>NC_041228.1:20986535-20999183 GCF_002837175.3 Physeter macrocephalus | reverse complement strand
GCGGCATGTGGGATCCTCCCGGACCGGGGCGCGAACCCGGTTCCCCTGCATCGGCAGGCGGACGCGCAACCACTGCGCCACCAGGGAAGCCCCTGAAGGAATGATTCTTATTCTGCATCTTATCCCCAGCATTTTATGAAAAGGCATTTTCCAAGAGGTCCTTTAAATACTTCAAATCTCCAGGCAGTAGTACGTCAATATCTCTTAAAATATGAAAAGCTTTCCCTCCCAATCTTCCACCTGGCTCTCCCCCCAGGGTGACTGGCTGAACTGCACAGCATCTCGGCTGCACCTGTGTTTGATCTTGCACACGCTGAACTGCAGTCCTTGGGTCTTGGACTAAAGACAACTTCCAGCACGTACATAAAAGTCTACTTGGCGCCCTCTGCCAAGGACTTGGGAGACCTTTTTGTTCAAAGAAACAAATACATTTCATTTCCAGAGTTAGCATGAGGCAAGGCCAAGTTTCTTTTTTTCTCCCCCTACCTGTTCTTTTTCTCTGTCTAAGGCTGAGAAGTAGCTAATTATCTACAGGAGCTTAAGGAAGCAGCCAGCAAAATCACATCCTCACATGGACTCTGTACTGGAAGGAAATCTAGGTCAGTGTTGTCTTCCAGAAATGCAAACTGAAATAATAGCCTTTGCCTGCATGTCAGGGCAAACAAGCTTTAAAACATGGTGGCAGGAGAGGAAATGTCATTCTCAGGCTCACAATTGGTAAAAATGTACTCTTTCATCTTTGGCGATAGAAATTGATTTTCTGAGCCTTTGTGCATTGTCCCCAAATGCCTTCGATGTTAGATCTCTGAAGTGTCCACATAAAACAAGAAGATCTGGGTGCCGGGATGGAACTTTCTTTGGCCTTGAAGATGATCTGAGCATCTGGTTTCCTACCAGCAGCATCAGAGTCAGGTCTAGCTCAGGAGCTGTCTCAATACATGCCAGACTCAGTTGAGCAAACTCTGTTATCAGATTTAACCCCCGGTCAACATCTAAGATACAAAAGCATTTGTCTGGTGGAATTTAGTACAGCCTGTGTGGAATCCAGATCATATAGGAATTAATATAAACAGAGATATCATCAGTGGCCTTTTTTCTACTTACTGGCATCTGGAGATTTTTCTAGCCTGATATTCAAGGTCATCCTACCCTGGTAGGATTTTCTCTGATCTTACATTATATTTCAAATTGCCTAATTTTTAAAGAACTATTTCTCTGCATATGCTCAACACTCTACTAAGCACTTTACAAATATTTCAATATTTGTAGCTTTACAAAACTTGGCAAGTATTTCATTCATTCAAAAAATATTTTTTTGCACACCTAGTATGTGGCAGGCGTTGTTCTAGACCCAGGTTCTAGGCTAACCCTTCAGAGAGCTTATGGACTAGTGCAGACACAGAAAATATCAATATGTATAATTCATTCCAGAAAACAAATGATAATGAGGAAGTAAACTCAGGTAAGGGGAATGAGGGCACAGCGAAAGGCATTTAGTTTACGGTGTTCCCCTGAACATCCTAACTAAAGCCCCTCCTTATACCCCAATTGAATTATCAAAGATGTGAGTCATGCAAAAAGCCAGGGAGGCCAAAAACCCTAGCTCAGATCTTGGTGCATTTGAGAAACTTCTGGAAACAAAAGGGGGAAAAAGCAACAAGAGATGAGGTTAAACAGAAAGGGACCTGATCACGTAGGGCCTTGGAGGCCATGGTAACGAGTTTGCTGTTATTCTAAAAATAATGGGGAGCCTCTCTATATATTTCAAATATCATTGCTTTGGCTGCTAAGTGGAGAACAGATGTTAATAGGCAAGAGTACAGACAGGAGGCTCCTGAAGAAGGTCAGAGATGACTGTGGTTAGCTCTCGTGTAGGGCGAGAGGGGTGGCTTGGGGATGTCTGCAGAGGCACGGCTAGAAGGGCATGCTCATCTGCTCAAACAATAATTCTATGAGATGAAGAAGCTGAGACAGTGGGTGGAGCAATGATAAAGCTGAGGGTGGATGTGATAGGAATCAGCCTTATAATAATGGTGAAAAATGGAGCTGAGAGGGAAGGAAGTCTCTAGTGCAGAATCCAGAGGGGGGGATGAGGGCAGTTAGAGAATTCAGGCTAAAACAGCCCCAAACCATTTTTTTTAATTGCTACTTGGAAATTTCCAAGGAAACTTTTCATTTTGGCATTCTTGCAGTGAATCATCCCTTCACTCGATGGGCTTCCGGGCTGAGAAAGATTCAGAAACTCCACAGTTTGTTTCCTACTTAGATTGTTCACGTTACCATTTGATGTTTGCTTCTCTCTCATCTCTGCTGATGAGTCACCAGAAATAAAAACTGCTCTTACAAACTTCCAGAGCTGCCTTTGTTGCCCTGCGTTGACAAGAAAGAAAATGCTGTCGGCAAAATCTGATGCAGCTGGCTGTTTGTTTTCTTGGAGGACCCAAAGGTGAATGTAAATAATTTAAAACAGTTTTTATGATCTATCTGTCTGTTTCTGGGTGACAAAATTAAAGGAATAAATCTAAGATTGAAGAGGGAGAAATGTAGAAAATATTTGAAGAAAAACAAAATTCGATGTGGCCTGGCAAATATTTATTGAGCAGTCATAGTGCACAAGAAGACAAAGCAGGACTAAAAGCCTATATATTTACTGAGTGCTATTAGGTTCCCATATACACGTGAATTCTGCAAAGACGCAATGTAGTAGGTACCATTCTTATTATTTTATAGATGGAAGTGAAAAGGTTTAGAGACCTGAGGGCAACTACTCTTAACTCTCACACCTAGAATAAGGCAGCGTGGCCCCCCACTATGCATCTGCCTGTTCTAAAGGTCATGTTCTCAGTGATCCTGTGGACTGCTTCTCAGTTAAGGGGCTCGTTAGGCATATTCACCTGTCTAGTGGTGTGGGATGAGGACAGACTGCTGACAGCCAGTAGTGATTTAAGGTCATCAAGAGAGGTTACGTGAAGAGCTGTCATTTATGCTGGGAGTTAGGAGGAAGCACCTGATTTAAACAGAAAGAGGGGGTGTCTTCTCAGGCCACAATAATGGTAAAAAATGAGGAATCCAGGCTAGTGCCTAGTAACTTTTCTCTGGGGTACCAAGCAACATTTTTGTTGCATATTTATTCATTTTAATGATAACATTTATATATAATACATAGTACAATGCATATATTGCAAATAAAACTAATATCCATTATATATCACATAATATGTAAGGCACAGTATATTATGTAATATATAATATATGCTATAAATAATTTGATATAAATGTTCTTTACAGAGACCTTTAAAATATATATTCATAATACTTATATACATATTTATGGTATTACAATCATCAGTATATTTCAATATGTATACTGTATTTTTTTTCCACAGACTTGACTAAATGATTTGGTTTCAATTTGTGTAACAAAGAAAGAACTAAGCTGGAAGTCTGAAGATGTGGGTTTCTCTGTTTTTTCAAGTCTCTTAATTTCTTACTTCTCATGCTCCTCCTTCAGATAAAGACATGGTTGGACTAAATATTTCTAGGATCCCTGCCAGCTCTAAAATTCTTGGATTTGGACATGAAAAACAGGTCATCATGCTCTACCAGTTGGTGACTGTGTCCTCTATGTTGGTGCTGGGTGTGTATATGCTCCTATTGTTGTACCTACTTGCTTGTGTGCCTGTCAGCCCTTCTAGACTACGAGCTCCCTGAGGTCAGGGGTGGTGTCTTATCCACCTTTAACTGCAGCATCTAGCCTATGGTCAGTGCCCAATAACTAACATTGCTTTTCTTGTACATTCTGCTTTCGACTATTCCGTAGAATTTTTTATTGGAAAATATCACTCCAACTATGCCTTGTTCCTCATTATTTCAAAGTAGTTTATTTCCAGCTTGATAAAAATAAACAGCTCCTGTCCGTTGGGGTTTAGGTTAGAATCCCTTGTCAGAATGTTGCTAAAAAGGCTTCATAATTACAACATATTTATCCTTTCCACAAGAGATCTCAAAACAATTTACTAAGAAAGCTATTACTTTATAATTCAGACCGAGATACAAAGAGATCAGTAACTTATTAAAGGTTAATAAACTATTCACTGATTGGGACTTGAGCTTCTGAGCCCCAGAATCACAAGTTTCTATACAAACCCCAAAGAGCAGGCAAAGGAAACAGTATTCAGAAGTCCTGTGTACCCAGCATACTTAGCATAATCAGTTTACCTGTGTCAATTTCATTACCGTTTATAAATAGGGATGCTGCCTCATGGGCAAAGAAAAGCTTCCCTACTCTTTTTCCATCTCCAAGCAAGGTAATTTACCATTCAAATCTATTCTGGAAGAGGCACGGAATTTATTTCAGCAGGCTCGGAGAAAGGACGGAGCTCTCTGCAGAAGAAGCCCCTCTGGGGTTTGACTGGGGTTGAAAGGCTCCCAGGTTAGGTGCTATATGTCCCTCAACCACTCATTCCAAATGCCTCTTCATCAGAACCTTGTTTGAAAATCCCTTTATCTTCCTTTGACCCTGCTAGGCTGCTACTCAAAGGAATACACTCTAATCCTCCTCAGCCTGTCTGGAGAGATTTAGCTCTCAGTCAAAGGAGTTTCAAAGAAAAGATTTTCAGCAGTCCTGGAAGGGAGATGTTTTGCTGTCTATAAAGAAATGGGTCACATTTACTTCTTTTTGTGAGTGAGTTGGAGATGTTTCAGGAAATTCAGAAACATATGTGTGTGTGTTTGTGTGTGCTTAGAAACAAGTGTGTGTGTGTGTGTGTGTGTGTGTGTGTGTTATCATCACTTCAATATTTCAGGGAGAAGAGAATCATAATTTTGTATAAATTTGAATAAGGCTCCCTGAATATTCCAGAAGAGCTTGAATTAAGGACTATTCAGCACCAAAGAAATGTCCCTTTGTTACTTCCCAGCACAAAATTAATTCAGATTAAGAAAACTGTGCCTAATGACAGTCGCAAGGGAATTTGCTTTCAGGGTAAAAAGGATTGCTTAAAATTAGATTAACTTCAAAGTAATATAGGACATATTTTCTCGGGGTCATTTTAACAAAATGACTCATGCTTTGTTTCACCATCGTTTAAAAATACTCCTTTTACAAACTTATTTACATTTTTCAACTGCACAAAATTTGTGTCTAAGAATATAGTATGGGAAGAAGGAAACTGTGTCCTGGAAATCAGGCACACTTTGGAATCCCACCTGGTTCCAATTCCAGCTTTGGCCCTGGCTGGTTGGGTGGAATCAGGGATGCTCCCTAACCTCTCTGAAACCTCAGATTCCTCTTCTGTAGGAATGATGGCAAAATACGCCCCCTTGAGAGCTTGTTGTGTGAATCAGATAACATATTCACAGTGCCTAGCAGCTGGTGGAAATTTTTAAGATGTTACTCTCCATTTTTAAGCCAAGTCTTGTCCCAGTTTTCCTAAATGCCAAAACAATTGAGATTGAACTAAGCAGGTATTTACTCTGTGTGTTATCTGTGTTTATCTCTTTGCTGTGCTGACTTGTCTCTTTCCCCATGGTTTAGCCGTTTCACGTATCTCCCATCATGTTTCTCTAATAAATATTTTTAAAATGTGACCTGTGGTAAATTAGAAAAGGATAGTTGGCTTTCTGTTTTCCTTTGGGAAAAGAATACGTCAAGTGACGATTACTGGAAAAGCAGCCAACTTTCCCTAACCTATCGCTAAGTTACAGATACTCAAACTCGCAGTTATGTAATTCAAGTGGTAGAGACATGTGTGAATTTGGGGATTAATATGATGGAATAAAACATGTTAAATGTTTCCCATCTCAATAAAGTCCTTGTTTATTTATCAATCGGATGTGTGACTTGGAACAAAACACCTGAATTCTCTGAGAATCTAGTTCCTCAACAAGAAAATTAAAAAGTATTATTATAGGGATTAAAACCTGAAATGGCTGCAGGGACCAAACGCTAAGGTGGCAAGGGGGCCAGTTGGGTATGATATTATTTTGGCAACTAATTCAAAATTTTTTAAAAAGGTGGTCCAAACAGCGGCCTCCACTTTCAATGATCTTTTTGGTTTCTTCCTTCTAGGATTCATCAGAGACGGACCTTGTCTGTAATAAATGACTTTAATAGATTCCCTTTCACAGAGCTCAATTTGCCTATTATTGCTGGTGTTTTGTGAGAATCAAAAATTCTTAGTTTCTGAACAGTAGAGATCATCAAAGATATAGCCTATCTACACTACAGCCTAAGAGGGAGGGTGATGAATGGAATGTCTCTAAACGGTCATTTTAAGACCATGAATCATGTTTCATTGCTTTCAAGGAGGAAACTACAGTTCCGTGGTATTGATGACTCCCTGGAATTCTTCCCTGGACTTAGGAAACTCAGCATTACACATGCAAATAGCCAGCTTGTCTTGATCGTCCCTTCCCCCGTCACTGGTTACTATGACCAAATGCATCTTTACATCAGAAAATGTACATGTATTTGAATATATAGTTGACTGCCCTATTTCCTGCACTAAAGAAAGGGCAGAACCTGTATTCTTTTACTGGTATTATCAGTCCCAGTGATACTGTATTTTAAGTAGTTTTTTTTTTTTAAAAGTGAGTACTTGATCTTTGGTGATTAACTTAAAACCTGTGAATCTTAGGTGTGAGTTTTGTCTATATGCATATAATTACTCATATCCAGTGACATAAGAGCCTACAGGAAACAAAATACATTGTTCTATTCTAACTCCATACCTCTAAACAAATAGCCAACTTGGAACCACTGTTTTAACTGAACAGCATGGTAATGTAAGTGCTGAAGGGAATCTGTTCAGCATGACAAGGCGGGAGAATGCACATTTGAAGGACGATTATTTGTGGTGACTGTGAGAGTGTCTAAGAAACTATAAAGCCATAATACAGCAAAAATCACCTTATTGTTAGATGTTAAAGAACATCAAGGAAGATTTCTATGTTCTTTTGACTTCACCCTGAGATACTTTCCAATTCAATTGCTGGGTTGTTTTAGAGGAAAGCAGAAGTTCAAGAGGAGAATGCCTTTCAACGGGCTTATAATGATTTAGAGTAAGTTTAATCATCTTCTGCTATCTCCAGGAAGATTACTGACGTGTCTTAAGAAGCAGAATGTACACTGATTTCACCCTCAGAGAAGGGGAGAGATGCTAAAAGCTCGCATTTGCGTGCAGAGAGGGAGCAGAGATTTACAACATGGAATCCGAACCAGAGAATTTAGAATGTAAAACATGGCGTGGCTTCTAATGTAATAAACAGAATTCCTACAGCCTCAAGGCTTTTAGCATAAATGAGCTATTCTCTAACTGCAAACTTAATACCCACCTTAAATAAATGTAAAATCTGCATGTATATCTGAGTAAGTAGTTTTTAAATGAAAAATGGTGGATCCTCTGCCTGCCTGAGGATTTATGTGAGATGTTTTGTTTTCTGAGTATAGTCCTTCATCTTACACTCCTCCACTTTTCACACCCTAATTTCCAGCCAAGGAAAACTATCCCCAATGCCTTAAATTCTGAATTTCCTTTACCTCCACTTTGAGCCATTAATAACGTTTGCTCTAGAATGTTCTTCCCACCCGTTCTGCATGCATAAGTCCTAAATATCCTTCAAGGCCCAATTCAAATATCACCTCCTTCAGCAAACCTTCCCTGTCTTCCCAAATGGAGGCAGCATATCCCCTTTTGAACTCCCGTAGCCTTTACATGTGCATAAGGACACCACATTCTATCTTACACAATGGCCATGTATGCATCATATTTCTTATTTCCTCTGCTGGCTCCTCGAAGGCAGGACTGAGTTCTAATTCAACTTTGTATCTCTCACAGGACCTAAAACAGTCTTTTGTCCTTAATAGATTTCCCTTAAAATTTGTCAGAAGAACCTAAAATTTCAATCACTGATATACCTAGGAAAAATGCTGTAAGATGGTCAGTTTTCATTCACTTATTCCACAAATATATATTAGGTGCCTGCTGGGTGCCAAACACTATCCTAAGTACTGGGAATACACAGATAAACTAGATCACTTATCTTCTGGTGAGCAAATAAACAAGAAAAATATATAGTTATAAATAGTATGTCACAAATTAAGATAATGTGATAGTGAATGGGTTGGATGAGGCAGTACTACTTAAGCTGCAATCCAAATGACTTTTTGTCATTTGCAACCAGTTATGTAAAGATCAGGGAAAAACCAAAACATTTCAAGAGAAAGGTGAGACAGAGTGAAGCTGTAAGGCAGTAAGGGTTGACATATACATCACACTCAGGATTTGGACAGGAAACCAAAAATTGTTCCAGATATTTCAAGCAGAAAGGGGTTTAATACAGGGAATTAGAGGCTTCCAAAACCTTTGAAAGGCTATGGGATCAAAAATCGGAGACAGCCCCATGCAGCATTTGGAAAATCCACACATGGAGGAATCAAAGGAAACTGTCAACAAGATGTGTAATTCTCAGGAGGACATCCAAAAGCAAATATAGGTGATATTACAACAGGTTTGTATGCTGATGGAAGTGATTCAGGAGACGGGAATAAACTGAGAATGCAGAGGGAAAGTGTAAAATTTCAGACATATTGTCCTTGCAAAACCTATAGAAAATGGGACCCAGCACCCAAGCGGAGGGTTTGGCCTTTGATGGGAGTGAAGGTATCTTATCCAGAGTTCAGAAAAGAGAAGGCTGAGGTCATAGGAATAGAAGCAAGTGGCACTGTAGCTTTTGGAGTAGGGAAAAGACAGTGTTCCTCACTGGCAGATCCTCTATTTTTCAATAACGTGTAAAGTGAGGTCAGTAGCTGAGAGTGTGATATCGGAAAGAAGAGGTTCAAGGATTTGAGGTGAGAGAAGCTATGAAATAGCCATTTTGGAAATCGGAAAACCTCGGAAAGTGATGTAAAACTGAACAGCAATGTTGAATGCCCACGCGTGATTTGAAACCATGATTTTTAGATGAAAGCACTCATCAGCAAGTTTGTTTTTTCTCCACAAGTGTTCCACAATGCAAGCAAAAATAGGTAGATAGTTTGATTTAATTAGTCTTGAGACTTTGTCAAGTGAGCACAATGTAGGAAAAGGGGAAAGAGCTGCCAAGAAGTTAAAGTATTTGCAAGGATGTGATGGTAATAATGAACAATGGAAGCTAGAAAGGAGAGGTGTGAAAACAAGAGAGGGTTATAGGAACCCACGGTGGGGTCTGTGATTAGAGATTTCAGTAAGATCTGAAATTGGCAGAGTTAGAGTCTTGGTACAAGGGTGTTGGAAGTACAGGAGAAAGTGGTCAGAAAGTGGGTCAGAGATTGGGCGGTTGGTGAGGATGAGGTCAAAAGTATGTCCCTAAAAGAGTTTCAGGTTGCTCAGAGTCTTCGTGAAGCTGTTGGAGTAAAAAGACCCCAGCCCCCTCGTGCTTGTGAGTCAAGATTTCCATATGCCTTCTTATATTAGTGTTTCTTGTCTACCTATTTAAAAGAATAAAGATTTAAGAGTGAATTAGAAATCAACCAAAAATAAATAAAAGCCAGTGTGAGGTGCCAGATAATAGAAGATGAATCCTAATTTTTTAAAAGTCTTTAAAGACCAGTAGGGACCTTTACCTGAACTTAAGGACCTGAAATAAATTAACAATGCCCCGTGCAATAACAAGCTGAGTTTTGGCTCCAGGAAAAAAAAACCCATAAGAAACTGGGTCACAACTGAGATTTACAGAATCACATGCAGAGGACCCTTTGCCCTGCACCTTAGGCAAGAGTTTGAATTACAGTGGATGGTGATAATGAAAAAGGTGATGATAATAACGATGCTGATGATGACACTGAGCACTCAGTGTGTGTCAGGCATTTTACATACGATGATTTTTTCCATTTAATTATCTGAATAATCCATTTTCCAGATGAAGAAAATAAAACTTAGAGAAGTTAAGTAATTTTCCCAAGTAAACAAAGCTAGTAAGTTTAAAACTCTGGGCATTTTGACTTCAGAGGTCACCCTTCTAATGACTTCAGTGTCCTGACTCCTACTCTACTGTGTCCCTCTGTGAGAGAAACACAGAGCAACCTATTCATCTCACTCCCAAGTCAAGCCAGTCTTTCCTGTTAATTAACCAAAGACTGACAAGTCAGGGGTTATGATGGAAAAAGCAAAGCCACAGGAGTCACACAGACCAGAGTAGGAATTAGACACGTGTTCACCATGTGATTTTGGGCAAGCTACTTAATTTCTTTGGGTCCCAGCCTTTCGTCTGTAAAGATGACGAAAATATCAATGCCTTACTAACATTAATGGAGAGATTAAATTAGATGGTATCTGCATAGTGCATGGTAGATTTCTTCTTCCTTTGTCTAAGTGAAGGTAATGGATCTTATTCATCTGTATGGTACCTAAGTTACCCAGTAAGTACCTGGCAGAAAATTAGTGTTTAAGAAATATGAGACAATGAATGGACTGATGGGTAATAAATGAAAAACTTGAGGTGATGGTGTATAAAAAAGAAGGAAGATACAGAAGAAAAAGATATATTGCTCACTGACTATCTCTCTGCTCCCAGACCCACATTTCTCAGCCCTTTTCCAGTTGGGCAGTGTTGTATAACTAGTTTTGGCCAATGAGCTATGAGCAGAAGTGATGTGTGTGACTTCCGGCCCAAAGTATTTAAGAGCCAGAGTCAGTAAGTGACTTTCTTGCTGTCTCTTGCCCTGTGGCAATAACTGGAGGACGTAAGTTGAGACAAAAGAGCCACAGGATGGGAGCATCCAGGAAGACCGAGTCATTCCAGGGAAGAAACCTGACCTGGAGTTACAAGGCTCACACCAGACTTTGAAAAAGCTATGATGTTATTGAGTTAATTTGTTTTTGCAGCATAACCAAGCTTACCCTGCCCCTTGTAACACAAAAATTGGGGGACAGAAAATCATCTTTCTGGTATATGAAATTGCTGACTTTATAACCAGGCTCAAACTCATTCGAAATAATGTCAAGGACAAGAAAAAAAAAAAAAACTTGAACAGAGAAAACGCTTTGGATAAAATGTGGCAATGTTACCAGTTTCATAGAACAAGTTATTGCTGCTGTATAAAGACACAATTAAAAGTACATCTAATTGAAGCTATGAGATTCATATTTCAGAGTACCAGGATATTTTATCAGAGCTCATTTTCTCACAGCCTTCAGAAGCTCAGGTATAAAGAGATCCCAAAGGTCATCAAGAATGACCTCTTTATCTTACTGAAGAAAAAATATGAGGTTCACAGCAGGTAGCTGAGTTTCCCATGGCATTTCATCAAATCAAGGGCAGAACTGGTCTTAAACACCCGCTCTGTCATCCTGCAGCCTAGCATCTTTCTAAACCTACGCTCAAGAAGCTTTTTCTGTTACTATGATTGACCAGTGATACCTGGGTGCTGGGAAAGAGTTAATGTATCTTGAAAAGGGTTATTTTTTTTTAAGTTTTGAAGAAAGTCAAACTGAATAAAAGCCATTTGATCCTTCTTGAGGGTGTTCATCCAGAAAATGTTAGAAGATGGACATCATCCAGAGAGAATCTCGGTGACATACTTACAGGAAAAAAAAAAAAAAAAAAGAATTCTAGCTACCTAACTGAAAATTTGCATAAGTCTTTAGAGGACTGATGCCAGTGAAGTCAGCAGTTCTCCCAGGAGAATAATGGGATCATGCCTTAATTCTCTTCACTTTTTTATTTTTGAAGTTCCACCACTAGGTATGTATATCTGAATGAGTCAGCAGAAAGTGAATCTTGTTAAAGAGCTGCTCTGTGAAATGCATGGTGTTTATCACATAGTGATTACTTATCTGTTTGGAGCAGTTTTCAAAGTTCTCTGCAGTGCCCAACTTTTTCTCTTCCCTGGTTTTCTCTGCTTCCTAGAGAAAATGGTTCTAAGGCCCCTACCTAAAGTGCATTCTTACCTTCCTTCCAAAAACTCACGAGATTTTGTTATTCAGAATAACAAGAACGAGTGCCAATCTCACATTTTCCTCACATTTCATCAGATTTTCAGAACCTTCTGATTAATTTAGGTCTTTGGGATAACAAATGTCTTTTGTAGAGAAATAAAACAAAGCAAAAAATAAAAATAAAATAGAAAACAGCCTGTGGTTACAAATGTTCTCTCCATGAAGGCGTGCTATGTGGAAGAAGCACGTCACGATTGACAGAAAGCAGTGGGTTCCCAGGAAACTCTGGAGTAAGCATTCTATTTTAATTTTTGTATTTTGTTTCAGCTTTCTGATTGGGTTTATTGTGAGTTTTATCAATGAAGAAATATCAATTAAATGAGGAGGAAAGAGAAAAAGTAACATGGCTCTTTCAACAAGTACCCCTGGAATTTCAAAATCACTGCAATCTGCCTAATCCCTAAGATTTTGATGGAGGCCTTTGCTATCTCTAATTCAAACAGGGATGTGCCTTTTATTTCTTATCAAACTTCTAGATAAACTTTTGGATACTTCCAATTAAACAGTTGGAGGTATCTCAAAGCTTTAATTTGCATTGCTCTGATTACTAGTGATATTAAGCATCTTTTAATATTGCTTACTGACCATTGTATTTTGTCTTCTGTGATTTCCCTTTTTTTTTTTTTTTTTTTTTTTTTTTTTTGTGGTACGCGGGCCTCTCCCTGTTGTG
>NC_041228.1:20972013-20984981 GCF_002837175.3 Physeter macrocephalus | reverse complement strand
GGACCGGGGCACGAACCCATGTCCCCTGCATCGGCAGGCGGACTCTCAACCACTGCGCCACCAGGGAAGCCCTGCCTTTTCTTAATTTAATTCTTACCTCTTTATTTTTTAAAAAATTTATTTATTTAATTTATTTATTTTTGGCTGTGTTTGGTCTTCGTTGCTGCACATGGGCTTTCTCTAGCCGCAGCGAGCAGGGGCTACTCTTCATTGCAGTGTGTGGGCTTCTCATTGCGGTGGCTTCTCTTATTGCAGAGCATGGGCTCTAGGCATGCGGGCTTCGGAAGTTGTGGCACATGGGCTCAGCAGTTGTGGCTCGTGGGCTCTAGAGTGCAGGCTCAGTTGTTGTGGCACACGGGCTTAGTTGCTCCACGGCATGTGGGGTCTTCCTGGACCAGGGCTCAAACCCATGTCCCCTGCACTGGCAGGCGGATTCTTAACCACTGTGCCACCAGGGAAGCCCTACTTCTTACCTCTTTAGTTGATGAGTTTTTTTCTCACTGATTTGTAGGATTCTTATAAACATACAGGATTCTCTTGTATGTTTAATATATAGCAAATATTTTTCCCCAGGCAGGTATTTACACATTAAAGTTTATATATGGTTTCTTTGAATATACAAAGGCTTTTATTTGTCATATAGCCAAATATACCCATCTTTTCTTTCATGGCTTTGGGGTTTGGTTCATGCTTAGGAAGTCCTTCACCGTTCCAAGATATAAAAAATATTCTCCTAAATTTTCTTCTGGTGTTTTCCCAGTTCTCTCTGATGCCAATCCTATGCATTTAGCCATAAAACCACATTACAGATTGTAAACCATATTGGTAAAGACCACAAACTCCAAAGCCAGTTGCTTTGGTTCACATTCTAGCTTCACGTATTAACAAATATATGGCCTTGAACATCTGGCAAAAGCAGTAATAACAGTTCATGCAAAGTTGCTGTTAGTATTAACAAATTCATTTGCATGAAGTATTTAGAATGGTATTCAATAAATATTAGCTATGTGAAGGCACTGATCATCATTTATCTCTGTGAGCTTACCCTGAGCACAGTTCCTGGCATATAGTTCACACTCAGCAAATAAAAAGTTAATCAATTCACTCAAAATATGTTTTTCCCGTTTTGCTTTTTCATAAATTATGTATTAACTGAATCTGTCTGGCCACAGTCCCCATAATCATTTCAGCAACTCTTAGCATAAATAGTTGTTTTGATTTTTGGTCAGTCTTGAGGCTCTTAAATGCAACATGTGAAATAGCTTTGCAGTAAGATTTAAACCAATCGATGGTCCTTCCTCACATGCCCCATCATGACCACAATTCTTCAGAAGGCAATGAACATTTGTTAGCCTGAAGGTGTAAATGAGAACCTTGCATCTTTTTCTCTCAAGTTTTTACTGATGTATTTTCATCTCAAGCCTCTACCTAGTAGTTCAATGATGATTTGCAGGGTTATTGGAAAGAACTCCCCACTCTTTGCCACCAGTAAATCAGAGACCAAACTGTGGGATGTGGGAAGTTTTTTCTTTGCCCTAAAAGATCTTACAGCTTTACAAGAAGGAGGAGAATGAAACTGAAAAGACAAAACTCCAAAGCTCTATCTATGTTATAGGGTTGCTAAAGTGATTCAGAGAATTGTGCCAGGAACCAGGGCTGTATATCGAGGTCCCCCCTTCCAACCCATGTCTAAACTGTAGAGCCTCAATGGACTGCTTCACCTCCATCTACCATTCAGCTCCCAGGAGCCACTAAAGCCAGAAAAGATGGGCTTTTCCATCTTTCACTGTTACATGTTCTTTCTCGCCAGAGCAGCAAATCTCATGGTCTGGCCATCACAGAAGATGCTTCACACAGCCTTCAGGCTTTGTTTGTCTTATTAATAAATAGGAACTAGAGGAATTTTGAAAAGTCCTCCTTTCTTATAAAACCTGGTCACAAGCTATCTCCCTCCTGATAATTACTATCTTAAATATCAGAAGTTCAGCATTACCTGGTTCCTTCTCAATTCCTTCCCACGGTAACAATGTGATTTCCTCTTGGTGGATGGATGCCTCAGCCTCACTAGGGAGAGGCCCATGAACCTGAAAATGCAAAGGAGAAAAGCACATTCATATTTTTCCAAAACATTATCCTGATTAAAAATGTATAGTGGCTTTGAGGCCACCATCAGGCATGCTGTTTGAAGTGGACCATAGGTAAGTTTGCTTGGCTAGAAACTAAGAGGGATGAGCAGGTGAGAGGAATATGGCAGGAAAAACACTTTGGTGAGGACCTTGCAGTCTGTGAGGCAGCATTTGAGTTTTCTTTGATGGAGAACCAGAAGCTTTTGTTCACTTCCATGAAGAGGGGTATCCTGATCGAAGTGACACTTTGCCACAGGAATCTTGTTGAGGATGAGAAGGGAACATAGTAAGGGGAGGTAGAACACCTTGGAGTCTGCTGAAATCACTCTGGGGAAAAAAAGGCTTTGACCTCAAGAAGGCTAGAAGACCATATAGAAGAAGAGATGTCGCATGTAGTAGTCACCTATGCACGATTGGAAAGCAATAACCCATAAAATCTACCATTTAGCTCAAAGCCCATGTCTATGTGACAGCCTTGCTGAACTTAGAAAACTGAAGCCAGGAGAGCAGTGTGGTTCTCAGCTCATCTGATATATTCTCTACCTTTATCTCGTGCATTATTTTTAGTGACCAGTAAAGGGTAGTGACCCCATGATTCAGGTGCTCTGATCATTCCCGTTCTAAAGATGCACAGATAAAGCTCAGGGAGATTAAATAACACGGCCACGGTCACATAATTAGAAAGTGGCAAAGCCAGGATTTGACCCCAAACCCACTGACTCTGGAGCCTGTACATTTAACCACTGTCCTTTTAGGTCTCTGCAGAGACCCTGTGTGGTTAAGGAAGAAATGAGGGACTTGGGTGAATTGACTGCAGTGGCCAATAAGAAAAAGGATTTAAGATCACTTCAAGGTTACTAATTGAACATGATTACCAATGATGGTAAAACAATGTAAAGGGAATTGGTAGTTTCACAGGGGAAATATTTAAGCTCTTCAGTCCTTCAACAACCATTTACTGAGGATAAATGTGTCTACCGTTTACTGAGGATAAACCTGCAGTGTGCAGGTTTCTGGAGAGGTGAAGGAGAACAGCCTTTACCTTCAAGGAGATCAAACCAGTAGGGGAGTTAGACTCTTTCTTTTAATTCTCACCATAATGAATTTGCTTAAATTTTATACAATGTGCAAAATTTAACAGCTCATGGTAAACATTCAGGGTATTATAGGAGCTCAGAGGAAGGCACCTACTTGGGACAGGAATCAAGAAGGCCTTCTTAGAGTGGTGCACACATGGAATGGTAGCGGATAATAAGTGGCATTGGTTGGCAACATAGATACATGCTGGTGAGCAGAGGTATATACCAACAGTGTGGATGGCATGGACAAAGGCACACGGGCAAGAGGGAACGAGCAGTCATCACCAGCCTGGTTCTTGGGCTTCACCTACAGAGAATCAGGCACCATCACAGAGTTTTGAGCAAGTCAGGCTCATGATTAGTTCTGCACTTTGGCTGGATCTCTTTCAACGGGATAACCTAAGGGGCAGGTAGACACACTGGGAGGCTTGTATAACTCCAGATAAGAGATGACAGTAGCTCAAACCCAAAAAAGTGGCAAATGAATGTGGAGAATGAAGGCCAGATACTAGAATTTGTCAGATATGAGGCTTGGTAATTGGTTGGATGAGGAGGGAGATGGTGGGGTGAAGTTGAAGATGACAAGCTGGATTGTCTCTGTGAATAGTGGTGCCGTAAGTTAGAAAATATGGGCAGAGGAACATTCAGAGAGGTCAATGAGTTCAGTTTGGGACACGAATAGTTTCCTAGGGCTGCCACAACAAATTACTAAAAATTTGGGGGCTTAAAGCAAGAGAAATTTATTTTCTCAAAGTTGGGATGCTGGAAATCCAAAATAAAGGTGTTGGTAGGGTTAATTCTTCTGGGAGGCTCTCAGGGAGAATGTGTTCTTTGTCTCTTTCCTAGCTGGTGGCTGCCAATAACTCTTGGTGTTTATTGGCTTGTAGACAGATAACTCCAATCTGTGCCTCCATCTTCATATGGCTTTCTCTCCTATGTCTCTGTGTGTCTTCTTCTTTTCTGTTTATTGTAAGGACACTTATTGAATTTAGTACCCACCCTAATCCAGGATGATATCATCTCAAGATTCTTACCTTAATTACATCTGGAAAGGCCCTTAATCCAAATAAGGTCACATCCTGAGTTTCTTGGTGGGCATATGTTTTAGGGGACTACTATTCAACCAATTACAGATACTTTGAGAATAGCCAGGGGTGAGTCAGAAGCTGAAGAAGGGGTCTGGGTAAGCTGAGAATAATCAGCATTTGAGTGCAATTCAAACCAAGATAATGGATGAGAAACACAGAATGAGGGGTATCAGGAAGCCAAGAACAAAATCCGGTATTTCAATACTTATTTGATAGACAGAAAAAAAAAGGTACCTACAGGGGCAATAAGAAGCCATAGTTGTTTCAAAGAAGATCAAAGCATTGTTTCTTGGTATCTATATATCTATAAATGATTGATCACTTACTGTGTTCCAGGCACTATAGCAGTTCTTTACACTTACTTAGTTCCCCAAACAGGTGTTCACAATAGGTATTTTTATCTCCACTTCATAGATACACTAAGGTTTGGGAATATTAAATAACTTGAGCAAGATCCAAGAGCTAATTAGCAATGAAGTGAGGATTTGAACATCTATCTGATGCCCAAGCTTCAGCCCCTTTTCCTCACTACCCTTCTTGTAGCATTTCAACAAGGGAAAAAATTGAAGATAGGAGAAATGATTTAAGATACCATGACAGTGACTGAGTTGCTTATTCAAATCCACTGTCATCTTTTCCCTTTCTAACAGAGTCCTGGTTTTTTGGAGGAAGCAATGTGCCAAGCTTTAGAAGAATTATCTCGTCTTTCCTTGGAGATAGTACTGCCCTTATGACAGAGTGCTGAGCAATGAGGTAGAAGCAGAAATTGTTGGGTCTAGGAAAAGTCCTTTAAAAGATGACTATCTAACCTGTAAGATTTCCTTTTGACATCCCTCCCTCTTTCATCTTTCCTACTTCCAGGCATGTGGACATGATGGCTGGAGCTACAGTGACCATTCTTTGATTGAGAGGCAGCTCTTTGGAAGGGAGTCAAGTGTTAAGCAAGGATGAACAGGAAGATCAAAGGAGCCTGGGTCATTGTTGCCACTACAGAGCTTCTGTACCAGCCTCAGAATGCCTCTTCCTAATCTTAGTGATATGAGGGGAAAGAATGCCCTAACTTGTTTCAGCCATTACTTTTTTGGACTCTATACAAATAGTCAAAGCAGTGCCCAATGTGGTGTTCCCTTCCCACAGCCTCTGAAATGAAAGAAAAGGATTAAAAGACAGAAGTGGATATTGATGTTTTGGGGAGGGAAGTAGGACAGTTAAAGGAGATTAAACTTGATGGCTTCAACTTTTAGGATGAAGTAAGAGGCAATGTCTACAGAGATTGAATGTGGTAGGGCTTGAAGAAAGGAGATTTTTCATCACTTTAATGGTGTGCTAAAATGAAATACTGTACTAACTGCTGATCTAATGTACCTTGCCTACTTTGTGCTATAACATTTCTTTGAAAAACACTGGATAGCATTTCTCCCTTTCCGAACGTAAAGAATATTTGTTTTTTGTAGCTGTGCAGACGAATTCCATTTTGAAAGCTCATCGTGAACCTTTTCAATTTTTCAGTGCTAATAATAACCTCCAAGCTGGTTCAACCTGAAGGACATTCTTCCTTTTTTGTACTTCAAAAGAGCTACTAGAACCTTACTTGACCTCAAAAATCTTCAAAGTGGATCTGGTGGCAGTCAGACAACAAGTGAAACTTTTGGGGTAAACATTAGCACTTTCCTGAAACAGTCTCTTCTCCATCAGCTTAAAAGAAAGTGGTTGAGATAAGATGATTTCGGGGGAAAACCGAAAGGTTTGCTTTTTCTTTCTTTTTTTTTTTTTTTTTTTTTTTTTGCCTTTCTGAGGTGTTTAATTTTCTTAAGTCAATTTTTCAGTCTAACTGGAATAATCAATATTCTCAGATTTTTATCACTAGCTTCTTGGCTACAGTCCCTAAGTTCACTGTATCTTGATTTATGCTCAAGCTTGGGTAGCTGTGGTGAATTTTTATTTCTATTAGGACTGGCTTTAATCATAGGATCCCATGATGTTTTTGTTTTCCTAGCATGGGTCATATTCTTCTTCTTAGAAACACACTTCTTTAAGAGGAAATGTTTTTATTCTCCCAAGTACTTTGTTAGTGATAATTCAACTTGAGAGTTTACCAAATTTTAATTAATTATGCATTGAAATAATATGCCAGAGAGAGAAACTATCACTGCAAAATCTGTAACATCACTATCAAATAATAAGATGACACACACATATACACATATGTTGAGATTGAAATCGTGGATGGTTAAGATTACTGGGTCTATCTTAACTTTAATTTTTCAATATTACTTATTTTATGTGTTTGTTCTTCCTTGTCCTCTATGAGCTACCAGAGAGCAAGGACTGTGTGTCTCCTTCACCTGTTTCTTCTCAGTATCAAGTAGGCACAGTCCCAACCACACAGCAAGTCTCAAGTCTTCCATAAATGTGTGTTGGGTGAATTATTAAATAACTGATTGAATAGATAATAGATATCTAACACACAATCCTTCAACAAACATTTCTTGCATACATCCCACATGCGTTATGTCTCTGGGCATGGCGTTGGTATGGCATTAGTCACTGGAAATGGAATCAAAGACTAAGAAGCCATACGCTACCCAGAGCTCACACACACGCATAAATGCATATATGAAACAGCACATGATTAGTGTGTCAATACAAGTAAATACCAAATGCAAAGGAAGGATGGAGTCAGAAATAAATGGAAGTCAAATTGCTAAATTTGGAAGGTGATGCGTTAAGGAAATATAGGTAGAATAAAGAACCTAGAATGAGGTTCTGAGGTTGTTAGCTTAAATTGGTAATGACTGGTAGTGCCATCAACCAAAATATGGAATACAGAAGGAAAAGCAACTTTAAAAGACACATCGAGTCATTTTATTTTCTTTCACTATACATAGTGAAAGATTACTACAGTCAAGTTAATTAACGTTAAATCTCCTCACACAGTTACTCTGTGTGTGTGTGTGTGTGTGTGTGTGTGCGTGCGTGGTGAGAGCACCTGAGATCTATTCTCTTAGCAAATTTCCAGTATTCGATGCAATATTATTAACCAGAGTCACCATGCTGTACATTAAATCTCTAGAGCTTACTCATCCTATATAATTGCAACTTTGCACACGTTGACCAACATCTCCACATTTCCCCTACCTCCTCGCACCTGGTAACCACCATTCTACTCCTTGCTTCTGTGATTCCACATATAAATGAGATTTTAGATTTCACATATAAATGACGTTATACAGTTTTTTTCTTTCTGTTTCTGGCTTATTTCACTTAGCATAATGTCCTCCAGGTTCACCTACGTTGTTACAAAGGGCAAAATCTCCTTTTTAAAATATTTACCACAATTTCTTTATCCATTTATCCATCAATGGACACTTAGGGTGTTTCCATATTTTGACTATTGTGAATAATGCTGCAATGAACATGTGAGCACCAATGTCTCTTCGAAGTACTGATTTAATTTCCTTTGGATATTTACCCAGAAGAGGGATTGCTAGATCACGCAGTGTTCTAGTTTTAATTTTTTGAATAACCTCCACCCTGTTTTCCATAATGGCCATACCATTAAAATTTTTATGGTAGCAATGTACACTAGGAAGCAGAATGTGAGTCTGCTCCAGAGAGAGGACCGGGTTAGGAATATAAAGTAGGGCATCATGAGAACATATAAAGATTATTTGAAATTGTAGCAGTAAAAGAGGTAATCCTGGAGGAGCAGGTAGAAACTGGAGAAAAAGCTAGGATGACACAGCACCAGTCACCTACCCTTCTTCTATCTTTAGATTGAAGGGTTATTCATTTCTTTAAGACCTAAATAATATCCCAGCTTCTCAATGACACCCACATAACTGCTGACACCCACGCTACTCTCTCCTCTCAGGATGCTGTACATGCACTGATTTTGTCACCAAATTTCTTAAAGACAGGGAGATTTCTTTGTGCTTTTGAATCTAACACAATGCTTTGCATGGATCTGTACTTAATAAATGTGTGTGTACAACTGATAACTACCTGTTTTGACCATTAGATAATGCAAGCTTATAACAGACAAGGAGCTTTAGCAAACGTAACAACCCAAATCACTGCCATCCCAGTTTGTTGATTAAAGTGTGGAGAAATATCCATGCTCTAACTTTAGCCACAGCAGCAGAGACCGCATAAAAGAAACCAGAAATTCTTATATACATTTTTATGATTAATTTTATAAAAGTTCCCAACCAGGAGGAGGTTTTCCCTTAAGACAGGTTCTATTATACAAATCCAAATGCTATACGGAAATTCTGCAAGTGAAACTCTTTCTGGTTATACTTATTCGACTATCTCAAACTTAATTAAACCCTCAATCACTTTCCCGGGAACTGAAATGATGAGATGAGATTCAATGATCTGAAATTTCTGGAATCTCCTTTCATTTTCCCCCCTTTTTCCCTGATGGGTGAAGCATTAGCAATTTTTTCTCCAGTCTTTGAGAACTGCTGTTTATAGAGGACATATTGTGTCCTGACTGGTGGTGCCACTATTTCACAGTTTATTTCCTTCAAGAATTCTCAGATGAATATCAGGGAATACTCGTGATTTACTGTATTTGAGTTCCTCAAAGTTACTCAAGAAGTGAATCCTTAGAGATTAAGACACACTCGAGTTTTCCATAAAGAATATTTGTGTTATAGAAATGTGAAGATTTCATCTTCTACTCACGGTGTTAGAACATGGTGCCAAACATGCTTTTTCCCCCCAAATGTGGTCTCTTCTGGAATCTTTGGCCATAGTTTACAAAAATAAAATATTAGAAAACATATCTTCACCTTTTTAATGGTATATTTTACATTCACATGTTATTTTAGGACCTGAATGACCTTGTTCAGAGTTCAGACTCCTGCCCAGAGTTCAGATGCTACCCCTGAAGCTGGTGAGGAAAACTCTTTTGACTTGGGAAGTGCTAGTTCCCAGAACACAGCAGGGCTTCAGCACTTTTCCAATAACTGCAACCACTCTTTGCTTAAGTTGGAAAATGGAGTGGACAGGTGTTTTGTTATTTGTATCTACACATTAACCCTTCTTCTGGAAGTAACACCTCAGTGTGAGAGGGCCACCCGCAACCCTACTTTTAGTTCATGTAGTTCAGATGGAGTTGACCTCACCACCTGGCCTCAGGAGTTAGGACATCCTGAGATGGACCAGTCAAAGCATTGCATCACCCTGGCCACAGTGATTGATTTAGGTATGGGCACATCATCAAGGCCAGACTAACACTCTCAGTCTTAAATCTTCTACTTAGCCTCCAGAATGATCATTCTAAAAGGTCACATTATATTTCTTAGCTGTCCTCATTTCATTGTAACCAGGATTACATCTAAACTCCTACCATGGCCCCTGTGATCTAACTCCTACCTATCTCATGTATCTTATCATCTTCTATTTCTTTACATTCACTTCTCTCTACCTAGAAGAGGCTACGCCGATTTCCATTTTAGAAGCTGTGTACCTGCTCTTCTTTCTCCATGCAATATTCTTTCCCTAGATCACCTGGTTGCCTTTTTCTCATAATAACTCATGTCTTAAGTCAGATGCCCCTTAAGCTGATAGGAATCCCTGGACAGTGAAACAAAAATAGCCATCATATTTATGTTCTACCACATTACCCTGTATTATTTTTTTCAAATTAATGACCAGAGACCAAATGATTTTATTTGTTCACTTATTTATTCTCTCATGTGACCAGAATGTAAACTCTCTGAGGGCAAGAATACTAATTATCTAGTTCACCATTGCACATATCCCCTATTCCATATGTATCAGGCTCTAAATAACTATTTGTTGACTGAAGGAGGAGCTCTCTTTGGCTGGAGCTCTCTTAAGCTGGCAGGATATAAGCCAGGAGCTGCTAGCATCAAACTGTCAGCCAAAAAGCCAACAGGAGAAATGGGACCTGAGAAATGGAGAGGGACAGATTCCCAACAGTATAACCAAAGCCAGATACCCTCGGATGTCAGTTATATAAGCCAATAAATTCTCCTTTATGCCTAATTCACTTTGAGTTAGGTTTCTGTCACTTGTAACCAACAGAGTCCTTACAGAAAAGTGTGTGAAAGAACTTGGAAAGCACAAAGTGCCATTGTGCTCTTATACAATTTCTATTTCCTGTCTTACCATACATCTTTCTATTTTTCTGTCTTTGGCCAGAATTTTAGTTATCTGAAAGGATTAGAAACCTTATTTGAGGATATTCAGGTAATTCAGCAGTGGAAATTTATTTGCAATTTATCTACAAAACACAACCTATCTAATTAACTTGATTGGGGAAATCACTTCACAATGCATATGTATATCAAAACATCACAATGTATACCTTAAACATATACAATGTTTGTCAATATATCTCAAGAAAGCTGGAAAAAAAATTTAAAAAGAAAACACAAGCTACAGAATAACTGACTGTATTATGGTCTATGGTATTTATATTGATGTGCTTTAGTGAATTCTTTGGGTATCTCTCCTTCTAGGCATGATAAAGTAACTGTACTAGACTTGCTCTCACAACAAAAATAGCTATAAATAAGGAAATTAAAAATAAATAAAATAGATGAAAATATGTGATACCACTGCTTTTTTTTTTCTTAGGAATTAAACAAGTAGTACAGTATTGCAGTTCTTGTGAGAATGGAAATCCATAAGATATGTATCATCATTATGCCACAATCACCCAGACTTTCTCCCTGTTGCAGAACAGGGAGAAGAAGCCCATGTGAGGTAGGGATTTCACTGAGCTAAGGAGGCAGAGACTGGAACTGCCAGTTTCTGAAGTGGCTGAAATTTATAGAGCAGGATACCTGATAAAAAAAGAGCTGTGAGAAAATGGGGGTGGGGGTGGAATAAAGACTGCATGAGGATTCAGTAATTATATAAAATATAAATGGACTAAATACTTCAGTTAAAAAGCAGAGATTTTCCACTAAAAAGATAAGACCTAACTATTTCCAGCTACAAGAAATCCACTTTGGATATAAAGACAAAAAGGGTTTTAAAAATGAAAGGCTAGAAAAAGAGATATTAGGTAAACAGTAAGCATCAGAAAGCTAGACTGGCCATTTTAATATTAGACAAAACAGACTTTGAGACAAGGAGTATTGCCAGTGATATCTGTAAATTTAAAGCAATGAGTTTATACTGAAATGTTAAATTTCAGTCCAAATCTATAGGTACCTTCCTTTCTTCCTCCTTTCCATATTTCTAACTCCCTTCCCCAAGAGTGAGAATCCTGGCTCCCATTCCCCACCAAATATTACTCATTTGCTTACACCTACACAGAATCTAGTTTCAAAATGACTAACAAATATCATTACAAAACAAGCCTGCTGGGGCAGGAAATACACAAAATGGGCTTGGAGCATCTGGTGGTGCCAGAAAATAAGAAGTGCTCAAAGACAAACAAAAACCACAAAGATAGGCATATGTCAAAGGGACAGACTGCTGGAGCTCGCAGTGAACAAGGCTAGAAGAACCTGAGCAACAAAATATAGTAGTATTGGATTATAACTCAAAGCACAAAATAAATATCCATGAGGCCATGCTTATATAAATAAGTAAGTAAGTAAATGAGGAGAAGAGACACACCTCTCATGAAACAATTCCAAATAATTTATGTAGATACTCCACCATGAAGAAGGGGAAGCAGTGTGGGCTTTGGGTAGTGATTTCCTTTCAAAGAGTACAGTATAGAAGGGGTGGGTGAGATACCTTTACTGTGGAGAAACCTGATGAACACTTTTTCTGCAAGGTGACTGAGGTCAATGTCAATAGTGAAAAATTGTATTGCTAATATGTACCCCTGACATGATGTGATGAAGATGGACCTCTGAGGTCATTCTCTAAAAACACATGCAATCCCAGACTATTCATAAGATAAACAGACAAATGCTAATAGAGGAGCGTTCTATGAAATACTGGACTAGTAGTCCTCAAAACTGTCAAGATCATAAAAAAATAAGGAAAGTTTGAGAAATCACCACAGTCAAGAAGAGCCTAAAAAGACATGACAATTAAATGTAATATGGCATTTTGGATGAGACCCTAAAACATAAAAAGAACATTAAGTGAAGCTAAGGAAAGCTGAATAAACTATGAATTTTAATTAGCAATGATGTATAGACATTGGTTCATTAACTGGAACATGCACTGTAGTAATGTAAGATGTTAATAGTAGGGGAAATGGGTATGGAACACAAGGGAACTCTCTGTACTATCTTCTCAAATCCAAGTTTCTCTGTAAACTTAAAACTGTTCTAAAAATTAGTGTTTATGAAAAAATAGATTTAGTACTGATTGCTGAATAAAACTCTTTCAACACGAAAAAAAAAATAGTGGTTCCAGCTCACGCAGCTCAATATTAAGAAAAACAAATAATCCAGTCAAAAAATGGGCAGAAGCCCTAAACAGACATTTCTCCAAAGAAGACATACAGATGGCCAAGAGGCACATGAAAAGCTGCTCAACATCACTAATTATTAGAGAAATGCAAATCAAAACTACAGTGAGTTATCACCTCACACCAGTTAGAATGGGCATCATCAGAAAATCTACAAACAACAAATGCTGGAGAGGGTGTGGAGAAAAGGGAACCCTCTTGCACTGTTGGTGGGAATGTAAATTGATACAGCCACTATGGAGAACAGTATGGAGGT
>NC_041228.1:20957943-20972003 GCF_002837175.3 Physeter macrocephalus | reverse complement strand
CAATAGCCAGGTCATGGAAGCAACCTAAATGCCCATCGACAGACAAATGGATAAAGAAGATGTGGTACATATATACAATGGAATATTACTCAGCCATAAAAAGGAACGAAATCAGGCCATTTGTAGAGACGTGGCTGGACCTAGAGACTGTCATACAGAGTGAAGTAAGTCAGAAAGAGAAAAACAAATATTGTACATTAACACATATATGTGGAATCTAGAAGAATGGTACAGATGAACCAGTTTGCAAGACAGAAATAGACACAGATGTAGAGAACAAACGTATGGAAATCAAGGGGGGAAAGGGTGGTGGTGGTGGTGGGATGAATTGGGAGACTGGGATTGACATATATACACTAATATGTATAAAATAACTAATAAGAACCTGCTGTATAAAAAAATTAAATTAAATTAAATTTTTTTAAAAAAGTGGTTCCAACTCTTCTGATTATTTCTCCCATCTGTAATGTGGAAATAAAAACCCACCCATTTTCTAGAATTAAACAAGCAAAGCTACTAATATTTGTATTTGTTGAAACAAAGAAATACATATGTATATTTGTGTATTATATCCTAGCTTTTTCTCTACTGAGAAGTCACAAAAGTAATAACATTCCAGAAGCAATAAGCATACCACTGACTGGTTTCTAAATTACATTCTCCTCTAAAAAGCAACAGGTCTCCTTAGAGAAAAGGTTGATTCCAGGGCTCAAGTGCAAGACAAGCCTGGAACATTTTCCTACACCTAAAAATAAGGAAGTAATCCAAGATGATGAGAATGCATCAAAAGGACATGCGAGTGAGCTTGAAAGGATTCCACTGGCCAAATCTGGGTGAAACTGAGCCTCAATATAAATGAAGCCATTAACAATTTATCTGAGTAAATAAGACTCTATGAGTCCATATTGATATGAATAAATAAATCAATTTCTCTTACTGATTTATGAATGCTGACTAATAAATAGAAAATGAAGGAGTTAAAAAAAGTCATCATTGGATGCTAAAATTTGTGTTATGAGGAAAAGATATTTACATAGATCAAAATAATTCCCCACAAATTACTTACAAAGAGGAACACGGACATTTTGCAGTGGAGAAACATGGAAGACACCACTGTCACCAAGTCATCAAAGCAAACATCACCAAACTGGGACAAACTGATGTCATAAGCCTTCTGATATGATGCATTGAGGAGAACACATTGCATGTCTGCCATTCCTGCTAAAAATACTTAATTTGAATTTAATGAAGAAAAAAAATCAGAAAAATCCAAATTGAGAAACATACTATAAAAATAACTGTTCTCTAAAATATGTCAGTGTCAAGAAAGATAAAGACTGAGGAAATATTACAGATTAAAGGAAACTAAAAGGACATGACAACTACATGCAATGGCTGATTCTGGGTAGGATCCTGAAGGAGAAGAAAATAGCTATAATAGATCTATTGGCAGAAATGAAATAATTTGAATATTACTGTGGATGATGTAATAGTACTTTGATCAACACTAAATTTCCTGATTTTGAGAATTACACTGTGGTTATGTAAGAGAATGTCCTTGTTCTGATTTCTGCCAACAATGAATTTGGAAGTGGATTCCTCCCCAGAGCCTTCAGATAAGAACCTGGCCCATTTGAATACTCTGAACTCAGTCTTATGAAATCCTAAGGAGAGAAACAAGCTGTGTCTGCCTGGACTTCTGACCTTCAGAACCATGAGCTAATAAATGGATGTTCTTTGAAGTTATTAAGTTTGTGGTCGTTAGGCAGCAATAAAGACTGAATACAATCCTCCGCCTACCCATACAAATACACACGCATACATAAATTCACACACATACACTGTCTCACACATAGCCTATTGACAGGTATGAAATGTATCTCCCACAAAGTGTTGAAATCAAGAAAGAGTTATGAATAAAAATCAAACTGTCTCAAATAGATAAAAATCAGGGTGGTTAAAACATTGTCCCCTCCAAGACAGATCGTTTTGGATAAGCTTCAATTCAGGGTAGGATTTCTGAGGTGATCAAAGATAGTCCTCAAAAGACCACCCAAGGTACACCTCACTTCTTGATCCTGAACACACAAAATAAGATCCCCTGAGACGAGTTAAGCAGAGCACACATTCAAAACTAATCTTGGAAGCAGAGACTTTCAGGGAAGGTGGGAGTGAGAACAAAGATAGGCATAAGAAAGCTTGAATCCAAAGGAGAGGCTAACTTAATGCTATGGTCAAATTACATGAGTAAAAGAGATTTTGATTTATATTGCATTCTCTTCCCAGGGATGCAAAATTCTTTCATAGCTATTATTGCACTTATCCTCACAATGACCCATTTGGTCCTTCATTCCTTCTTACGAACCAAATTTTTTAAAATGTTTGCTCTGCCCCGACCATAGGATGAAATCGAAAACTCTTTCCAGGATGAAGAGATTTTACACCAACCCACCTCTCTAGTCTCATACTCCTGCCCCTACCCACCTCACACTGTAGATTCACACCACAGGACAAGTCCTCCAATCATTACCTTGATGATTAATGCCTTTCTGCCTTTTTTTTTTTTTTGCAGATTATACTCTGCCTCAAATACACTTCTCAATTTTATCATCATGGTAAATCCTCACTTATTCTTCATGACACAGGGAATAGGGGTTCTGATTTGCATCAGGTCTCCTGGAGAGGGACGGTTCCAAGAATGGAATGCACTCCTCTTTGCTCCTAGTTTATTACGCTATCCATTCTAGATTAGATTGCTACTCACAGCAGAAAAATTACACAAAACATGTTAGAAAATGAATCTTAACATACATTGAAGTTTGCTAGCAAAAATGAATAAATAAGTAAATGAATCAAATTAGAAAAGAATATTGGCATAAAAACCTAATGGTAAGTTGAGTTTTGATGATTCAGTCTTCTATAACATTTAGAATTGATGCTGAAATGTTAAGAATTCTTTCCAGCCTTATTTTTGGTCACTCCTTAATGTATTTTCCATCAGGATGACTTACTATTTGTCAATTCCCTTTTTATAAACAGCTTTATTGAGATATAGTTCACATACCATAATTCACTCACTTGATTTGTACAATACAATGATTTTTAGTATATTCAGAGAGCTGTGCAACCATCACCACAATCTAATTATAGAAGTTTCTTAATTCTCTTCCATGCTTATCTTTGATCCTACTCCTTACTCTTCATTCATTCATTTATTTATTCAATCATTTAACATGTATTTAGCCAGACAATTTAAATTCTAGAGAAACTTTGATATGTTAAGAAGCAGTTACAATAGCCGGTGATAAGTCCTATAATGAGGGAAGATATAAAATATATCTACGGGAGGACATAGGCAGTGCTACCCAACTCACTGATGACAGATAGGGAAGTGATTCGAGAAAGACGTGAGGTTCATGTAGAGACGTGAAAAGTGAAATGGTGAATGTCACATGATAGTGGGGCTGGGGAGGCATTTAGAGAAGAGGGTTCTAGGTGTGGAAAACGGCATCTGCTAAGACCCTTAATTCAAGCCTGTTGAATTAAATTTTATGGAACTACTTGGGAGAGTGGTAGCTCTGTCTTTTAAACTTGATTTGTATGACATTCCATAGAGCCCAATGTGGAGGTTAGTGCTTAACAAATTTCAGATAGATGATTTAATTGGAACAGAGTAGTCCATAAATGTCTTAGTCCATAAAAACACCAAGGAGCCTGTAGTATAGATTTCTATGACTCCAAGAGTTGAGATGAGTAAGGGAATATTTTCAAGCATTTGTGGTTTCAGAAATTGGAAAATTGGAACAACTGCTAATGGTACTGATAAGGGCCACAAACACCTTTTGACATTTCAAACTATATCAAGAAAAGAGAAGAAGATTGAAGGAAACAATCAGATATTCATTAGGGAATCAATTAGGATGCCGAATTTAAAAAATCCTCTCCATTTCTGATGTCTGATGATATTCAGAGGTAGTTTGGAACATATAATGGGTGTAGTCCAATGTAAGAAAGGTATGACTTCTCATACCATGAAGAGAGGAGCTATTTGTGGAAATCATGAAACGATTTCCCCTCTTCAAAGCATCACCCTCGGGACTTCCCTGTTGGTGCAGTGGTTAAGAATCCACCTGCCAATGCACGGGACATGGGTTCAAGCCCTGGTCCAGGAAGATCCCACATGCCGCGGAGCAACTAAGCCCATGCGCCACAACTACTGAGCCTGGACTCTAGAGCCCGAGCCACAACTACTGAGCCTGCGTGCCACAACTACTGAAGCCCACGCGCCTAGAGCCCATGCTCCGCAACAAGAGAAGCCACTGCAATGAGAAGCCTGCGCACCACAACGAAGAGTAGCTGCTGCTCGCTGCAACTAGAGAAAGCCCGCGTGCAGCAACAAAGACCCAATGCAGCCAAAAATAAATAAATATCTTTAAAAAAAAATAACCTCACCCTTGCCAATAAAGATGTAAAATGTCTAGATTCCAGGAGGTTGAGTTAAATTATTGTGAAAATAAATGATTTAACTTAGGGTTTGAAGGTTGTACAGCCCACCAACCAAAAACTTGAATTAAAAATCAATGGCAGGGGCTTCCCTGGTGGCGCAGTGGTTGAGAATCTGCCTGCTAATGCAGGGGACAAGGGTTCGAGCCCTGGTCTGGGAAGATCCCACATGCCGCGGAGCAACTAGGCCCGTGAGCCACAATTACTGAGCCTGCGCGTCTGGAGCTTGTGCTCCTCAAACAAGAGAGGCCGCAATAGTGAGAGGCCCGCGCACCGCGATGAAGAGTGGCCCCCGCTTGCCACAACTAGAGAAAGCCCTCGTACAGAAACGAAGACCCAACACAGCAAAAATAAATAAATAAATAATTTTTTAAAAAAATCAACGGCATATCATTCCTTGTAATTCTTTTGCTGGTTCATGGACATGATTGCTTTCTGAACTGGACTAGAAGAGGCAAGACGGCCTCACTCACATATCTGATACCTTGGTGCCGGCTGTGGGATAGGGCTCCATGGCTCTCCTGTACTTGACCTTGGTGGTAGACAGAATAATGGTCCCCAAAAGACATCTATGTTCTAATCCTCAAAACCTGTGAATATGAATATGTTACCTTATAGGACAAAGGGATTTTGCAGATGTGATCAAGTTAAAGATCTTGAGATGGGAAGATTATCCTGGATTATGCACGTGGGCCCAATCTAATCACAAGAGTTATTTTAAGAAGGGGGCAGGAGAGTCAGAATCAGAGAAGGTGATGTGACAAAGATACAGTGGTCACAGTGACGCAAGGAAGGGGTAACCAGCCGAGGAATGCAGGTGGCTTCTAGAAACTGGAAAAGGCTAGGAGATGAATTCTCCTCTAGAGCCTCCAGGAGGAATTCAACCCTGCTGACGCATTTTAGATTTCTGACCTTGAGAATTATAAGACAATAGATGTCTGGGGTTTTTACAGATCACTGAGTTTGTGGTAATCTGTTACAGCAGCAAGAGGAAACTAATACAGCCTCTTATCCTCTATAGGCTATACCAGGTCTCAAGCAGTGTTTCCAGAGAGCCAGTGACATTGCACGCTTCTCAAGGTTCTCCTTGTGTGAAGCCCCATTTGCCAAAACATGTTACCTGGCCAAGCCCAGAGTCAATGTGAGAAGGACTTTGACTTCACCTCTTGATGGGAACAGTGGTAAAGTCTCATTGCTTACATATTGGGATGGGAGGAAATTGTGGCTATTAAACAAATCTGTCACAGGGGGTACAGTGTGTTCTATGTGGGTAGTTTAGCTTCTGCTTTGAAAATCTTAACCCTTTGATTCAATCTCTTAGCCTGATGCTTAAAGTTTAGAACTTCACCTGTCAAATATTCCATAATGCCTAACTCAATCACCACCCAGTAGTTCAGCTTATGACTCTTTTTCTTTTCTGCCTCTAGCTGCCTTTCTCCTCTCAACTGTCTTCCTCTTCCTATTCTTTTCCATTCTAGGAATACCTCCAAATGAATTTCACAGATCGCTGAGCCATTGGAACATCCGTGTTTTACTGAGTCTACAATGTTTTCAAGTCTTTCTTTCCCTTGGAGGGAGTTAGCATACATGCACTTTTATGTGGCAAATAGTTCCTGTGACTTGATCCTGAGATATTCATTTGCAAGAAATACAATGCCAACTGTCAAGGCCAAGCAGTAATTCCTATTAGGCATTTTTTTCTGTGTATTTCAACCTGAAGGATGCCTCCTTGTCGGAGGCATTTAAAAAGGCAGAAAGAAAACTCCTTCAATGTTCTTCAAATTTGCATTTTGCTTCATCTTTTAAGCCAGAAATAAAATACATTAGAACTGTCACATCATTAACAGAATGTGTGGGTAAACTTAAAATTTGCATTTAAACACATTCAAAAACAAAAATTTCTGCAGAACTTGCAAGTAGATCAGGGGAAGATGCCAGTGAAAAGAAAAGAGTACTTTCTTGCCAAAACTCATCAAATTTAAATTTATATATGTTTTAATTGTCACATTTGTTTATTTTTAAAGAGTATATTAGTCCAAAATAGAACTGTGAGTTTCTTGAATAATTTGTTTTTTATCAGTTTTCTGCACATGGGTTATATAAGTTTTACAAATTAGCTGATTTGGCTAACTGATAAAACTTTATGTGGGCTTCATCAATGTCAAAAGAAAGGCACTTTTCAGGTAAGGCATGTGGCCAGGGAGGGTTGGCCAGCAAACCTTAGGAGAACACAACCTAAATCCTCAGGCTTACAATTCCAGAAACCAGGTTTTAGCTGTTTCTAATGATCCTAAACCTCTTATCGACTGTCTTCCTTCGAGCTTGGCAGTTGAATCCGAAGGCCCTCCTGAGCACAGGATTTGAGCAAAGAAAAGTAGATTCTCTAGGGTCTCAATGCCATGATGAAGATTAATCAAATATGACTGACCCTTGATAGCCTTCAGCTGCCCAGAGACCTGACTGTCAGGGTCTCCCAGATTCAGAAATGAGCAGTTCCTACCCAAAGCTCCTTCCCTGATCCCCATGTTTCTAGATGGTACATTTCAATTTCTCCATGCCTTCTTTCTCTAAATATGTCAATATTATTGATTAAGCCATAGTGTAGTGAAGGAGGCACCAATATGTACCAGGTGTCACCACACTCCCTCCCTTCCTGAGCAACCGCTCATTTGAAAACAATCCCTCTTTCCCACTAGGTCCTGCTCAGCAGGGCCCTCCAGGCAGCCACTTCCAACCAGTTTGAATTGATACCCGAGATGAAGCCTAGTGTGTTTGCCACCTCTGCTGCAGAGGCTCTTTCTAAGGACCTAGGAGACTCCCTGTCTCTTCTCATTAGGGGCTTATTTTGTTTGACCATGAGTTCAGCCAAAATCTAGCTCTGTAATAATGACCAAGGCAATGGATTCATGTCCTCAGGACCCAGTCAGTTTTTCCCTGTCTCCTAAGCGTAACTACACATTTCCTCCACAAATGTGTTGTCGCAAGGAAGACAAAGCTCGGCAAGTTAACACAGGTTTGTGTTATTACGCGAATACATTACCCTGTGTTTTCTCGCCTAAGGTCTGTTGTCCTCACGAGATCCTACGCTCGCTCCTGTGCCTATTCTGTTAACCCTTGTGTCACCACTGCTGACACACAGGAGCTCGGCCAACATTCTCATGACATATTTTTCATGATAACACTAATGGCAGGAGTGTTCCAAACTGTGTGTCAAAAGTAACTTTAGGAATTAGGGCTATATTTCATTTCATTCAACAAAACTTTTCAATTTTTCCTTCTGCGAAACCACCAAGGTTTGGGTTGCTGACCTGTCTCCAAGCAGCTTCTAGTCTCGGTAAATTGACGAGCCTTATATAATAACAATTTTTAAAAGAAGACAGTATGTGGCCCAAATCCAAAATGTATAATAGAAGCAATAAACACACAGGAAAAATATGGTGAGAAGGAAAAATGTTCCCTAAACTTCTTGGAGATGGAAACACATCACTTGTGTTCACACCGATACTATACACAAGATCTGGCATATTGCCTTATGTAAACCAAATGATCCATGAATGTTGTTTGAATAAACGAATGGATCAATGAATACTAAATAATTATAGTTTCACGCTATTTAGTTCTTTGCACATTGTCGGGGTTTAGCATGAACTTCATGCCCAGTATCACAAATGATTAACGGTAACATGGTCTCTGAAGTTACCCCAGAGAAAGGGTAAGGGATTATTCTTGAGTCCACTCCTCTCTTGCCCCACATGTATAGTAAATCTGCACACAGCTTTTCTACCCTCCTAATAACTCTACCACTCACTCGCTTCTCTCTATCCCTTGCCACTGTCTCGTTGTGACTATCAGAAGTGCTCACCTTAACTTGCTCCCCTTTGCCTCCTTCCAATCCATTCTCTAAATGCCACCAGAATGGCCTAAGAGCAGACATGATCAAGACACTGCCTTTTATATAACTTTTCATGGCTTCTCACTGATGCTAAAGTAAACTCCTCGGTATGGCATACAAGACCCTTCTTAATCTGGTACGCGCTTACCTTACTCTTCCATTGTCATTGTCCCACTCTAAATTTCAGCCAGACAGCTTCTTAAGCCCCCAAGTGACAGCACTCTCTCCCATCTTAGTAGGGTTAGCGTCTTCTTATCTCTAGTTTAGACTCCAGCCGGGGATTTTTCTGCCCTGACTCTGCCTGGCTCTGCCTTGTTCACTCCTAATCATCTCTGAGATCTCTCCCTTTAGTCTTTACTCCTGATAGAAAGCTCATCTGTGATGCTAACGTGTTCTGTATTCACCCTTATTGTAGCAACCATCACCGGTCTTAATTGTCTATTAACTGCCCACGTGTCTCTCATAACTGAACTAGTGGCCTGAATATGTCTTATTTAAGGTTGTATCCTTAGTGCTTAGCTCATGGTAGGAATTAAACACACATTTAAGGAAAGAGAAAAATGAATGAACAACCGCATGTGTGGCAGAGAACAGGAGTTATTTGTTAGAAGTAGCCTTATCGACCTATTGCCTTACTCCCAGTAGAAGCTAAGAATCCTAATCCCAGGCATCTTTAGGACCTTCTTCAAACAGTCGCCAAAACCACGCTGCTGGGGATGCTGGGGAAAGTTAAAAAGACTTTCAGGCCACCTTCAACTAAAGCTGCACTGTCATCTTACAGATCTGCTTGCTGGAATCCAGAGGACAGCCCCAAAGCCACCCATCCCGGCAGTGCGCTTGAGAAGCTATAGGAGAACAGCACCAGGACTGCAATTAGAGTTGGAGGAGAGGAGGAGGAGACGGGGAGTCAGTGGATCAGTCAATCATCAGGGCACCTTCTTCCCCACCCCCCTCGCCGCCAGCATCCAGAGGGACGCTAGGTCAATGGCTCTTCCGATTTTAGGCAGTGCACTTCTGCCATCTAGTGGTTCCCTTACACTTTCCAAAATGCCTTTAGAAGAAACGGATTTCAAGTGCTGAAAACCCAGCAAAGGCAAAACCGAACCAGGAAGGCAGACTTAAAACTGTGCCCAAGCACCATCAATATCTAAACAGAAAACCACAATGTTATTTCTGTTCCTTTGTCCTTTTGTGATCTTTTGAGAAGAGATCATCTTGACTGGTGTTCAACGGAATACAAGGTTGAAGGCTGTTTCACAACCAAAGTCAAACTGACATCACATTTGGAACTAGCTTTTATTTCACTGGGAAATGAGAAATGATTTTAGCTTATCATGGGTTGAATATGCTTCTTCCTCCTTCTCTCAAATGATTCTAAATGTGCTGCAAACATTGCCTAGAAATCATTTACCCCAACAGTGAACTAGAGAACTTTAAAACTGAAAGAAAAAAAGCCAAGAATGTCTCTGTTACTTTGAGCACATAAATGTCAAAACAGCCAAAGATGACAGTGCTGAGATTTAACAAGAAAAACATTTCAGGGAGCAGGGCTGCTCCTGGTCTTAGTCCCTGAGGGAAGCTGGTGCTTTTACTGTTTTTTTCCTTCATGGTGCCCTTAAGGTAATTCATTAAAATATTAATAGTCTCCGTTTGCCCTGGGACAGTAAATTGGGACAGATCCAGCTATACAGAATCACATCAACACGTGGGAGATACAGGTCTCATCTGCACACAATGCCAGAGAAAATCGGTCCTTAAGTGATTCTGAAGACAACAGAGCAGCTGTCGGCCTAGAGCCACATAGGACTAGAGTCTTCACCACCAGCTGGAGCAAAACAGAATTTCTCAGGCAGAAAATAGATTTTTACATATACATAAAACTTACATCTTGCCTCAACAAAAAACCAACACCTAGAGCGGTGATGTGGGCAAAGATAAATGAACTACTGAGAGATACTGCAACTGATTTAAGAATTGTTTTCCCCTTTCCCAATGCGCTCATTGTATGTAGATCACAGCTTCCAATAGTGTAACATGACCTACAGCTGCAACTTACTAACAGCTGACTCACATTTACAAACCCCACTTGGTCCTTTCAGGAGATTCCTGTCTCTTCTACACTCTGTGTTGAAACAAGTTTGCTGTTTGTTTAGGTAAAACATACAAAGAGGGGTGGGCCCTGCCTGAAAGATGCAAGAATCTGTAAATTGAGTTTAAAAAATAGACATGTTTCTGAGAAAAAAATTCGCTAATCCAGGTGTTTGATATGATATAAGAGAATCAATTCACTTGCTCATTAAAAAATTTTAAATAAGCTGTGTTACCATGTTGACACAGCCCAGGTCAGAAAGAACTACCTTCAGGTTGGCAACTGCCTGAGGGATGATGCTTCCATTTCGTATAAAAACCACTCTTTGGGAGCAAGCTGAAGGTCTCCTTTCTCTAGGAAAGTCATTCAGCTAGGAAAGGATATACAATTACAGGACAGATTATCCACTTTATCTTTCTGGACAAAAAAAGATGATTGCTGATGTTCAGTTTTAAAAAGCACTCATATTCACGAAACACCTTAGAGAAAGTTTCATTTTTAAAAAGATAAATCAACCATTCATCTCAGGGGGCAAACAGCCTTCCTCCTAAAGAGCAGTAGGTACTACTTGCCACTAAGCAGGAAAGTCAAAAGGAAATTCCAGTAAGAATATAAAGACTGGATTAAGGTTTTCAGGGAAATGCAAAAGGAAGCAAAATACTGCTTAAATAACAAACTCCAAATTGGGAAAGCTTTAGGCTTCTCTGGCAGGTAATGAACAAGTGGCTTAAAATACAGTTTTATTAACATGACGTTTTCAACTAATAGGCTGTCAGGCATGAGGTCTGAATTCCTTTTGCAATGATAGGGGGTGGACATCAAAGAATCAATGATATTCTTCTGCTGAGACCAGCCACTCCACCACCACCACCACCCCCGCCATGACACCCTTAAGGTTTCGGTCATAGGGCGCCCAGGCTCCAGGTCACACATGGCAGCTAATGGTGGTTAACCTAGTCAGGCCGATTTAGATTTGAATCCCAGTTCCATTACCTATTAGCTGTTTGTCTTTGGTCAAAATACTGACATTTTCTGTGCCTGTTTTCCTTATTTGTAAGATAAAAATAATAATTATTAGGTTAGAAAATGCAATTTTTGTAAGCCAGAACTATCAAATGTCAGCAGTTTATTAGTTCTACCTAGTAAGTCACAACTTTCACAGACCTGGGAAGCAAGGGAGAAAGTTGACTGTAACCTAGACCTTAATGTCCATTTCTAACCAGCTAATGGACAAACTGTGGAAAAAGTTTAATCAGGCAAGAAGGTCTCAACAGGACAGGTTCACAACCAATTTATCTGTCAGGATCTTTGTCAGCTGTGTCAAAGGGCTATGGAAGGACACAAATACATGAATTTTTTTAGTACCCTGAACTGGAAAGGTGAAAAAAATTTAGAGTATCTAAAGAAACAGGAATTATTTTGAGAACATCTTTTAGTAAACAGAGCTCTAGACTTGGAATAAAAATACGTAAGAACCCTTACTCTGCAGCAAACTAGCTGTGTGACCTTGACATGTGGTCTAATCTCTTTGATTTTCTGCTTCCTCTTCTATATGGATGGCAACAATAACTGAGGCTCCAAATGCCACACAGGTAATGATAGTAACTATCATTTATTCAGTACTTATTATATGTCAGTCACCTTACACTAATTATCATATTAAATCCCCAAAACAATCCTATAAGTAGAGTACTGTTGCTAAAATTCCCAGTTCATAAATGAGAGAACCGGAGCTCAAAAGCAGTAAGTTCAAGGCCACACAGAAATTAAAAGATAGAACAGAGATGTGAACCCCAGCAGTTTAATTCTAGAACTTACTTGCCTACCACATGCTTCATTGCTTTTAATTGGAAGACGTAAATGCTAGCCTGGGTTCTAGTACTCATTTGCTTCACTGGACCTTCATTTCTTCTTTAGTTCTAGCTACTGACTAGAATCAGGTTCCAAATGGTTTATCTCAAATACCCACCCTGATCACTTTTGTTAGAAGCTTCCAGAAGCACAGTGCTCAAAAAGATTGCAAAAGCCAAGTCTTGGCTCAGCGGGAAATAATGCTGTGACTCACTAGTGATGTCTGCCAAGGGCTGACAGGTGAGGCATGGAGGCACTTGTATTTGCTCTCCCTAGGGAAGACAGGAATTTCTGGCTGTTCTGTTTCATTATTCTACCCTGAATCTTCTCTCAGTAGCTGCTTAGAGAGCAACCAAGGGTGGTCTAGTCAAACAAGGGCTACCTGATAGGACAGGGCTGTCTGACAGAATTTTCTGCCATGATGAAAATATCTGATACAATAGCTACTAGGCACACATGGCTATTGAGTACGTGAAATCTAGCTGAGTAGATTATTTTTAATTAACATTTTTTTTACTTAATAAAAACATAAATTTAAATAGACCCATGTTGCTAGTGGCCACAATATTGATGAGTGCAGTTCTAGAACAAAGGTCTGTTGGCTGTGGATGGATGTCATGGACATGAAAACTGAGGGGAATACACCCCGGAAGCTGAAAGTCAGGGAAAGGTAAAGTTTGATCAAAGGAGATGCTGAGGAGGAATCTGGATGTCAAATCTGGTAAGTGATGCCAAATGCAGAAGAAGGTATGGAGAACAAGCTACTGGGGAGGGATAGGAGGCAAGAGATGAATAGGCTGACTTCTCGCTTGTGTCAATCCTGGGCTAGGGGTTCCCTGCTAATCCTGAAATGGGCAGGGCCTGGGCTTCTATCATCTGAATGCCAATTGTCATGCTGTGCTTGGAGAAAAATTTGCCCTAGCTTCCCTGCCCATTCCCAGCTATCCCTGAGAATGTCCCCAAATCCTCACCATTCCTAAGTCTAATGACCAAATTCTACCCACTGCTTATATGAAATAGTCCCAACTACAGAGTATTACTGATACCAGGTGAATTGTTACCATGCTTAGTAGGAAGTTCAATAGTTTGAGCTCTTTGCTACTAAAACTCAAATTGAATTCACTTAATCAAAATGAAGAATTAACAGGGAAAGTACTGGAGCATCTCATACAAGTATTTAATATTCAAGCTGCAGGAATGGATACTGCTAGGCTTCTACAGAAAGAAGGATTCAGTCAAGACTGTCTGCCTTTCAGGTCAAGCTTTCTCGTTCTTCTCTTTCTGTACATTAGCTGCCCCTGCTTTGGCTTGTCACCTGGCAGGAAACACACCTGCCAAGAACTTCACCCAATAAGGAAAGACAGCCCACATCTTTCTCTGTGAAAATGACTATACTACCCAAAGCAATGTACAGATTCAGTGCAATCCCTATCAAACTACCAATGGCATTTTTCACAGAACTAGAACATAAAATTTCAAAATTTGTATGGAAACACAAAAGACCCTGAATAGCCAAAGCAATCTCGAGAAAGAAAAACAGAGCTGGAGGAATCCGGCTCCCTGACTTCAGACTCTACTACAAAGCTACAGTAATCAAGACAATATGGTACTGGCACAAAAACAGAAATATAGATCAATGGAACAGGATAGAAAGCCCAGAGATAAACCCATGTACATATGGTCACCTTATCTTTGATAAAGGAGGCAAGAATATACAATGGAGAA
>NC_041228.1:20926852-20957870 GCF_002837175.3 Physeter macrocephalus | reverse complement strand
ATAAATCACAGCAAGACCCTTTTTGACCCACCTCCTAGAGAAATGGAAATAAAAACAAAAATAAACAAGTGGGACCTAATGAAACTTAAAAGCTTCTGCACAGCAAAGGAAACCACAAGCAAGACGAAAAGACAACCCTCAGAAGGGGAGAAATATTTGCAAATGAAGCAACTGACAAAGGATTAATCTCCAAAACATACAAGCAGCTCATGCAGCTCAACATCAAAAAACAAACAATCCAATCGAAAAATGGGCAGAAGATGTAAATAGACCTTTCTCCAAAGAAGACATACAGATTGACAACAAACACATGAAAGGATGCGCAACATCACTAATCATTAGAGAAATGCAAATCAAAACTACAATGAGGTATCACCTCACACCAGGCAGAATGGCCATCATCAAAAAATCTACAAACAATAAATGCTGGAGAGGGTGTGGAGAACACAATGTTCATTGCAGCTCTATTTCCAATAGCCAGGACATGGAAGCAACCTAAGTGTCCATCGACAGATGAATGGATAAAGATGTGGCACAATGGAATATTACTCAGCCATAAAAAGAAATGAAACTGAGTTATTCGTAGTGAGGTGGATGGACCTAGAGTCTGTCATACAGAGTGAAGTCAGAAAGAGAAAAACAAATACCGTGTGCTAACACATATATATGGAATCTAAAAAAAAAAGGTCTGATGAACCTAGGGGCAGGACAAGAATAAAGACACAGATGTAGAGAATGGACTTGAGGACACAGGGAGAGGGAAGGGTAAGCTGGGACGAAGTGAGAGAGTGGCATGGACATATATACACTACCAAATGTAAAATAGATAGCTACTGGGAAGCAGATGCATCGCCTGGGGAGATCAGCTCGGTGCTTTGTGAACACCTAAAGGGGTGGGGTAGGGAGGGTGGGAGGGAGACACAAGAGGGAGGGGATATGGGGATACATGTATACATATAGCTGATTCACTTTGTTATACAGCAGAAACTAACACAACATTGTAAAGCAATTATACTCCAATTAAGATGTTAAAAAAAGAAAGAATTAGAGGAAAAAACATAAGATATATCTATATATATCAGGGAAGGAACTCTGACCCATCCTGGGTCCAGTGCTGCCCCTGAAGCTATGGTGGAGATGAGAGTGGACCAGGATATTGACAGAACAGTGCATTCCTACTGAAAATCGCAAGGTTGGAAGCGGGGAGAAAGGACAGCTCCAAGAAAAGGGACAGTGGTGGTGCTGTCCCAGGAAAAAAGGAAAGAGAAGCTAGGAAAAGAAAACAGTACATTTTCATGGAAGAAACAGTGTGATGACAAAACAGACTACATATACTCATTAGCAAAGACATTTTTTTTTCTTATAAAGCAGATCAAGCATGATATGGAACTTTGCCATCTGCAAAACCAGGATGATTTTTTTCCCCTTATTAAGAATCAATAGGAAAGTAATCCAGATGCTTTAATTACTTTGATTGTGGAGGTGAAGGAGAGCCTTGCTTTTAAATGAGCATTGTATTTATCCATTAATTGTAACAGGAAATTGAAGAGACGCTTTGGTTTTATATGTGATTATCTCAATACCTATTGAATAAAAAAGTAGTTTTACCTCCTTAGCAGTGAAGTATATAAGGATAATGATGGCTCATTCTGAGTATTATTTTCTTATTTCTGGTTCTAATCACTATATTTAATAAGGAAGAGCCAGGTTCAATAAAGGAGGTATCTGGCTTCAAATGATTAATCTATTTTTATAGAACTCACATGCTGGCAATTTCTCTGGGAAACTAGACAAGACATCGTGAATCACAACTCCCTGCACACACTCCCCAGCCCTCCCCACCAGCTTTGCTTTTGCTCATCAGCTTCAATTGACTGTCTTAGGGCATTTTTACAAAGGTGCATCCTTTGTCTTTCACATCCTGAATTAATGCTGTAGGTAATTAGCTTTGGGCTCTGAGGTCTCTTTCATCTGCATGCAAATCAACGAAAAGATTTTCCTTTCCTGCTTGAAATATGAAGCTCTTCCTTTCATTCCCTCTTTGACTCTCCTTCGCGGTTACTTTAATTAGGATATCAAATTGTATCATACTGCAGGGAGCTGAACTTTTTGAGATTGTTCCAGGACAGACATTTCTTGAGTTGTGGGGGGCAATTTTTCTTTGTAATGTCATTTCCAATTCCTCTGGGCAGGAGATGAACTAGTCTTGTGCATTAACCACAAGGAGTGAGGCTATATGACAGGCTGCAGAAGCTGTAGATCTGGATGCAAATGTGGAATCAGTAGGAGACAAACAAAGGTGCATGCCAAGATGCACGGAGCTGGCTTGAATAACTTAGGACATCTCTTGGAAAAGGAATACAAGCAAAAATAATATTAAAATCCTGTGAATTCAGTTGCCAGGGCATTTTGGCTACTTAAAAATATGCATGTATTATTGCTGAATCTCCAGGGACTGGAAAAGGGACTGCAAATACCTGGCATGTCTGCTGCCACAACTGCTATTCCTTCATCCCTAGCTGACATCACTAATCACTCATGACACTTCCCTGCTGAGCCCACATGTAGATGCAGCCTGCTCCAGACAGCAACCACCAATTGATCAGAGCTGGCACACAAGATGGAATCTACTTGCAATCCCTGCAATGGTCTAGAACATTGTAAGCATTTAATAAATACTTGTTACTTGTTGAATGCACAAATAAATTAAGTCATGTTTCTAGAGATTATGGGACTTCACTGCTCCCCTCCTCCCTTGCATTTAGAGTTTCTTTTTATTTATTTATTAGTGTTTTCTCAGATGGATTCCAAAGAGTCAGATCCAATATGGTTCTTTCATTTAGATGCATCATATTACCCTCCAATTTTATCTAAAGCAGGGATAAAAATATGTTGCCCTCAAGCTGGGTTTATCCTAGCATTCAGGCACATTTGGACACATCTGGAGGACTGGTGAAGTGGGTCTGAGAATTGCAACCCAAAGCATGAGATCTGAGTAGTACATGAATTTGGATCTAAGGCAACTAGTCAGAATAGAAGGGAGGTGGGTGCTTGGCTCTGACTGGGGCATGTGCTGGGAAGTCATGACACTGACCAGAATCCCTAGCAGTTTCAATCTGCTTCCTCTGCCTTGTTTCAGGAGTTAGCAAGTGTGTGCACACTATTTACGAGTAGAGTCTATGTTTCTTACAGCGCTCCTGTTAGTCACACTGGTTTTAAAACCAGCTAAGGAGACTTCTCTTCCTGGAGTTGGACACCAGGCCTGGAGCACCTACTGTGAGGCTCAAACCGCTAACTCCCCAGGGAAGATCTCAGAGCCTGTGTAATTCCGCTCCTCTTCTGTGTTCCCTCCTAGGGGTTCGGGTCCCTACCTGATCAATTCTCTGCCCTTCCTACCTGACTCCGTTTGTATATTTTTTACAGCCTTGGTTGTAAAAGAGTCTTTCTGGCAGTCTCCAGTTAGTTTTCAGTCAGAATTGCTCGACATGTAGATGTATTTTTGATGTGTTCTTGGAGGAAGGTGAGCTCATGTCTTTCTACTCTGTGATCTTCATCTCTACTCCAACTCACTTTTTTTTAAACTCAAATTTTCTATTCTTTTTTGGAGGGAAAAAGGCTCTTTACTGTTTACAAGTTTACTTCTGAGTTGCAAAAATTCCCTTGCTTATTCTGTGGAGAAGCTCCATCTGAAAGCAGCAGAAGACACTTTACTCTCAACTGCACATGGAATATTCTCCAGGATAGATCACATCTTGGGTCACAAATCGAGCCTTGGTAAATTTAAGAAAATTGAAATCATATCAAGCATCTTTTCCAACCATAACACTATGAGAGTAGAAATCAATTATAGGAAAAAAACTGTAAAAAACACAAACACATGGAAGCTAAACAATATGCTACTAAACAACCAATGAATCACTGAAGAAATCAAAGAGGAAATTAAAAAATACTTAGAAAAAAATGACAATGAAAACACGATGACCCAAAACCTATGGGATGCAGCAAAAGTAGTTCTAAGAGGGAAGTTTACAGCAATACAATCCTACCTCAAGAAACAAGAAAAATCTCAAATAAACAACCTAACCTTACATCTAAAGCAATTAGAGAAAGAAAAACAAAATCCAAAGTTAGTAGAAGGAAAGATATCAAAAAGATCAGAGCAGAAATAAATGAAATAGAAATGAAGCAAACGATAGCAAAGATCAATGAAACTAAAAGCTGGTTCTTTGAGAATATAAACGAAATTGATAAACCTTTAGCCAGACTCATCAAGAAAAAAGGGGAGAAGACTCAAATCAATAAAATTAGAAATGAAAAGGAAGAAGTTACAACTGACACCACAGAAATACAAAGAATCATAAGAGACTACTACAAGCAACTCTGTGCCAATAAAATGGACAACCTGGAAAAAATGGACAAATTCTTAGAAAGGTACAACCTCCCCAGACTGAACCAGGAAGAAATAGAAAATATGAAAAGACCAACCACAAGTAACGAAATTGAAACTGTGATTAAAATCTTCCAACAAACAAAAGTCCAGGACCAGATGGCTTCACAGGTGAATTCTGTCAAACATTTAGAGAGGAGCTAACACCTATCCTTCTCAAACTCTTCAAAAAATTTGCAGAGGGAGGAACACTCCCAAGCTCATTCTACGAGGCCACCATCACCCTGATACCAAAACCAGACAAAGATATCACAAAAAAGAATTATAGGCCAATATCACTGATGAGCATAGATGCAAAGATCCTCAACAAAATACTAGCAAACAGATTCCAACAACACATTAAAAGGATCAAACACCATGATCAGGTGGGATTTAACCCAGGGATGCAAGGATTCTTCTGTAAATGCAAATCAATCAATGTGATATACCATATTAACAAACTGAAAAGTAAAAACCATATGATCACCTCAACAGATGCAGAAAAAGCTTTTGACAAAATTCAACACCATTTACGATAAAAACTCTCCAGAAAGTGGGCATGGAGGGAACCTACCTCAACATAATAAAGGCCATGTACGACAAACCCACAGCAAACATCATTCTCAATGGTGAAAAACTGAAAGCATTTCCTCTAAGATCAGGACTACAACAAGGATGTCCACTCCTGCCACTATTATCCAACATAGTTTTGGAAGTCCTAGCCACAGCAATCTGAGAAGAAAAAGAAACAAAAGGAGTCCAAATTGGAAAAGAAGAAAACTGTCACTGTTTGCAGATGACATGATGCTATACATAGAAAATCCTAAAGATGCCACCGGAAAACTACTAGAGCTAATCAATGAATTTGGCAAAGTTGCAGGATACAAAATTAATGCACAGAAATCTCTTGCATTCCTAGACACTAACAACGAAGGATCAGAAAGAGAAATTAAGAAAACAAATACGTTGACCACTGCAACAAAAAGAATAAAATACCTAAGAATAAACCTACCTAAGGAGGCAAAAGAACTGTACTCAGAAAACTATAAGACACTGATGAAAGAAATCAAAGACGATACAAACAGATGGAGATATATACCATGTTCTTGGATTGGAAGAATCAATATTGTGAAAATGACTATACTACCTAAAGGAATCTACAGATTCAAGGCAATCCCTATCAAATTACCAATGGCATTTTTCACAGAATTAGAACAAAAAATTTTACAATTTGTTACACAAAAGACTCTGAATAGCCAAAGCAATCTTGAGACAGAAAAACAGAGCTGGAGGAATCAGGCTCACTGACTTCAGATTTTACTACAAAGCTACAATAATCAAGACAGTATGGTACTGGCACAGAAAGAGAAATATAAATCAATGGAACAGGATAGAAAACCCAGAGATAAACCCACACACCTATGGTCAACTAATCTATAACAAAGGAGGCAGGAGTATACAGTGGAGAAAAGACAGTCTCTTCAATAAGTGGTGCGGGGAAAACTGGACAGCTACATGTAAAAGGATGAAATTAGAACACTCCCTAACACCATACACAAAAATAAACTCAATATGGATTAAAGACCTAAATGCAAGACCTAAATGTAAATAAAACTCTTCGAGGAAAACATCAGCAGAACACTCTTTGACATAAACTGCAGCAAGGTCTTATTTGACCCACCTCCTAGAGTAATGAAAATAAAAGCAAAAATAAACAAATGGGACCTAATCAAACTTAAAAGCTTTTGCACAGCAAAGGAAAATACAAACAAGAAGAAAAGACAACCCTCAGAATGGGAGAAAATATTTGTAAATGAAGCAACTGACAAGGAATTAATCTGCTATATATACAAACAGCTCACGCAGCTCAATATCAAAAAAACAACCCAATCAAAAAATGGGAGGAAGACCTAAATAGACATTTCTCCAAAGGAGACACACAGGTGGCCACCAACACTTGAAAAGATGCTCAACATCACTAATTATTAGAGAAATGCAAATCAAAACTACAATGAGGTATCACCTCACACCCATCAGAATGGCCATGATCAAAAAACCTACAAACAATAAATGCTGGAGAGGGTGTAGAGAAAAGGGAACCCTCCTACACTGTTGGTGGGAATGTAAATTGGTACAGCCACTATGGAGAATAGTATGGAGGTTCCTTAAAAAACTAAAAATAGAACTGCCACATGACCCAGCAATCCCACTCCTGGGCATATACCCTGAGAAAACCATAATTCAAAAAGATACATGCACCCCAATGTTCTTGCAGCACTATTTACAGTAGCCAGAAAATGGAAGCAACCTAAATGTCCATCAACAGACAAATGGATAAAGAAGATGTGGCACATATATACAATGCAATATTACTCAGCCATAAAAAGGAACAAAATTGTGCCATTTGCAGAGACGTGGATGGACCTAGAGACTGTCATACAGAGTGAAGTCAGAAAGAGAAAAACAAATATCATATAATATTGCTTATATGTGGAATCTAGAAAAATGGTACAGATGAACTTATTTGCAAAACAGAAGTAGAGACACAGATGTGGAGAACAAATGTATGGATACCAAGGTGGGAAGTGGGGGTGGGATGAACTGGGAGATGGGGATTGACATATATACACTACTATGTATAAAATAGATAACTAATGAGAACCTACTGTACAGCACAGGGAACTCTACTCACTGCTCTGTGGTGACCTAAATGGGAAGGAAATCCAAAAAAGAGGGAGTATATGTATATGTATATGTATAGCTAATTCATTTTGCTGTACAGCAGAAACTAACACAACATTGTAAAGCAATTATACTCCAATTAAAAAAAAAAGATAAACAGAATTGATAAGGCTTTAGCCAGGCTCATTAAGAAAAATAGAGAGAGGACCAAAATAAACAAAATAAGAAATGAAAGAGGACAAATTAAAACTGAATCCCAGAGATACAAAATATCATAAGAAAATACCATGTTCAGCTATATTCCAACAAATTGGACAATCTAAAAGAAATGGATAAATCTCTAGAAACATACAATCTTCCCAGACTGATTCAGGAAGAAATAGACAATTTAACAGACTGATCACTAGTAGTGAAAGTGAATTAGTAATCAAAAAATTCGCATACAAAAGTCCAGGACAGGATAGCTTCACAGGGGAATTTTACCAAACACATAAATAAGAGTTAATACCTATCCTTCTCAAATTATTGCAAAAAGTTGAAGACGAGGAAACATTCCAAAATTCTTTCTATGAGGCCACCATTACCCTGATACCAAAACCAAACAAAGACACCACAAAAAAAGAAAATTACAAGCATGACATTTCACAATGTTTACACATTTCTTACTCTGTTTATTTCTTCCTAAATTACTTCAAATGCATATATCCCTACTAGTGTAAACTCAATTCCCCTAAATTGTGTAGAAGAGGAAAACAAAGGTCATAGTCTATAAAAATGAATAAAGGGGGCTTCCCTGGTGGCGCAGCGGTTGAGAGTCCGCCTGCCAATGCAGGGGACGCGGGTTCGTACCCCGGTCCGGGAAGATCCTGCATGCCGTGAAGCGGCTGGGCCCGTGAGCCATGGTTGCTGAGCCTGTGCGTCCGGAGCCTGTGCTCCACAACGGGAGAGGCCACAACAGTGAGAGGCCTGCGTACCGCAAAAAAAAAAAAAAAATAATAATAATAATAATAATAAAGGTACATATTATTGAATTATTTTTCAGCAAATATTCACTCTCCCTCTCCCTTGGGATGGAGTATATTTTCCTGGTCCACTGATACAAGGCCATGCTATGTGCTTTGTCCAAAGGAATATAAGCAAAAGTGATGATGTACCTATTCCAAGCTGAGGCTTTAAAAACATAGCAAGTTTCTTGCAGCCTTGGTGTGTTGCTTGCTGCATTTTGCCATGGGAAGAGCATACCCAGGTAGCTGCTGCCCCATGATCCTGGATCCTGTAAGGGAAGGTGCAAGGAACTGACATGAATCTGACCTTTAACCTGAAGTGGAGTTGGGCTCAGTGGACCTGCAGTCCTGTAAGCAAAAACCTGATTTACATATTCACGAGTAAGAAAATATTTATGAGTATTTGCTATGTTTGTTGTTATAAACCATTGAGATTTGGAGATTTCGTTTTATGCAGTGTTATTGCAACAACTGTTGACTAATACTACCGGTGTGTAGTATTTGAAGTTCTCACGCATCTTTGATGGCCAGCCCCTCAGTGCTCTCAGAGATCCTCAGCCTCACCAAATCTTTCCTACTTGAGCGATGGAGTATGGCTGAGAATAGAAGCTTTGCTTATTTTCATCCATGAGTTCAGGACCCTCAGCGGATTCAAGACTGGTGGAAAGTCACCGCGTGGTCCAAGATGCAGGTGATCACACTTATGTATAAGTGGATGCATCGTTAACTTCAAGAGCAATAAATTAAAGTGATTTTTCACTTGATTATCATATCCTGAATGAAATAAAATTAACTTTCTAATAATTAGCCACAAATTTCTAATGTGTTTATCTTTACCAAATGCTTCTCAGCTCTGCTAAGTTGAAAGCTTCAAATCCATCAACCAATAAATTGTTCCTTGGGTTTCACTTCAGGGACCAATTAAAAGTATCAACATGTTTTCTTCCATTACACTAGGAGTTTTACCTCCAGCTGTTGGGATCTGGGCTTCTAAAACTATGAAGCATGATTATCCAAGGAGAAGGCACTTGAGACAATTGGAGGAAAACAGATTCTGTTGAAAGCTCGTTTATGCAAGCTTAGTGGTTCCTCCCTCCCCACTTTGTTCCGAGGGCACATGCGTTACTGAACATGTGGTAAATAATACACCGAGCACTGCAGCAGGAAAGGTGTTGCTCCTGAGCCTGGAGGGAAAGCTCCTGGCAGATAATCCAAGGGCTGCTAATTTATCACTTACACAGGCAGACCTCCTCTTGAGGGTCTCCTTTTACGTCTCCTGTTCTGTAAAACTTTCCACTCAAGACTTGGGTAAATGTTTTCCAGATGGTATCAATCATGGTGTTACCTACTAATAGGAATCAAGGAAAAGTAACTGAATTAATTAGCAGGTCAAAAAGGAAAGGAAGCAGAACTGTGCATGAAAGAAGAAAAAGAAGGAACCTCAGAGCTATCTAATCATCAAGAGTCAAGGTCATTCAGGAAAAAGGGACTTGACTGAATGTCAAGAAACCTGAGACCTCGCCATCATCATGCTTCCTCCAAATCACAAGATTTGCATTCTAACAGACACCGGTTGAAATCTCAGTTCAGTCTCAAATTAACTGTATACAGTAGGCAAGTCACTTGACCTCTCTGAGCCTCAGTTTCCTTACATGCTGACAAAAAAGGTAAAACAATGCAAACTGTACACATAATATACTGTTTTACAGATTTAGGTGCACGGATGTAAAACACCTAGCAAAGCGTCTGGCTACTATTATGCACTCAAAAAAAATGTCCACGCCCATCTGTGGTCAATGGAATAACTGGCTCCAATTCTTCACCCTGCCTGAATCCATACCACTGTCATGATTGCATCTTGGGCAGAGTGCACTTTCCCACCCCTTGCTTTGGGCTTGACCACATGACTTGCTTTGACCAATAAATGTGGGCCGAAGTGACAGTGGCTTCGGAGACTAAGTCTTAAGAAGCCTTACACGTTTCTACTTGCCCTCTGCACCTCCACCTTCCCCACAGAGCAACACACTGGCTGTCCCACTGGTCTAAGGAGATGAAAGAGACCTCGAGCAGGGCTGTCCCAGCCCATCTGCAGAGCCACCAAGCCAAGCTCAGCCCAGAGCGTTCAAACTCTATCCAACATGAAGACATCTGAGTGAGGATAAAGATTGTTTGAAGCCACTGAGTTTTGAGGTCAATTAGTTCAGGCTGCAATATCTCACAGACGTATCAACTCAAATTCCCTCTCTGAGTTATAATTGCATCTCTGCCCAGGACTTATTGAATGACTATCTTTTGCAATGCTAGTATTACAGATTAGGCTTGGAAAATAGTAATCATAAATGTATCACAGAAACCTCTGCTGTATAATTGGTTTTGAAATCTCAATTTCCAAACTCAGATGTACAAGAAAAGTAGCTTTGTTATGATGAGACCTATTTCATAACACTTTTATTACAAATCCCCTATTCTGCTGGGTAGCAGAGACATCTCTAGATCAATGCTGGGTTTCTTCTCCCTCCAGGGCTGTATTTAAGTTTTGGAAGTTTTTCACACAGCATGATGAGGAGGAGTGAGGGACTGGGAGGGCAGTCTAGACCTCATAGTTCCTGGTTGTCAATCTCTGCAGTTCTCTGCTGAAATGTCTTGGTCTATGTCAGCAAGAACCCACGGTCTGATTCCTTCTTGGCTAACCTCCTTTTGGAAGCCTATTATTATTCTCAACTGAAGGAACCTTGGAGCTGCTCACAGACATGCAAGGATTGTTCTAAAGCAGCTGCAGCTCCCTGGGGTGAAGGGGAATACACTGCATTGGTCTTGAAGTGTGTCTAGAAGTGCCAGATGGACATTTCCACTTCAGGCTCTTATTGTCTCTCCAGGTTCTCACAGAAAAGGGAGTATGGGTCCCTCTGCATGTAGATTCTCTAGGACTTCTTCTGAGACCTCTGCCTGGACTGAGCATGGAGTATGGCAGGGTCCATACTATTCTACCATTCTATGCACATTAATTCAAGGAGATGTTGGGTAAATAAGTGAGTTAATAAACTGGAATTTCTATATCAACTCTTGGTTCTGGTTATGTTTTGGGTTTTTTTGTTTGTTTTGGATTTTTTTCTTTTTGGATGTTCATTCTCTGGCCCAGCTGTTCTTATGCTTAGATTAACCAGAGAAGTTGCCAGCTGTGATTTGCAGATGTGTTCCAGTTACACGATGCCAGAAAAATTCACTTATGCACACTAAGGTCATCTCTATAAAGCATGACGATAGTGACATTTTACAGTGAATAGTGACCATCAGAATACTTAGCCAGGAGCAGATTGTATCTGCTTATGTTATAGTGGCCAAAATAACCAGGTGTGAAACCAGTATTTTATTTATATTTACAGCAAAAACGAAGTAGGCAATGATCCAAGCAAAGGGTTGGCATTCAGCCCAATTCAAGCTGAGCAAGGGTGATTTCATGCTGCAAAGTGTGAACAAAAATGAAAGCCATTATAGCATGTATTGAGAGTGCAAATAGAATAGAACCTCCCAGAGAGAGTAGATATCGAAGTGAACAAGCTGGCTTCTGAGTATGTACTTCAACTTGCAAATGGGCAGCAGGGATAAGATAGGATTGTCACATATGCAGCACCACCCTATGGGACATTCTCTAGAGAGCTACTTTCAGGCTATCATGTTCCTCAGACTATTAATATCCATGAAGTACTTAAAGAATTTTATATTTGTCCATTATTGAGTATGAGGGAGAGGATTTACTTTGTTACCTCAAAAAACTAAATAGACAAAATATATGAAATAACCTGTTCTCAAACACTGAACAACAGGCACTGCAGGAGAGTGATTAATGAGAAAAGAGAAACAAAAGAGAGGATCCTTAGGATTTCCCATCTTAGTGTCTGGAGAAAGTTTTCAGGTTGGGAATCCAAAGAGTGCCCAGAAGTCTCCTTGAGGTGACAGGGCAGATTTGAAAATTTGGGCAGCTCAAGGTGGCTCAAATTTATAGGGACAACAGCCATCAAGTAGGGTTCTCCAAAGAGTATTACCTCCATACTGAAGAACAATTAGTCCTTGACTAAAGGGTGATCTGATGTCACCTTAAATATGAAACTTGACAGGAACAATCTGTTCCCAAGTAACTTAACTGTGCCCCAGAACAACAACAAAAAATCCAGAATATTTAAATGTTACAACCAACAAGGTAAAATTTACAATATTTGGAATCCAATAAAAAATTACCAGGCAAGCAAAGAAGCAGGAAAATATGACCCATCATGAGGCAAAAAAATTCATCAATAAAAATGGACTCGTGAAACAGATGCTAAAAATAGTAGACAATATTAAAGCATCTATTATAATAATACTGCAGATATTCATAAAGGTAAAATACAGCATGAGAATGTTAAAGAGTAACGTGGAAGGTATTTAAAAGAACCCAATGTAAACTTTTCAAGATGAAAAGTAAAATGTCTCTAATGAAGAATAGGGTCAATGGTAGATAAACAAATCAGGAAAAAGTTCATGAATACATAGCAATTGAAACTATCCAAAATGAAAGGACAAAAACTGACTGAAAGAAATAATAAACCACTGTGGGAGCTGTGGGACCCCTTCAAGATGCTGAATATATATGTAATTGAAATCCCTGAAGTGGAAGTGTTAGAAAAAAATATCAATATTTGAAGAAATAATGGCCAAATTTTTTCCCAATTTGATGAAAACTATATAACCCTACAGATATAAGAATCTCAATGAACTCCAACCACAATAAAACTACTCCAAGGCACACCAAAAGAAAATAATTAAAATCAGTGATTAAGAGAAAATCTTAAAAACGGAGAGACTAGACATGTTCAAAACAGAAAAACAAAACAAAAACAAAAATAAAGAAAAAAATGACTGCAGACTTCTCATTGGAAAGAATGCAAGCCTGACAATAGTGGAGCAACATCTTAAAAGACCCGAAAAAACTTTTCAACTTAGAGCTCTATTCCTAGTGAAAAATATCTTTCAAAACTGAAGGTGAAATAAAAACTCTGTGAGATAACATGAAAGCTGAAAGAATCCATTATCAGTAGATCTCAAATGTAAGAAATGTTAAAGGGAGACCTTGGGAGAGAAGAAAATGATACCAGATGGAAATGTGGATTTACATAAAGATGAGGAAACCAGAATACTATATAAATACATTGGGTAAATATAAAACATTATTTTTAATAGTATAAAGCTCTCTAAAAGACAATTTATTGTTTTAATACAAGATAATACAGTTGCCCCTTGAACAATTTGGGGGCTAGGGGTGCTGACCCTCCGCAGAGTCAAAAATCTGAGAATAACTTATAATCAGCCCTCCGTATCCATGGTTCCTCAGTATTCACACTTCTTCCTATCCATGGTTTCATGTCCATGGAGTCAACCAAGAGTGGACTGTGTAGTACTGAAGTACCTACTATCGAAAAAAATCTGTGTATAAGTGGATCTGTGCAGTTCAAACTTGTGTTATTCAAGGGTCAACTGTAATGCATTGTGAGGTATGTAACATATGTAGAAGCAAAATGCATATCAACAACAGCACAAAGGTCTCGAGACAGCAAACAGAAACAAACCTGCTGTGAGACTCTTCTACAGGGAGTGGTATCATGTTATTTGAACATAGACTGTGGTAAGATAAAGTTGCATCTAATAAACCCTAAAGCATCCATTATAAAAACAAAGCAGAGTTTACCTAGTAAGCCAACAAAGGAGATAAAATGAGATCATTAAAAAAACACTGACTTATTCCAAAAGAAGGTAAAAAGAGGAAAAGGGGACCAAACAACAGATGAGAAAAACAGAAAACAAATAGCAGAATGTTATATTTAAATTAGCCATATCCATAATCACATTAAATGTGAATCATCTAAACCTTCCAATTAAAAGGTAGAGATTATCAGATTGGATAGAAACTCAGCACCCAGCAATATGTTGCCTACAAGTAATATTCTTTAATATAATGACACAAATAAGTTGAAAGTAAAAAGATATACTAATGTAAGTTTGGTTCAACATTTGAAAAATTTATCAAGTAATTCACCATATTAAGAAGCTAGAGTTTGTCATACAGAGTGAAGTAAGTCAGAAAGAGGAAAACAAATACCATATGCTAACACATATGGGTGGATAGCTAGTGGGAAGCAGCCACATAGCACAGGGAGATCAGCTCGGTGCTTTGTGACCACCTAAAGGGGTGGGATAGGGAGGGTGGGAGGGAGACGCAAGAAGGAGGAGATATGGGGATATGTGTATATGTATAGCTGATTCACTTTGTTATAAAACAGAAACTAACACACCATTGTAAAGCAATTATACTCCAATAAAGATGTTTTTAAAAAAGCTAGAAAACTGATAAAATAATTTCAATGTAAAAAAAGCATTTGACAAAATCTAACATTCAATCATGATAAGAAATCTCAGCAAAGTAGGAATTGAAAGAAATTTCCTCATCCTGAAAAAGGATGCCTACAAAAGACCCACAGTAACATCATATGAAATGGTGAAAGAATACAGGCTAGAACAGAGATCAAGAACAAGGTAGAATATCTGTTCTCACTATTTCTGTTTAACACTGTACTAGGCGTTTTAGACAGTTCGATAAGGCAAGTAAAAGATCTGAAAGTAAAAACTGTCTTTACTCATAGATGACATGATCATCTATGTGGAATGCCCTAAGGATTTCACCAAAAAACTATTAGCACTAATAAATGAGCTTAAGATTTTAGAATGGAAGGTCGATAAACAAAAATCAATTTATTTCTGTATACTAGAAACAATCATAAAGTGAAATTAAACACGATGTCAACAGATTATATGAAATACTTGGAATAAATCTGACAAAAGATGTGTGCAACCTATATACTGAATACTACAAAACATTGGAAAGAGAAATTAAAGAAGGCCTAAATAAATGAAGAGTTATGTCATAGTCATGGATTAGAAAACTCGATATTGTTAAAATGTCAATTCTCCCCAAATTGATTTATAGATTCAATGCAATTTCAATCAAAATTATAGCAGGCTTTGTATGTGTGGACTAGCAAGCTGTTTCTAAACTTATGTGGAAGTGCAAAAGGACCTAAATTAGTCAAAACAAAATAGAGTCCAGAAATAGACCCACTTTACATTTGGTTAACTGAATTTCAAAAGAGGTGCTAAATTAATTAATGGGGAAAGGGTAATCTTTTCAACAATATGATGTTGGGAGAATTAGGAAGCCATATGCAAATAAATAAACCTCAACCCTTACTTCCCTCTCTATATTAAAATTTCCTCAAAATGAGACATTGACCTAAATATAAGAGCTAAAATTATAAAACTTCCAGAAGAAATCATAGGAAGAAATCTTAGGTATCTTGAATTTGGCAAAGCTTTATTAAATAGGACATCAAAGGAACGAACTATAAAAGTAAAGCATCAATAAATTGGACTTCATCAAAATTAAATATGTTTGCTCTTCAGGAGTCTATGTAACAAAAAGGAGAAGACAATAATGGGAGAATATATTTGCCAAACAAATCTGCCAAAGGACTTGCAGCTAGAGTATACAAAGGTCTTTATACCTCAGTAGGAAGAGGGAAACAGCCTAATAAAAAAAAGAGGCAGGGCTTCCCTGGTGGCGCAGTGGTTGCGAGTCCGCCTGCCGATGCAGGGGTACGGGTTCGTGCCCCGGTCCGGGAAGATCCCACATGCCGCGGAGCAGCTGGGCCCGTGAGCCATGGCTGCTGAGCCTGCGCGTCCGGAGCCTGTGCTCCGCAACGGGAGAGGCCACAACAGTGAGAGGCCCGCGTACAAAAAAAAAAAAAAAAAAAAAAAAAAAAAAAAAAAAAAATAGAGGCAAATAAATTGAACATTTTACCAACATAAATATACGGATGGCAAAACAGCTCATGAAAATATGCTCAGCATCATTATTCATTAGATAAATGTAAATTAAAACCATAGTGACACACCACTACACACCCACTTAGAATGGTTCAAATTAAAAGGACTGACCATACCAAATGCTGATGAGAATACATACAGAGCAACTAAATTCTCATACATTGCTGACGCGAATATAAAATGGTCAGGAAATGTGTATCCGTTTCTTTAAAAGTTAAACAGACACCTTCCTTATGACCCAGCTATTCCATTCCTGGGTATTTACTCAAAAGAATTAGACCACATTTCCATACAAAGAGTTGTATGCAAATGTTCATAGTAGCTTTATTTGTAATAGCAAAGAATGGACAAATCCCAAACATTCATCAACAAATGAATGGATAATCAAATTGTGATATATGTAGGTAATGGAATATTACTCAGCAATAAAAGGAAACAAACTATGAATACTATACAACAGCATGGCTGACTCTCAAAATAATTATGCTGCATGAAAAATGCCAGACAAAAAGACAGTGTACTCTATTATTCCATTCACATAAAATTCCAGAAAATGCAAACTAATCTATACTGACAGAAAGCAGATCAATGGTTGCCTGTTATGGGGGATGGGGAAGAACTGGATTACAAAGGGGCCCAAGGAACATACGGAGGTGATAGATACGCTTGTTTTCTTGACCGTGTTGATGGTTTTCACAGGTATACATATATCTCAGACTCATAAACTTGCATAATTTCAATATATGCAGTTTATTTTATGCCAAGTATAACTCAATAAAGGTTTTAAAAAACGGTATTTCATGGAAAAAAAATAGTTTGCTTGGTCTAAACCACCATGATCACCAAAATTCGTTCTGTATTCCAACTGGATACACAATTATACTGCATGTTGGCACCTCCACCCTTGCAGCCAAGTCCCTGAGTTCTGCAAAGGAAATCAATGAAATATGGCAGAAGACATGGGTATCACTTCCAGGTTGAGCCAAAAACCAAAAAAAAAAACCCTTCTGAATAATTATCCACTCTGTCTTTTAAACCACATTTTGACTAAGTAGAGATTCTTCAGAGAATTCTGAGCATGACAGAACCACAAAATGGACTAAGACGAAAACCCTGGATCACTGAAGCATGTGACTAGATTCACCGTCTTTGGGCTGTTTCAGGAAAAATAAATGTTATTCGTTAAGGAATTAAGGGTTGGAGGTTTTTTCTGTTATAGAAGCTGGCATTATCTTAACTAATAGAGAAGTTCATTCCTTAATTTTGGATGTTGCAATGACAATAAATAAATACATACATACATACATACATACATACATACATACATACAAACAATGACCCAAACTAGAAGATACGGCATTGGCTTAGCAGTCAGGCGATGTGTGGTGAGGGAAAAGATACAACAGGTTACATATCTGGAGACTTCAGTTAGGTTCATTTGATAAAAATTTGGTAAAATGTTTACCCATGGTCACTTGGAAGAAAGGCCACCCTCCTACTGTGCCTTCAGCAGTCTCTGCCTGTGTCATGGCCTTGCCTTCTCCTCTGTGTGGTGTCAAAGCTCCTGCTGCTTCTTTCTCCCTTATCAGGTCACCTGTGCTTGCATTTAGCGCCAACCTGGATAGTCCAGGTGGACTCTCTTCCCATTTCAAGATCCCTAACTTAATCAACCTGCAAAGTCCTTTTTTCTTCCACAGATAAGGTAACATGTCTATGTTTCAGGTATTAGGACCTAATGTCTTTGTGTGCCATGATTTAACCTCCTACACAGACAAAGTTTTAATCAACTATTTTAAATACCTTCAAATAACTAAAGGAAACTATGTGTAAACAAAAGTATGAGATCGATGCCTCACCAAACAGAATATCAGTGAAGAAACAGAAATTGTGAAAGAGAACAAAATAGAAAATTTGGAATTAAAAAGTAAAACAAATGAAATGAAAACTTCATTAAAGGGGCTCTAGCACATTCGAACAGGCAGAAGAAAGAGGAGGAGAAAGTCTGAGGAGAAGAGAGATAAAAGAATGAAGAAATATTATCAGAGCTTCAGAGACCTGCGGGACACCATCCACTATACTAACATGCACAAAATGAAAGGGGGGAGAGACAGGGGTGGTCTGGGGTTACTGTGGGTTGTGTGTAAAAAGTTTGAAAAGTGCTGGCCTAAGAGGGTGCTAGAATTCGTTTTAAGGACAGCTATGTCCTGTAGAAGACATAAGTCATAGGCCCAAATTCTTACTTTCTGAGGTTAAAGCAAAAGTGTTCACTGTAACTTAGCCAAACTACAAATGCCATTTGCCTTTTGGGATGATTCTTACATGGAATAAGGAACATCTAAGGTTCCTATCGGGCCAGATGCTATGGAAATAGCCTTAGGAAACAAAATGATCCACATCAGTAACTAATGAGACTGTTTCCATCGTATAATAAAGAAGTGTTATGTGTTTGACTCACAGGGTTATCTCCTTTAATCATCACAAAAGCCCTCTGTGATTGGCAATATTGCTCCAATTTTACAAAGTGAGGCTCTGGACATTTTCACAACTTGTCCAGATTTCTGCAGCTAGTCAGTAGCTGAGCTGAGATCTGAATGGGTTTCATCTGATTCCACGCAATCCAAATGCTGTATCACCAGTCCTTCACCTCTCCAAGAGACCTATGTGCATCTATAGTCTATATAGGAACATATTTTAAATGAAGATAAAGGCTCTCATTTATCTCCCCTTATTTGCAAATATTTAGAATACAACTTTACATTAGTTTCAGGTGTACAACATAACAATTTGATATTTGTATATATTGCAAAATGATCACCACAATAAGTCTAGATAACATCCATCACCATACCTAGTTACAAAATTTTTAAAATTTGCAATCATTAAGAAAAACATTGTTCGCTGATGAAAAATAAGTCTCATGACTTCAAGACCAGACACTTGTAATACAGTAGAACAAATCAGAAAATGTGTTACCAACATCTTTCACAAAGAAAGGGTGTGTCCTCCAAAGATTTCTAAATATTCCTTGGTTCCATGGGAAGGTAGCCTGTCCCAGAAAACTACTGTAGATAATGACAAATATTATCTGGCGAGATAAATAAATCTGAAAAATACAAACTATTAAGAATGACTTTACAATATACGTTTACAAACCTCCCACTTTCAGGACACTTAAGAGAGAAAAATCCTGCGGTTCAGTTTTCAGATTTAAAAAAAAAAAGAGGAAACAAATAGGTCAAGTAAAATGAACTGTGAAACAACAGCTCCTGCTACAGTATCTGAGGAGGATGTTCCTTTTCTTGGTTGGCTTTCAGGTCTCTATGCCAATTCAAATATGTTGGGTCTCCTCCCACTTCGCAGGAAGCCCCTCCTTTTATCAGAAACTACTGTCAGGACTAGATTTTTAACTCACACTAAGTAGAAAGTGGCTTTTAAAGCCTAATGAGTCAGCTTCATAGTACAAGTTTAATAAAGGGGAAAATTTCAAAACTAATCCACATAAGTGAAAGGCTAGTCCCCAGAGCTGGTGAGAGGTGCCCAAGTCCCCAAGTTATAGGGTCTCCTAGCAAGGCTATTAAGAGAGGATCTAACGCCATTGATCCTGCCTGCATACTTGACAAGTCACAGGTACTTCAAATATTGGTCACTGTTTGCCACCTGTTAGTTTTTAGTGGGGCCACAAGATGGCGCTCATCTCCAACTGTTAACGGTGCACCGGGCAGGGTCCCAGGTGCAGAGAAGCGCTGCACGCAAAAAACTTCCTGAAGACACAGGGAGGGTCCCCCTGTCTTACCCGCTGCCCCGCTCAGCTGAATGATACACTAAAGCTTCAGACAAAAGGAAATTAAATGCTTGAATAATGAGCTACTTCACCCTGAATTCTAGTAAATACTTAATCATAGATCCTTTAACACATGGCATCAGAAAGATTCACTATTGAAAAGAATAATACTGCAAACCACTTTTAAGAAAGATTTTATGCTCTATTTCTGAGACACTGTCCCCCTGAGTCAATGAAAAAGCAGGCAATGATGCTTTTTAAAAAAATTTATTTTATTTTATTTATTTTATTTTTGGCTGCACTGGGTCTTTGTTGCTGCACGCGGGCTTTCTCTAGTTGCAGCGAGGGGGGGTTACTCTTCGTTGTGGTGCGCGGGCTTCTCATTGCAGTGGCTTCTTGTTGTGGAGCAGGGGCTCCAGGCACGCGGGCTTCAGTAGTTGTGGCACATGGGCTCAGTAGTTGTGACGCACGGGCTTAGTTGCTCCGCAGCATGTGGGATCTTCCCAGACCAGGGCTCGAACCCGTGTCCCCTGCACTGGCAGGCAGATTCTTAACCACTGTGCCACCAGGGAAGCCCAACTCATGCTTTTTCTATTGAGAAATTTCTCCAGGCTTGTGATGAATTTTATTTATTTCTCTTTTGGGGCTGGGGAGATGAACTAGTTGGCAGAGTTTCTACTACAGATTTTTAGCGGGACTCGATTGTTGACTCAGAAAACATACATTCACTCTTTACAAACACACTCACACATACACAAACACACGTGTGTACACACAGGCCTGATCTTCGGATAACCTGAATCATGATGAGCTGGGCTCCACGTCCCCCAGCAGAGAAGGCTCCTGCCAGACCCGTCTCCTGAAACCTACTCGCAGGGAAAGGCTGCACCTTCACCCAAGCCAGCTCTGATGCTACTTCCGTGCCAGCCTCCTGTTTTTAAGCACATTTGGTGAACGTAACCAAAGCAGCCCTTAGAACCTCATTGGTGAACGTCACAAAGAAACTTCCAACACACAGCTCAGAAAAACATGTGATTACAGCAAAAACTACACTTTGCAGGAAGAAGTTTTCTCCTGCGTGGAAAAGAGCAGAGAGGAGATGGATAGAGACGGGCTTATTCCGTAGATAGCACACATTTTCTCGTTCAAAAAACGCTTAATTCACTAAAGTGGTGACATTTGAGAGAAATAGGTGTTTTTTTGTAATCAACCCTCCCACCCCCCGGGCAAATTTGCATCTCATCTCTCTTCTCCTAACCCCCTAAGGACTCACCCCCTGCTCCCGGGCTCGAGCAGGAAGGCAGGCTGGTCCCCAAGCTGTGCACGAGCTCCGCCTACTGGCAGCTAGGGAGAAAGACCGGCTCTCTCAAACCCACCTAAGACTTGCCACATTAAAAGTAGGATTTTTCTCCTGAATTTAGTCCAAGTTGTAAAAAATTGCTTAAACACAAACACAAATATGAATAAAATTATACTTTAATGTATTTGGAGGGACCATTTGGTTTAACGTTCTGAAAAAATATTTTCACCAATAATTGATTATGCAAATATATGCCATGGTAAAATCAGCTTTCAGTTCGATCTTGTGTATGTGTTTTTAAGGGTGTGGAAAGACGATCTTGAGACCCAGAGATCTCTTCTGGCTCTGATTGAGTGTGTGAAACTTCCTGATCCATTCCATAACAAGACAGTAAGCATTTGCTTTGTCTTATGTCCACAGTAATGGACCCTAGGAGATTAAAGAATGAGTCTCCAACAGACACTCAGAAGTCCAGAGGCAGCTTGTGAGTGACAGGCTGGCAGCTGGAGGGAACAACAAAGTAGAGTGGGTCAAAATTTTGATTTTTTTTCCCTGTTCTATATTGAGTTGACCCTGGAACTATTACTCTCCCTTCTTGCCTTATTATGGATTGATGGTTCTGTTCTAAATTCTTACGATTTGTGAGACATGATTCAGAATTATCCCAGCATTCTCTTGTTGTGTGGGACATTCATTTGACAAATACTTATGTGTCCAACACTGTTCTTAGACACTCAACTATAAAGACAAAGAAGACTTGATGGCCACCTTCAAAACGTTCACAGCCTCACAGAGGAAAACAGGCCAAACAGAGTATAGCGGGGCTAAGAGAAGAGGGGTTTGCTGGATAGCAATGTATGGCACCAGGTGATTTAGTAATTTAATAACAACACATTATGTGTACAATGCTTTTAGGTTTTGGATTACACTCTTTCTTGGGAATCCAACCAGCCTATGGCTGCCACCCACCCACTTTGGACTTCTCAGAAGTATTCTCCCTATTGTCAGCTCTGGGGTTCTAATACATCATGCACAATTAAATAATATCTAGGGAAGATTTTCACCTTTAGCCCTTCCCCTGTTTTCTCAAAAGCAAGTAATAATCTGCTCTCATCATGATTAGTTTAGAGGCCATAATATCCTTAGTAATATTACATTGATGGATTTTTTCAACCCCTGTGAAATCTGCTGCCCTGCCATTCACACCCATAACAGACATGGCATTTATCCACTCAGGAGGAAGGTAACACCACTGAGAATAAATAAGTCATTTCCTGAGCTTTGGGTTTCAAAATGAAATTATTGAAATCTACAGCCAGCCAGTAGTCAGAAAGTAAGTGTTTTTACATTGTAAAAGGAAAACAAAGTTTTGCAGAGTGATGAAAGGATTTTAGAATTGCAACAAGCCAGACATTAGAGAATTGACACTAGAACAGATCACACAGCAGGGAAGAATTCAGAGTAAGACATAAAAGAGGATGGCTAACCCTCTGGATGTCGGGATGGGGAGGAGCTTTGGGCAAACCCTTAGGAACAAATGGCGTCACTTTCTTCTCCCCCATCTTTGGGGCTAGAAATCAAAAGCTGGGCTAGAACTATCTGGGTGGGTTTGGGCTGGTGCGTGTTCCATCTCTGAACTTGAGATATTGTAAAAGTCCCTCAGAACAACTTAAAGTTCAGAAAGGTGGCACAGTGACTTGACCCAGAGTGGCAGTGGCTAAGGGAAGACCTGAGGGTGCCTCACAGATTAGAGCACCAGCAGCGTTGGGTACAGAAAGCACCTAAAAGGGTTGGTGGACCAAAAAAAATGGGCAGGAAAATAAAGCTGCAGAAAGCAAGGACCTTATAACTGGAGGCGATGGCAGATTGCCTGACTACCAGCATAAAATTCAACAGAGAGGTCAACCAGTGGCACTTTGGGGACACCAACACAGGACAGCAGTGACCATGAAGGACCTGGGACCTCTCGGTGCAAGCCTTCCTAGAGGAAGACCCCTGCATGGGAGGCCATGTGACCGTCTGCTCATCTGAACGTACTTAACCCGCGTCTGTACCCAGATGATATCTTCAGAGGAGGAAGAGGAAGAACCACCCCTGAAAAAGGTGAACAGTTCTGTTAGGGAGCTTCAACTTGAGACTGGAAAAAATATATATATATATATTTACATACATATACATATACACAGTCATCCCTTGGTATCCAAGGAGGCAGATACCAAAATCTGAGGATGCTCAGGTCCCTTAAACAAAATGGCACAGTATTTGCATATAACATACACACATCCTCCTCTAAATCATCCATCCTTTAAATCATCTCTACATTACTTATAATACCTAATACAATGTAAATGCTGTGTAAATGGTTGTAGATGCAATGCAAATGCTATGTAAATATTTGTAAATACTATGTAAATAGTTGCTGGTGTGTCAAGTTTTGCTTTTTGGAACTTTCTGGAATTTTTTTCTGAATATTTTCAACCTGTAGTTGGTTCAACCAGATATGGAGGGCTGTTGGTACACATATATGTGTGTGTATAAATATTAATATATATATTTTACAGATGTTATACATATATATACATATACAGATATATCTACATATGTGTGTGTGTGTTTATTTATTGTGGTTATGGAGCCAGTTTGCACTGGCTAGTGAAAGCCAATTGAAAGCATCTTTTCCCAGCTACCCACTTAGCAACATCACACTGACAGCTTGAAACTGGCCACAGTGGGGGTATTTACACCACAGAAGGTGATAAATGTTACAAATCAGAAACTCCCCCTGCAAAAGCTGATTGTTAAACACTGATCAGCACACCATACATACATCATTTAATGTATGTGTGTGTGTGTGTGTGTGTGTGTACGTTTTTTCACTACAGAGAGAGTTTTAAACTAGGAGAGACTAAGTTACCTTTATTCCCTCCCATATCTCATCCTTCAAGTACACACACACACACACACACACACACACACACACACACACACAATCATCATCAGAAATGAGAATTTCAGAGCAAGGTGAGATCTGTTATTTAAAAGAAAAAGTTATAGTTTCTGTACATGTCAGACACGAAGAGTAAATTTCAGCCCCGTGATGAAATTCTAAGGAGAAATATATGTCTGGGGTCGATACAGAAACCTCCCGCGCTGCTGCCTCTGTCATCCCGGGGCTGGTGGAGGAAACCTGCATTTGACCCTGAGCTCCACCACTTACTGTGAGATCCTGCAAAAATTATTCCTCCTCTCCGTTTCCATTTTCTCATCTGTAAAATGGAGGCAAAACATGCCTGTCTAGTAGGAAAGTTGAGAAGAACGATGCAAGTGCCTATCAACATTAGCTTAATAAACAATAACCGCTAATAAAGGCTAATGACTCAGTTAATTACAACCGGCCTGTTCTCTCATTCATCTGCTGATGGGCTGGAGAGAGCCACCAGGAATGCGCGGGTAGGTGGGGCTCACAGTCTGCTACAAAATGGCATCACCCCATACTTTTAAAACCAGCTGAAGAGCCTGCAGGCGATCATGTGGCCAGAGGACCTGGGAGAGCGAGCCTCAGGGCAGAGAGGCAGCAGGACTTCTAAGACCTGACTAAAATGTGTGCCGCCTCCACTTTCCAGGAGCAAACGCCTAACGCTGGGCACATGAGGAGCTTTCTTAAAACAAAAGCGAAAGGCCTGCTTGCACGCACAGCCTCTCAAAGGCAACGTGTTCATGTGGCAACGAGATACAGCAAGGCCAGCCAGCACCCAGGGGACGGCGAGGGCTGACAGCGTTAGACTGAATCCGTGTACACGCCTCCCCTGGGACACAGAAAGGGAGGTACCAAAATCAGAGAGAGGTGAACGAGAACAGGAAAAAGGGCTCTTTTATTCCCAGTTAAGTGTGCCATTCAAGGATGTGGTCCCTGTGGACGGGAACGCGGCGGCTGACGGCAGAGAGGCGAGCGCGCGGGCTGGCGTTTTCACATGTGCTGTCTGCGCCGGGAAGGAAGACGCTGGATAGCTGCCCAAATCTCGTAACTTTTAATTACCCACATCCCGGAGGACAGATTAAAGAATGTGCCAATAATACCTGAAACCCAGGTTAGAGGTTCTAGAAGTGTCAGACGTCAGTTCCTTAGAAGTGGAGGAATTTTCCTTGATATGTTCACACCCTCTGGGTAGCACAGGGAGAGGTGGACGCAGAGGAAAGGATTTGAGAACCCTGATGGGCCTGCCGCCGCCGCCGCCCTCTGTCCTCTCTCTCTCAGCATTTCCTCCTCCCCAGCCCCCAGCCTACCCCTCCCCCACTCCCCCATCCCAGTTCGAAACACATAAGCTGCTCAGGCTGTGAAGTAACCGGCATAACATTAAAACAAGAGGAGGGCAGGGGTTCAAGGGAAAGATGCCCAGCGGTCACACTTACAATCTATTTTAGAGGATCAAACGGAAGAATAGCTGCAACGACCCAGCCATCCTACCCTTCCTTTCTGAGAACTCTTTGAAGATGTGACACGGTACTCCTGGGGCGGGCCTCCTTTCGTTAAGGTTTCCAGAGGTGCTGGATAAGGCGGCAATGCCAGAAATGGATGTATAAAACATGAGGAATAGGAGCTGGCAGATAAGACTGAAACCAGGGTGCACGGCAGAGGAAGAGCTGGTACAATGGGGGGGTATGAGCATCACGAAGGTGCACTAGAACCGGAGCAGAGGTATCTGGACCCCTGTGTGCCTCAGACCAGCAAGAGCAGGCTGTGTTTCTGGCCGCCCATCACTGGGCTGAAAGTGGCTTTACGTCTCCTAGAACCAAGAAGGATACCTTTGTTTACAGTTGGGAGTTAGGAAACAGAGTTAGGGAAATTGGTTAGAATGCTAAAAAGTCCCAAAGCAGGACTTCCCCTATTATTACATATGCAAAAACACATCATTGTTGTTATTGGTACCGTCCTTTAGTCAATCAATCTACTCATACATATTTATGGGCACCTGCCTTGTTTCATGACTGTGCTGGGCATAGTAAGTTTTCAGGAGACAGTCCTTGGACTCAAAATGCATGAAGTCCAGCATAAAGATGAATCTATCATCAACAGCAAAGTCCCATGGATGATGAAATGCTATTGGGTGGGCCAAAAGGTTCATTAGGTTTTTTCTGTAAGCTGGCTCTAGTAGCACTTAATTGTCTTTAACTTCATCAAAACAATTTTGTTAGACTGTATGTGACAGCTGTCCTATCAGTGCACATTTAAAAAAAGACTTATCAAAATTCGTGAATTTTTGTGTAGCCATTTTAATATTGAAGATGGAAGGAAAAAAAGCACCATTTTTGGCATATTATGCCTTATTATTTCAAGGTAAAATAATAGGTAAAAATGCAACTGAAACGCACAAAAAGATGTGTGCAGTGTATGGAGAAGGTGCTGTGACTGATCGAACGTGTGAAAAGTGGTTTGCGAAGTTTCATGCTGGACATTTCTCGCTGGATGATGCTCCATGTTCGGGTAGACCAGTTGAAGTTGATAGCGATCGAATTGAAACAATAATTGAGAACAATCAACATTATACCACGTGGGAGATGGCTGACATACTCAAAATATCCAAATCAAGCGCTGAAAATCATTTGCACCAGCTTGGTTATGTGAATCGCCTTGATGTTTGGGTTCCACATAAGTTAAGTGAAAAAAACCTTCTTGACCATATTTCCACATGCAGTTCTCTACTGAAACGTACTGAAAACGTTCCATTTTTTAAACAAATTGTGATGAGCGATGAAACATGGATACTGTACAATAATGTGGAATGGAAGAGATCATGGGGCAAGTGAAATGAACCACCACCAACCACACCAAAGGCCAGTCTTCATCTGAAGAACGTGATGTTGTGTATATGGTGGGATTGGAAGCGAGTCCTCTATTATGAGCTCCTTCCGGAAAACCAAACGATTAATTCCAACAAGTACTCCTCCCAGTTAGACCAACTGAAAGCAGCACTCGACAAAAATCGTCCTGAATTAGTCAACAGAAAACTCATGATCTTCCATCAGGATAATGCAAGACCGAATATTTCCTTGATGATCAGGAAAAAACTGTTATAGCTTGGCTGGGAAGTTCTGATTCATCTGCCATATTCACCAGACATTGCACCTTCAGATTTCCATTTATTTTGGTCTTTACAAAATTATCTTAATGGAAAAAAATTTCCAGTCCCTGAAAGACTGTAAAAGGCATCTGGAACAATTCTTTGCTCAAAAAGATAAAAAGTTTTAGGAAGATGGAATTATGAAGTTGCCTGAAAAATGGCAGAAGGTAGTGGAACAAAAGGATGAATATGTTGTTCAATAAAGTTCTCAGTGAAAATGAAAAATGTGTCTTTTAATTTTTAAAACCAAAGGCACTTTTTGGCCCAGCCAACATATACATCAATAAATCCATGGAACCTAATGAGTCTAAAAAAAGGTGGTTGTTTATTTCTCTGTAAATTCCTTGAGAACAAGGAATGTGATCTCACTCTTCACTTCATCTTCAGCACCCAGCATAACACCACATGCAAAGTAAGAATCCTGTAAATGTCACTGGAGTCAGCTTACTGCTCCCATTTGTGGGGGATAAAGGACACCAAGAAAACTCCTGTCACAAAGGCCCTTTCTCAGCACAGTAGGCAGAGCTCAGGAGCAGAAAGAGAACAAGTGTTTGGCTCAGAACACTTCATCCAAGGTCTTCCCACACTACTGCTTATTGTGTGTCCTTGGACAAGATGCTTTAACTCTCTCTGCCTTAGTTTTTTCATCTGTAAAATAGGGATAAATATAACTTATATCAAGCTCTATTGTGAGGATAAAATGAGAGAATGTAAGTAAAAGAGCAAAATTAAAAAGGAGACAAATAATGAGGTGTAATGATGATGATAGTGATCTGCTTTCCCACCTCTGGGCTAAGCACTGTAAATTACCTTGGGAAATGGTAACATTCAATGCTCCCATCACCTGGTGTGAATGAGGGCCACAAATTTCCTCTGGGAGTCAAATGGCCTTGATCCAATGTAGGGGGCCTGGGCACCAAAGGCTTCAAAGACTTATCTAGGGCCTTCCCATACCAAGTTTAGATTTATGGAAAAAGAATTTTCTTTCGAGTGGAAAGAAAAATCTTTGTAGCACCTGATGCAACCTCAATCTTCCTATCAAGGGGTAGAGAAGGGTCTTTGAGATGCTGCTTCAAACCCAAGACATCCAAAGCCAACGGAGAGGCCAGCAACAACCATCTTGGCAAATTTCTTGGCATGTTCCACGTCAGCCTCTTTTTATGCTCTTTGTGGCAGGAATGCCCAAGGAGAAACTGAGCTTGGGCAGAGTAAGAGGGCATAGTAGGAAGAAAAAAGGGAGGAGTTCTTTCATCTGTGAACACACATTTGTCCTCCATAAACCTTAGCTACAGGGTGTTAGACAGAAGGCTGTCCCTTCTCACCCTTCCTCTCCAGCTCTTTTATGCTAGGTAGGGCCAGGACTAGGTAAGACAACCCAAGTTCATAGGGTCAAAGTTTAAGGAGGCACTTCACCTCATTTGCAGGGTGAAGCTTGACACAAACGAACCATGAAATGTTGCCTTAAATGAGGAAAGAAATGCAAAGGACCAGCAATCAGCCTGAGGCTAGGGATAAAGAGAAAGGGGGCTAGGGAAGCCACCATTGCCTGGCAAGATGTGCATTATATGTAAGATTCAGATCCCTGGAACACCAGCTAACTGAGTTACTAGCTCCCCTTCCGGTTGCCATTAATGATTCACTGGCCACCTGTCACTACAGACTCACAGGATCCCAGAAGTACTAGGGTCAGGGCAACTGTTCCACGTTCTTTGTTTTTTTATATTATTCATCTACATTTTATTTTTTATTGTTTTTTAATTGAACTGTAGGTGCCGTAAAATATTATATAAATTACAGGTGTACAATATAGTGTGATTCACAATTTTTAAAGGTGATACTCCATTCACAGTTATTATAAAATATTGGCTATGCTCTCCATGTTGTACAATATATCCTTGTTGCTTATTTTATACAAAATAGTTTGTACCTCCTAATTACCTTAAATGTAAATGGAGTAAATGCTCCAACCAAGAGACATAGACTGCTTGAATGGATACAAAAACAAGACCTATATATATGCTGTCTGCAAGAGACCCACTTCAGACCTAGGGACACATACAGACTGAAAGTGAGGAGAGGGAAAAAGATATTCCATGCAAATGGAAATCAAAAGAAAGCTGGAGTAGCAATTCCCATATCAGACAAAATAGACTTTAAAATAAAGACTATTACAAGAGACAAAGATGGACACTACACAATGATCAAGGGATAAATCCAAGAAGAAGATATAACAATTGCAAATATTTACACACCCAACAAAGGAGCACCTCAATACATAAGGCAACTGCTAACAGCCATAAAAGGGGAAATCAACAGTAACACAATCATAGTAGGGGAGTTTAACACCCCACTTTCACCAATGGACTGATCATCCAAAATGAAAAGAAATAAGGAAACACAAGCTTTAAATGATACATTAAACAAGATGGACTTAATTGATGTTTATAGGACATTCCATCCCAAAACAGCAGAATACACTTTCTTCTCAAGGGCTCATGGAACATTCTCCAGGATAGACCATATCTTGGGTCAAAAATCAAGCTTTTGTAAATTTAAGAAAATTGAAATCATATCAAGTATCTTTTCTGACCACAATGCTATTAGACTAGATATCAATTACAGGAAAAAAACTGCAAAAAATACAAACACAGGGAGGCTAAACAATACACTACTAAATACCAAGAGATCACTAACGAAATCAAAGAGGAAATCAAAAAATACCTAGAAAAAAATGAGAATGAAAACACGACGACCCAAAACCTATGGGATGCAGCAAAAGCAGTTCTAAGGCAGAAGTTTATAGCAATACAATCCTACCTCAAGAAACAAGAAACATCTCAAATAAACAACCTAAGCTTACACCTAAAAAAAAATATTTTTCCACAAATGAACAAAATTAGAAATGAAAAATAAGTAAAAACTGACACTGCAGAAATACAAAGGATCATGAGAGATTGCTACAAACAACTATATGCCAATAAAATGAACAACCTGCAAGAAATGGATAAATTCTTAGAAAAGCACAACCTTCTGAGACTGAACCAGGAAGAAGTAGAAAATATAAACAGACCAATCACAAGCACTGAAATTGAAACTGTGATTAAAAATCTTCCAACAAACAGAAGCCCAGGACCAGATGGCTTCACGTGTGAATTCTATCCAACATTTAGACATGGGCTAACACCTATCCTTCTCAAACTCTTCCAAAATATAGCAGAGGGAGGAACACTCCCAAACTCATGCTACGAGGCCACCATCACACTGATACAAAAACCAGACAAAGATGTCACAAAAGAAGAAAACTACAGGCCAATATCACTGATGAACATAGATGCAAAAATCCTTAACAAAATACTAGCAAAGAGAATCCAACAGCACATTAAAAGGACCATACACCATGATCAAGTGGGATTTACCCCAGGAATCCAAGGACTCTTCAATATAGGCAAATCAATCAATATGATACACCATATTAACAAACTGAAGGATAAAAACCATATGATAATCTCAATAGATGCAGAAAAAGCTTTCAACAATATTCAACACCCATTTAAGATAAAAACTACCCCAAGAGTGGGCATAGAGGGAACCTACCTCAACATAATAAAGGCCATATATGACAAAACCACAGCCAACATAGTTCTCAATGGTGAAAAATTGAAATCATTTCCTCTAAGATCAGGAAAAAGACAAGGTTGCCCACTCTCACCACCATTATTTAACATAGTTTTGTAAGTTTTAGCAACAGCAATCAGAGAAGAAAAAGAAATAAAAGGAATCCAAATCAGAAAA
>NC_041228.1:20904290-20926664 GCF_002837175.3 Physeter macrocephalus | reverse complement strand
TGTTCTTGGATTGGAAGAATCAACATTGTGAAAATGACTATACTGATCAAAGCAATCTACAGATTCAATGGAATCCCTATCAAACTACCAATGGCATTTTTCACAGAAGTAAAACAAAAATTGTCATGATTTGTATGGAAACACAAAAGACCCCGAAGAGCCAAAGCAATCTTTAGAAAGAAAAACAGAGCTGGAGGAATCAGGCTCCCTTACTTCAGACTCTACTACAAAGCTACAGTAATCAAGACAGTATGGTACTGGCACAAAAACAGAAATATATATAGATCAATGGAACAGGAAGAAAGCCCAGAGATAAATATGTTCTTTTTGACCCACCTCCTAGAGAAATGGAAATAAAAACAAAAATAAACAAATGGGACCTAATGAAACTTAAAAGCTTTTGCACAGCAAAGGAAACCATAAACAAGATGAATAGACAACCCTCAGAATGGGAGAAAACATTTGCAAATGAAGCAACTGACAAAGGATTAATCTCCAAAACATACAAGCAGTTCATGCAACTCAATATCAAAACAACAAAAAACCCAATCCAAAACTGGGCAGAAGACCTAAATAGATATTTCTCCAAAGAAGATATACAGATTACCAACAAACACATGAAAGGATGCTCAACCTCACTAACCATTAGAGAAATGCAAATCAAAACTAAAATGAGGTATCACCTCCCACTGGTCAGAATGGCCATCATCAAAAAATCTACAAACAGTAAATGCTGGAGAGGGTGTGGAGAAAAGGGAACCCGCTTGCACTGTTTGTTGGAATGTAAATTGATACAGCCACTATGGAGAACAGTATGGAGGGTCCTTAAAAAACTAAAAACAGAACTACCATATAACCCAGTAATCCCACTACTAGGAATATACCCTGAGAAAACCATAATTCAAAAAGAGTCATGTACCACAATGTTCATTGCAGCTCTGTTTACAATAGCCAGGACATGGAAGCAACGTGAGTGTCCATCAACAGATGAATGCATAACGAAGATGTGGCACATATATACAATGGAATATTACTCAGCCATAAAAAGAAACGAAACTAAGTTATTTGTAGTGAGGTGGATGGACCCAGAGTCTGTCATACAGAGTGACATAAGTCAGAAAGAGAAAAACAAATACCGTATGCTAACACATATATTTGGAATCTAAAAAACCAAAAAAAAATGGTCATGAAGAACCTAGGGGCAAAACGGGAATAAAGACGCAGACCTACTAGAGAATGGACTTGAGGACATGGGGAGGGGGAAAGGTAAGCTGGGACAAAGTGAGAGAGTAGCATTGACATATATACACTACCAAATGCAAAACAGATAGCTAGTGGGAAGCAGCTGCACAGCACAGGGAGATCAGCTAGGTGCTTTGTGACCACCTAGAGGGGTGGGATAGGGAGGGTGGGAGGGAGATGCAAGAGTGAGGGGATATGGGGATATATGTATACATATCGCTGATTCACTTTGTTATACAGCAGAAACTAATACAACATTGTAAATCAATTATACTTCAATAAAAATGTAAAAAAAAAAAGTTTGTACCTCTTAATCCCCTATCCCTGTATGGTCCCTCCCCACTTCCCTCTCCCCACTGGTAACCATTAGTTTGTTCTCTATATCTGTGAGTCTGTTCTTTGTTGTTATATTCACTAGTTTGTTGTATTTTTTAGATTCCACATATAAGTATTTGTCTTTCTCTGTCTGACTTATCTCACTTAGCGTAATGCCCTCCAAGTCCATCCATGTTGCTGCAAATGGCAAAATCTCAATATTTTTAATGGCTGAGTAGTATTCCATTGTGTGTGTGTGTGTGTATATACACCACATCTTCTTTATCCAATCGTCTATGTCTAGAAGTGCTAAGGAGGGTTATCTTGCTAGTTGTTCTATCCTGTGTCCTCAAAATGCTCTTTACCTGTATCTTAGTCACCTTTAAAGTGAGAATCTACCTCCTTTCTGGGCACATTGATAGTGTTTAATATCTTGTGTGAGAAACTTGATAAATGCTCAAATTCATTTCAGAACACATCTACTGAGGGAATACTATCATTCTTGCCTTCAGTGGAGGGAAATAGACTCTTAATCTTGTCTTTGGATTTTTCATTAGCTAATGTCCTTGAGGAAATTTTTCCAATGAAGATAGGAATTTATTTAGGAATACAGACTAGAATTACTTTTTATTTAAAGAAAAATAGGAGAAAGAAGGAAAAATGTGCAAGCACATAAGGGCCAACAAACGTGTGAAAAGGAAATTCTGAAAGATGTACACAATCTAAGCCAGGAATTATCTTGACGGCATTTGGCTGGCTGATGTTTCTAGGCTGGCTGATATTTAAGGAATTAGCTGAGGTTAAAACAGCAAAAAAAAAATCAGTTTTGCCTTCTTGGGAAGAAAATTTGCTTGGCTCTTAACATGACCATGTTGGAAAAGTAACCCTTTCCAGCACAATTTTCAGAAAGTCAATGCTGAAATATCCGATATTCTGTTCTTTCCCTGAACCTACATCTAGATGAGGAGCTGTTAATGAGGAATCCATGAATGGGTCTTAGGACTCCAGAACTCCCCGAAATTATGTGCAAATTATTGTAAGAAGGCATACATATGCTGTGTGCATGTGTGGGCTTTTGGTGAAGGAGGACCACAGTTTGGTCAGATGCCAAAGTTTAAGAACCGCTATGTCACATTTTAAGCTTTTAAAAAATATCTGTTAAATGAATATCACAATTTTACAGTGGAAAGAATATTATCTGGGATCTACAAGACCTGATAACTTTCTCTATACCCACATGAGACACCAAGAACAAAGTTAATTAGATACTTTGAAGCTCAGCTTTCTTCAGTATTTTAAGAATTTTTAAGTATCACCATCAGGTAATAGAGTAAGAACCCCAAATTTAAGAAGGATATTGATAACAATTAACAATGTTTCTCTTAATTTCCAGTGAAGAACTAGTTAATGTGCAGTTGAGTTCTAGAGTCCAAATGGCCTCTCTTCGTAGATGAAATACAGTGAAGGAAATGTGCATTCCTTGGTATAAATCCTTAAGAATGTTCTATCTACTGTTGCCAACACTGACACATCTCCAAGGAGCCTTTGAAATAGTGCAAAAATTTGACAAGACAGTTATCTGGAGACTCACACTTTCTTCTCTTAGAAATAAATTTAAAAGTCTAGATAAAGAAAGTTAAGGGTCAAGGTTTAGAATCTGCAGCTCAAGGACTTTACACCCCACCCTCTAAAATATACTCAGATTAAGAAAGTGGCCACAAAGTAGGTGATTAAAAGAGAGACATGGATATGCCCTCTTTGATTTTGGATAAAACCAAGGATTAGGCAACTTTAGAAAATTTCACCATGAGATAATTACATCAACTTCTTTTATAGACTAAGAGTGACAAAAACTGGTCGAATTTGAGATGCTAAAATTGAATCTGTTTACATTTTAGAATGCATCAAACATTAAAAGACATGAGGATGGTAAAGATAAGATAAAAAGATGACTTATGGGTTTTACTCTGTGTAGGTAGAAATAAATCTTTCTATTCCCTTTCTCTCATTTTCAGAACATTAGAAGAAGATACTCAGCTTAAATATTTGATCTGGGACAAGGTAAGTTTAAAAACAAAATTTCAAGCTTTCTTATGATTCACTGTGTTCTTCAGGATGGATAGACAAGGGGCATGGTGATTTTTGTTGATGAAAACAACTGGAAAGTTGTTTCCAGCTGAGAAAGACAGCCCTATGGGTAGAATATCCCGCAGTGGTTCTCAACTGAGAATCACCAGGTAATCTTTAAAAGTAGAAATAGAGATGCTCAGTATTCACCAGGAAAGTCTGATCTTGTTGGGCTTGGATAAGGCCTAGGAAGCAGAATTTATAAGTTTCTTTTGGTGAGTTTTAAAGAGCAGTCAGAATTGAAAACCACTGGTTTAGAAAGAGAAATTTAAGGAGAAAAATCTAAATTGCTCTATTCAAGGAAGTTACAAGAATTCTTAGTTTGGGGTTGATAGCTTGAGAGAGAGGGGCTAGGAATTATGGAATTGGATAAAGAAAGAATATAGCCAGAGGGATTAGAACAGAAAAATGAGTGGATCTCAAAGAATGGCTTAGACTAAGGCCTCTGTGGGGCAGAGGTACAGGAAGAAATTCCCTGCCATGGATGGCCAAGTATCTTCAAGACTCTTGATGTCAAATACTCTATTTTAAGTATCTACTTGTCCTCTGGTATAGTGTAATGTTGCTCTGTTAGCCAGTACTCAGAATATACTGTCATACACAATATATTGTCTTGGTGGTATTTTGGAAAGTGGACAAAAGAAATGACATTGAGAGAGATCAAAACATTCCTCAGGAGTGAAGGTAAATAGATAAAAACCCAGAAAATAAGTAGACTCCCCAGAAAACTTTGGGAATTTGGGCTAAATTGTTAAGCTTACTCTAGCTCATGAAATGAGAATTTGCGGTTCTTTATTCAGCAATTATGCTAGGTACTTTTTCTTCTGACTATGATGAGAAGACTGGACTACCTCATTCCACCATCAATAACTAGAAAACTGGACTAAATTCATGAAAAAACAATATTCAGACCCTAGACAAAGAACAGCACAGCCCTGTAATTCCCAAGCAGAGGAAAACATATGAGGTGCACCTTAGTTGTAAAATAAACAACTAATTTGGCTTGCACAAGGCTGAGAAAATTTTGAGTTTTGACCAATAAGAGTTGAGAGACCTCACTGAACACTCAGGGCATTTAGGAGAGAGATGCCATAATGGCCACGAGTTAAGAACAGTGTTACACTAGCCAAAGAGTTGACACTTCACTAGACAAGCGTTAATAAAGCTTAAAAACAAGCCTTGGGAGGGTCAAGTTGACCTAGGAGCAAAGTAACTGGCTCCCAGAGCAAAATATGACACTCTTTTCCGGACAAAAGCAAAATGCAGGTACTCGACCAGGTAACAATCATAATACTCAGTTTCAGATTAAAAGATTAGTAGGCATGTAAAGAAGCAGGAAATCAGGATCCATAAACAGGAGAAAAGTCAATAAAAAGACCTTAAGAAACGACAGAGATTATGGAATTATTACGGATTTTAAAACTGCTATTTTAAATATGTTCAGTGATCTAAAGAGAAACATGAACACAATAAAAAGTCAAAACTATATAAAAGAATGAATAAAATTTATAGAGTTAAAAAATACAACACTGAATTGGAAAATTCACTGAATGTACTTAAGAGATTAGACACTGCAGAGGAAAAGATCAGAGTAACTTGAAGTCAGAGCAACAGAAATTGTCTAAACTGAAGCACAGAGCCACAAAAGGCAGAATAAAGTTAATACATTCTCACTAACCACAGAACAATATCAAGTGATCTAACATGAGTATAATTTGAATCCACTATTCAATTGTGTACTGGTGGTCCTGGTCAGTCTAATAAGGCAATAAAAAAATAAAAAATAAAAAGCAACCAGATCGGAAAGAAAGACGTAAAGCTATCTTTATTCACAGACAACAGAAAATCCCAAGTAATCTACAAAATGCTACTAGAACCACTTGGTGAGTTATTGAATAAAGGTGACTATATATACAAAAATCAATTGTATTTCCATATACTGGCAATGGGCACTTGGAACCCTATGAAGCTCCTAGGGATAAATTTGACAAATGTTATGCAAGACCTTTAAACTGAATACAACAGAACACTCCTAAGAGAAATTAATAAAGACTTAAATAAATGAAGAAATAGACCACATTCCTGGATCAGACAATACAATATATTAAAATGTCAATTCTACCCAAATTGATGTCTAAATTCAATATAATTTCAATTATAATCCTAGCAGACTTTTTTAAAGAAATTGACAAGCTAATTATGAAATTTGATTAGATATGAAAAAAACATAGAAAAGTTAAAACAATTTTGAAAAAGTGAGACAAAGTTGGAGGACTTCTACTTCCTAAGTTCAAGATTCATTACAAAGCTGTACTAGTTAAAAGACTGTGGTATTAGGGACTTCCCTAGCAGTCCAATGGTTGAGACTCTGTGCTTCCAATGCAGGGGCTGCGGGTTCAATCCCTGGTCAGGGAACTAAGATCCCACATGCCATGGGGCATGGGGGCATGGCAAACAAAACAAAACAAAACAAAACTGTGGTATGGAAGTAAGCATAGCAATATAGATCAGTAGTAAAGAATACTGATTTTGCAGAAAGTTTATGAGTTAATTCAATGGGAAAAGAATACTCTTTTCTACAAGCTGTACTGGAACAACTGAATAACAATGTAAAAAAAAAAAAGACCACAATTATCTCAAACAACAAAAAACTTAAAATGGATTACAACTAAATAAAAACTAAAATGATATAATTTCTAGAAGAAAACATAGGAGAAAATCTTTGTGACCTTTGGGTAGGCAAGACTTTTTTGATTACAAAAATCACTCACCATAAAAGGAAAAGATTGATAAATTGGAGCTTCATCAAAATTAAAACCTTCTCTTTAAAAGACACTGTCTAGAAAATGAAAAGGCAAACTGAAGGCTGAGAAAAGATATTTGGAACATATATTGTAATATCTAACAACAAGGATTTTCAAAATACGTAAAATTTACATCTCAGTAATAAGATGAACAAGCCAATAAAAAGTTGGCAAAACGCTGAACAGACACTTCACAAAGTAATATATTGAAAGGGCCAATAAGCACAAGAAAAAAATGTTCAACATCACTATTCATTAAGGAATGCAAATGAAATCGCAGTGATACTACACATTCACTGGAATGACTGCAATTTTAAAAGACAGACAATACTGCATATGTACAAGGCTTGAACTTTTCATACGTTGTCAATGCAAGTGTTAAATGTATTGTGTTGCTTTGGGAAACAACTTGGCAGTTTCTTGTATAGTTAAACATACACTTACTGTATGACCCAGAAATTCCACTCCAAGGGAAATGCAAATGCTTGTCTACACAAATGTTTGTACACAGTGTTCACGACAGCTTTATTCATAATAGCCACAAACTGGAAGCAACATACATGTGCATGAAGAAGTGGTATATTCATTCAACAAACTGCTATTCAGCAGTTAAAGAAGCATACTGATATACACAACATAGATAAATCTCAAAAATACCATACTGAGCCAGATACAACAGCACTGTGCAATTCTATTTATATTAAACTAATCTTTAGATACAGAAAAGGTGGTCTGGATTGGGTTTTGAGAAGGGAGTTGGCTGCAAAGAGGCATGAGTGAAAAATTAAGGGTAATGAAAATATTTTTTATGCTTATTGTGCTGGAATAACCAAACACATTTCTCAAACCTCATTAAACTGTACAAGTAAATTTGGATTATTTTCTTGTGTACAAATCTTACTGCAATAAAATTGATAAAAGCAAAACAAATATGTGGAGAGATTTTGTCTGTAAACTGAGACAGTAAAAAGCAATACACAACCTAGTAGCTAGAGATGCTTAGAAATTCAATCAGTGAGATAACTTGCGTCATGAACAAAAGAAATATTTATTAACCTGACTGTGTTCTCATTGTAAAATATGGATCATATAAGTAGCTCTTTCATATGATTTCTCTGAAGATCAAATTAGTCAACATACGTAATGCACTTAGAATAAATCCTGAAATATTAAGAATTCAATAAAGGTTAGCTATAGTTATCATTGTTAGTACCAAGAGTCGGAAACTATACCAGGCATGGGAAGGGGTACAGTGATAAGCAACATGGATGCCTCCACCTTTGGGACTTAGTTTTTGGTGAGAAACAAGACCAGACAATTCTCCTCAATCCACAGACGGGTGTTCTGGGAGACTGGCAAACACACTCTCCCCTTTACAGACATGGAAGCTCTCCAAACTTTGTCCCATGAATATTTATTTTCTGCCTTTCTCTTGGACCACAAACGGGTAGGACTGGCGAATTGTGGGTGTTGCCTATTACTGTTACATAATTTGTACTGTAATCTGTATGCACCTTTCTCAGAGAACAATTTATGCAAATTGAAGCATAAGGAATATGTATTTCTTAGTAACTTCGTTTGAAATTTTACTTACTTTCTATTTTTATGTTGCTCTTAGAGAAAAGTGAGAGAACTTCCTTCAAAAGGGGGAACAAAATTACAATTGGATGTTACTGTGGCTCATCACATCAGCCTCAGGACATATGTTAAAAGGGTCAGGACTCTGACTCTGAAAAAGTCACCTGAGTGTGCCCACTGGTCATAGATTAAAGACAAATGTTTCTGGGTACATCTTCTAAGACCAATGTGCCATGCTGTATTAATTGCCTGTAACTAGTGCAAAAATAAAAATTACCACAAACTAGGTGGTATAAAACAGCACAAGTTTATTCTCTCACAGTTCTGGAAACCAGAAATCCTAAATCAAGGTGTGAGCAGGGCCACACTCTCTCTAAAGGCTCTGGGAAAAGAATTCATTTCACATTCTTCTCCTAGCTTCTGGTGGCTTCTGGTAATCTCTGGAACTCTTTGGTTTATAGATGCTTTACCCCAATCTCTTCATCCATCTTCACATTGCCTCCTTCTCTGTGCCTTCTTCTCGTTTGTATTTTATAAGGACATTTGTCATTGGACTTAGGCTTACCTGGGTGATCCAGGATGATCTCATCTCAAGCTTTAATTATATCTGCAAAGACCCTTTTTCCAAATAAGGTTATGTTCACAGGTTCCAGGGATTTGCACATGGACATATCTCTTTGGTAGTCACCATTCAACCCACTACACATGCCATCTTCTTACAGTGCTTGGAATTTTGAGATAATTCCCATGTTCAAGAGAGGACAGAAAGGTAATTTTGGGATGACTGAATATTACTTAGCATTGCCAGAATGAGAGAATAAAGGAAACAAGGGAAGAACTGAATTTAAGATTCATGAGGGCAGACACTGTGTGTGTTACTCACACTTATTCCATAGTGCCTGGCATATAGGAAATTTTTGATAGATGTTTATTACTTCTAAGAATGAATAGATAACTCATGAACTGGTCTTTGTATCTTGGTGTCCTGAAAGAATCAAATTTGGCCTCTCTTAATCACTGAAAGTTTGGTAAGATCCCCAAACAAAGAGGCTATAACCAGAAAAACCTGAGGCTGAGTCCTGGAGGCTTGAGCTGGCAGAACTGCTCCTGGGTTGGATGAGAGAGCTAATCTTGTGGTGGGAGAAAAGCTGCAGGGGCCAGGAGACAGGCCAGGCTTCGTTCTGGGTTCTGGGAAAATGAGTCTCCCTCTCCCAGCGGTCATAAATACATCTCCTTCCCATGAGTTTCAGTAGCTCCTTTTACAATAAAGCAGCAGTTGAGAATGAGAGATTATGTCCTTTTTGAAGCTTCCAACAACAGGAAACCATAACTTTAAAAAGCAAAACAACAAAAACTAAGGGGCTTTGAGGAGCACCCATTCTTCAAATTCTCATCCCCTGGATCTGTCTGCCCAGAGACTCCCTGATTAGCAGGCTTTCATCGAAGTTATGAGTTACAGGGAAACTTAGTGACGGGGGCAAATGGATAACAGTCAAGAAATTCTTGGCTTCACTCTTTATGGCCTTACAAGAGACACTTGACCACTCTGCGTCTCAATTATTGGCAAATTGGGAACTTGCTTACCCTACAGGGATGCTGTAAGAGCCAATTAGCCGTGGGCAGTGTCACTGGAGATTGAAGGATGAGCGCCATTCTGTAGTTACAAAGCATTATTACTGTGGTGTGAGTGCAGAATGGAAAGTAGAGGCTTAGCAAGGAAATTCATGGGTCTGCTTTGCAGCAGCTTCCTGTTAAATTGCCAATAAAGCCTTCCTAATTTATTTCATTCTGCCTGAATGGTGACTTGTATCTAAGTCTGCAGATGACAGAGAGGAAGAACAAGGAAGCCAAGTCAGGTACAAAACATTGACATCATGAAATTAGGCACCACAGAAGAGGTTCCTTCTGAAGCTGAATTGCAATCATCCTTTTACATTATATCGAGAATGTGGATTGAGCAAGGGCCATAGGAGGAGTCTGACATGAAGTTGGAGAGGAAGGGGTAAATTTTGAAGATGGCTTTCACCTAGAATCACTTGGTAGTGAACTTCAGGGTTTAAACTGGTGTTCATCGACTTGACTTCAGACCCCCTGGTAAGAAATGGGACACACAATTGTCCTGTGAGACCAGACAATGTAGACTAATCACTGTACGAGCATTTTAATAATGTGTGAAGCCCATTTGGGCTATACCGAAAAGTTGCCTTAAGAACTGAAATAAAAATACTTAAGCAATTACAGAGCTGCAGGGTTAGTAGTTGAGGGAGGGGGCCTGGAAAAATTAAAGATTGTCTTCAAATCCCAGCCAATATGCCAGGCCCCACCTGGGAACTTTGGCCCCATGCCAGCCCTGATATGCTCCTTGTGGTGGGCAAAAGAGAAAAAAAATCGACTTGCATAATAGAGGTCCTCAAGCACTGAAAGAACCTAGACTACTAGAACAAAAAACATCTGCTCAACAGAAATCTGATTCTGCCAGTCGACCAAGGAGATTTAGGGATTTAGGAGAAAATCCAAAAACATGCAATACTCAGAGTTCTGGAAAACGCTGAAGATTACTGGAGATTGAAAAACCATTTGTGCAATGGAGAATAGGGATACAGGGCATGGGAGGTGATAACTCTCACCATTGTTTGAATGCCATTCATTCCTTCTGCTTTTATAAGCCTTATGGTTATTGAGCTCTTATAATATACCAGACACTGTGCTAAATGGTTTAGATATATTATCATACTTAATTGTTGCAACAGCTCTCTAAGTTAGAGACTAAAATTATTCCCATTTGAGACATGAGCAAGCTGAGGCTCAGAGAGGTTATGAAAATTTCTCACAATCACAGAGTTAACGAGTAGCAAATCTGGGACTCAAACCCTGAGATTTTTACCCCAAAGCCCTTGCTTAAGTACTAGTATCATTCTCTTTCCTGAAGCACGCACCTTTTTGAGCAAGAAAGCAACTTCTGAATAATTCCTACCCAGGTTTATTGCTCAGATTAAACACGAGAATTGCCCTAAAAACGCTCTTAAGAAGATGCTATGGAATTTTATTGAAAGAAGAGATAGATTCTATTGGGCTGAAGGAAATGGATAAGGCAAAACATAAGAGAGGAGAGGCAGCCTGGATGTAGAGTGAACTTTTTGCTGGCCTTTTCAGTATGAAGTAATTGCCATCTCATAAAATCTACATAGCAGTCCTATGAAGTATGTAGTAGTTTCTCTATTTTACAAGTGGGCAGGTTGAAGCAGAGAAATGTTTTAAGTAAGCTATCCATAGTCAGTCATCTCTACAATGGGAAGAATAAGATCTAGAGCCCCACGTTGGAGTCCTGAACTCTAAGGACCTCACTCTTTCTATTACATCACATTGCTTCACAGAGGAAGTATCAGTCAAAGTGGGACTTGTGTCATGTCTAGGGTTTCCACAGGAAGAAAAGAAAAGATATTTTAGATGAAGGAGATGGTGAGCTTGAAGATGCAGAGGTGGGAAAGTGCAGAGAATTTCTGGAAAACTATGTAGGTCTGTCTAATTTAGATGAATATGAAGGGTCAGAAGAGGCTGAAAAAGAATGGCTTACAAAGTTGTGACAAAGAGTTGTAGACAACAAATTCAGCTTCTTTAATAAATGGAGGACTACTGATATTTTCTGTTTCATCTTGTGTTAGTTTGGGTAAATTTCATTTTCAAGGAACGTGTTTGTTTCAACATAATTGTGACTAAAGATTGTTTATAATATTCTCTTATTTGTTCACCTAACATCTGTAGAATCAGCAGTGATAATCCTACTATCATTTCTGAAAGCATATTATTATGTTAAATTCCTCATCTTTTTTTCTCTACCAGTCTAGCCAGGGGTTTATCAATTCATTAATCTTTTCAAAGAACCATTGTTTCACTTAGTTAATTTTCCCTCTTTGTCTGCTTTCCACTTCTTGGATGTTTAGTGTAATAGTTATTAGAAAATCTTCCTTCTTTGTGTTTACTTTGCTTCTCTTTTTCTTGTCTCTTAAAGTAAAACTTAAGTAATTTTAGAACTTTAATTTCTAATATAAACATTTAACACTACACATTTATTCTTAAGCATGTCAAAAAGTTTAATTTGTTGTATTTTTATCATCCAGTTCAAAATAATTCTTAATTTCCTTCATGTTTTCTTTATTGATCTGCAGATTACTTAGAAGTATGTAGTTCTATTTTAAAATATTCAGAGTTTTCCTATATTGTTATTTCTGCTTTGATTCCATAATTAGAGAACATATTCTGTATAATTTCAATAATTTTAAATTTGTTGAAATTCATTTTATGGCCCAATACATGGTCTGTCTTGTTGAATGTGTCATATGCACTTGAAGAGAATGTGTATTCTGTATGTCTTCAGTGTATTGTACTGTAAATATCAATTAGGTCAAGGTAGTTGATAGTGTTTGTCAGATTACCTACCTGATTTGTTGCTGTTTATGTGTTTACCAGTTGCTAAGACACAGGTGTTAACATTCCCAAATATTATTTGAAACCTTCTCTCTCTCCCTTTAATTTTGTTAACTTTTGCTTCATCTATTTTGAAGCTCTGTTATTAAGTGAATACATGTTTAGAGCTGCCATGTCTTCATGATAAATTGACCCTTATTAGGAAATGCCCTTCCTTTATCCCTTTGTCTTTACATCTTTCTTTCACTGGATATTAATATAGCTATTAATCTTCTTTACGTTTGCTGTTTGTAGTTAATTTTTTCTACCCATTTATTGTCAATCTATCTCTTTATATATAAATAGCATTTATTATACAGCATATAGCCAAAGAGGGGATGTTATTGCTCTTTTTTTTTTCTATTCTGATAATTGCTGCCTTTAAGTTGCTTTTAGTTCATAATAGCATATATAATTATTGATGTGATTTGATTTAGGTCTACCATTTTATTATTTCTTTTTTCTTCTCTATTTTAATCTCTCTTCTGCATTTCTTGACTTCTTTGGGGCCATCTGAATATTTTATTAGAATGTCATTTCAATTTCTCTATTGGCTTTTTGGCTATGCCTCTTTGTAATTTTTTTAAGTTGGTGCTCTGTGAATTATGCTATATATCCTTAACTTTTCACAGTCTAATTGAGTTACTATTGTACCCTTCATGTAAAATGTGAAAAGCTTAAAATTGTGTAGACCTATTTACCACCCGACCCTGTGCTTTTTGCTATAATCATATGTGTTACATATATTTCTATTTTAAAAGTGATAAAAAATGTTATAAATTTTACTTTCAACAGTCAAATGTAATTTTGAAAAATTAATAAGAAAAAACTGTAGAATATTTATCATTCTAATGCTTTTTGTTTGTTATAAAAGATCTGAGTTTCCTTCAGGTATCATTTTCCTGCAGCTTTGGAGAATGTCTTTTCACATTCCCTGTAGTCTATGTCTGTTGGCAATGAATACTCTTTAGTCTTATCCTAAAATGTCTTTATTTTGCCTTTATTTTTCAAGGTTATTTTCAAGGGATGTAGATTTCAGGATTGACCATTTTGGGTTTTTTTTCAAGCTTTAAAGATGTCTTCCCTTCTTAGTTTCTGATGAAAATTCAGTCTTTTGAATTTTGTTGCTTCCCTGAATGTTGTGTATTGTTTTTCTCTAGCTGCTTTTTAGATTTCGTTCCATCTTTGGTTTTTAGTAGTTTGAATATGATTCTTAGCCATGATTTACTTCTTATTTTCCTAAGGGTTCACTGAACTTCTTGAATTGCCATATTTATGTTGTTGACAAAATTTTGGAAAATGTCCACCTTCTATTCTTCAAATTTATATCAAGGTAAAACTCTCATAATATTAACTATTTTAAAGTGTACCCTTTGATGGCATTTACTATATTCTCAACGTTTTGCAGCCACCACCTCTATCTAGTTCCAAACTATTTTCATCACCTCAAGGGAGATCCTGTGCCCATTATGCAACCTCCCCGCAGGCTTCCCTCTACCCAGCCCCTGACAACCACTAATGTGGTTCTGTCTCTATGAATTATTTATTGTGGATATGTCATATAAATGAAATTGTACAACAACTGACCTTTTTTGTCTGGCTTCTTTCACTTAGCATAATGTTTTTGAGGTTCATTCATGTTTTAGCATGCACCAGTACTTCATTATTTTTATGGCTGAATAATATTCTCTTATATGGCTATACCACATTTTGTTTATTCATGCATCCATTGGTGGACATTTGGGTTATTTCTACCTTTTGGCTATTGTGACTAGGGCTTCTATGAGCATTCATGTACAGGTATTTGTTGGAATACCTCTTTTTAATACGCTTCCACAGTGGCTGCACCATTAGACATTCCCATCAGCAATGGACAGGGGTTCCAATTTCTCCATATCCTCACCAACACATGTTATTCTCTATTGTTTTCTTTTTTTTAATAGCCATCCTTGTGGGTGTGAAATGTTACTTTATTGTAGTTTTGATTTGCATTTCTCTAGTAATTAAAGATATTAAGCATCCTTTCACATGCTTTTTGTCCATTTGTATATCTTCTTTGGAGAAATGTCTTTTCAAGTCCCTTGTTCGTTTTAAAACTGGGTTATTTGTTTTTCTATTGTTGAGCTGTAAGAGTTATTTATATATTCAGGATAATAAACCCTTATCAGATATATGATTTGTAAATATTTTCTCCCATCCTATAGGTTATCTTTTCACTTTTCTTGAGAATGTCCTTTGATGCACAAAAGTTTTTTATTTTTTTTTTATTTATTTATTTTTTGTGGTACGCGGGCCTCTCACCGCTGTGGCCTCTCCCGTTGTGGAGCATAGGCTCCGGACGCGCAGGCTCAGCGGCCATGGCCCACGGGCCTAGCCACTCCGCGGCATGTGGGATCTTCCCGGACCGGGGCACGAACCCGTGTCCCCTGCATCGGCAGGCGGGCTCTCAACCACTGCGCCACCAGGGAAGCCCAAAAGTTTTTAATTTTGATGTAATCTATTTATCTTTTTGTTTGCTCCTTGTGCTTTTGTGTCTTCAGTTTTCTTTTGATTCATTGTATCTTTCTTATCCTCTGCAATTCCAGTTATGCATACATTAGACTTCTGACATTGTCCTTCGGGCCTCAAGGCACTCTCTTCTTCTGACTCTTCCCTTTGTCATCTCCATTGTGTTGTTAAGCCCACCTAGTAAATTTTTTAATTTTCCTGTACATCATTATACATAGCTCCTTTGTTGTCATCTAGATAGAGACTTCCTGAGATGAAGTGGGGAGGGAGGGAGGGAAGGAAGGAGAGGGAGAGGGAGAGAGAGAGTTTCTTGAGAATGTCCTTTGATGCACAAAAGTTTTTTATTTTTTTTTTATTTATTTATTTTTTGTGGTACGCGGGCCTCTCACCGCTGTGGCCTCTCCCGTTGTGGAGCATAGGCTCCGGACGCGCAGGCTCAGCGGCCATGGCCCACGGGCCTAGCCACTCCGCGGCATGTGGGATCTTCCCGGACCGGGGCACGAACCCGTGTCCCCTGCATCGGCAGGCGGGCTCTCAACCACTGCGCCACCAGGGAAGCCCAAAAGTTTTTAATTTTGATGTAATCTATTTATCTTTTTGTTTGCTCCTTGTGCTTTTGTGTCTTCAGTTTTCTTTTGATTCATTGTATCTTTCTTATCCTCTGCAATTCCAGTTATGCATACATTAGACTTCTGACATTGTCCTTCGGGCCTCAAGGCACTCTCTTCTTCTGACTCTTCCCTTTGTCATCTCCATTGTGTTGTTAAGCCCACCTAGTAAATTTTTTAATTTTCCTGTACATCATTATACATAGCTCCTTTGTTGTCATCTAGATAGAGACTTCCTGAGATGAAGTGGGGAGGGAGGGAGGGAAGGAAGGAGAGGGAGAGGGAGAGAGAGAGAGAGAGAGAGAGAGAGAGAGAGAGAGAGAGAGAGAGAGAGAGAGAGAGAAATGGAGTGACAGACCTGATGGCATAGTTTAACCCTGGAATTCTACCTGGCTTACAGAAAACTTCATTCTTTCAGCTTCCAAGTTATGAGTCATGAATATTTATGAGAAAAGGGTTTGAGTTGGGTTTCTGACACAACATCTGTAATACTGAACCCTCTATACCTGGCATAACAGAGGTACCTACTTAAGATAGGTAACAAATGCTTACATGATCAATGAATTATTGATGATAGGTAGATATACACTATTACTGAAAAGGGGTGGCCACTAAGTGAGCATGAAGTAGGCACCCAAGATTATCAAATGAGTCACTGACAGGTAAATCAAACCAACTTAAGTTTATCTTTCAATATTGCTCAATATTGCTGACCTAATCCTGATCTGGAAACTGAATCACCTTTTTCACCTCTGCCAACATCTAGCCTGCAATGAAACAGACACTCAGTTTTATGGATAGCCTTGTTGTGAATCTGTTCACCTTCAACAGTGAGAAAAAACTGGTGATGTGTAGGTTTGTTTATTTTTTATTGCTTGATCCTAAGTGTTCCATTTTGAAAAGAAAGCAGTTTGCCAGTGTTTCTGCCCTCTTTCCTAGTATCTTCACCTTGGCATGTTTCACTCTCCCTGCCAGACCCGAGAGAAGATGGTTGTTACTGAGTGATGTGTTGTTCACAGTGTGGGAAGCCTCACTCACAGGGTCTGTCTGCAATAGCATTTACAACATAGGGAGCACCATAGCCAGCTGAGTTTGTGAAAGCTCTTTTCTTACATCTTGCCAAGAATTCAATCTGTTTCTGGTTCCTGCAGACTAACAAAAGCTGTTGCTATGTTATCACTCTAAAAGATGGACCCACATAGTCATATGTAAGCTTCCCTTTATATGGTAAAATGTCACCCACTGATAGACCAAGAACTCAGAAAACTATATCTGAATGGGTAACATGTCTGTCAGCACCATGTTGACAGTCTTCAGGACAAGGTGAATACCTGGTTGGTGATCCCTAACCTATTCTAAATCCTTCCATTGATATCAGCAATAGCTTCTTAGAAATTTCAACTGCTCTGATGGATCCAAGACTCAAATCTAATAGCAGAAACTGTAGAAATACAATTTCAAGAGAAATGAAATTTGGGATTAAAATTGCAACTATGGTATGATGGATAAGTGTTTCTAATACATAAGGAACTCATAAAAATTAGTAAGAACAACCCACCAAGGACCTCAGAAGAAAAGTACTTAAAGAATATGAAAATAAAAATTCTAGAATAGGAAAAGAGAGAAATGAAATCGACATGAGAAAGTGTACAACTCAATAATCAAAGGAATAGAACTTAGGAGATACAATTTACTTACCCATCAGAGTAGTAAAAATGTGAAAAAATGCTATTGACAGGATTACAGTGAGATAAACATTTTTTATCTCATTAGGTGTGCATGCAAACATAGAACCATTCTGGAAGAAACAGCAAGATTTTGTTTTTTGTATATTCATCCATTAACTTGTTCCAGAAAAAAATTTCAAGTTGATTTAAACGATATACAATATAAAAAGAGGACCATGAAGAAGGAGGAGGAAGAGGAGAAAAAGAAGGAAGAGGATGAAGGGGAGGAAGAAGAAGACAGGAAAGGAAGGGGGGAAGGGGAAGAGAAGAAGGAAAAGGAGTAGATGCAATGACAGTGTTGAGGATGACATGGAGCTGAAAATAAGTCTGGAAATGAATGACCTGAAGAGCTTCACCAAGTGTTTAAACTCATCTGTAGTCAATGGACAAGGGAAATCATTGGGAAGAAGAGTTTTCCTTCCCATCACAGTTCACTGGATGCTTTTCTTGAAATTGTATGCAGGTGCCTTGGCATAGCTCAATGGAAATTACCTCGCTTGCTTTTCCGAACTTCAGAGATTAATACCGTGACCGTCTCCCAGAGACGCACACAGCAACTGTCAGAACTTTGCATCTCCTCACTCTGCTGAGAAGGTGAGAGCATCTTTGTTTGTACAAAGAGATAGTTGCACCTTCTTAGGTGGAAGCATAAAGCTGTTTTATTGTTGTATTGAAATCTAACTATGTGGACAAGGGTGTACATAGAGACTGCAAATGGCTACAGGGGTAGAGCTCTGGATTGTTAAGAGTTGTCTCTCAGCTGCTTTCGGATGCTAGAGTTGGGACTCTGAGAGCCACACATCTCCTTTGCCGGCTGGATCACCATTAGTCGCTACACACGGGGATTCCAGAGGGAAGACTGGAAGATGGGGGGAGGAAGAAGCACCTATTCCTTCCTGCTGTGCTTCCTGTCCCTGTCCTGCCGCTGCCACAATGGTTCCTCAGTAATAGTCTGTGGCAGCAGCATTGCCTTCAGGGCGCAGTTCTCCAGTTCCTAGAATCAGCCTCACGTACTTTCTCAGGAGGAATGCAAATACAACCTGAAACAGCATCCCCTCCACAGAGATCTGAGTCTCAGATCCACAAGGCCCTTCCTTCAAACTCTAGTTTTAATCATTTCAACTTCTTTCCTTCCAGTCCCTCTTCTCCACAGCCTTAGAGGTACAGTTACTGCGATACATCAGTGTCACTTTTTTTGGTTTGATACCTTATATTAAAGTTTCTCTGTCAAAATAAGTAACTCTCCTGAGTGGACCCAGACTGAGATAATGGGGACAATAATAACACCTGTCTCATAGAATTGTGTGTGTGTGTGTGTGTGTGTGTGTGTGTTTATGTGTGTGTGTGTGTGTGTGTGCTCTAAATCTCTAAACAATTCTCTTCATAATTATGTTATATATCACGCATATAAACATATTTTTATATAATATACTTAGTATATGGCACTTAGTATATGCTTAATAAATATTGGCTATTTTATTAGCAGTAATGTTATCAATAGCACTGCTTAGAGCTGGCATCTTTATGTGGAAAAGTTCTGGCTGACTTTGGAGTACATCCTAACTGCAAAATGCAAGGCACCAAGAAAGTGAGAACTATACATGGAGGAGGCAGTTAAGTCTACCTACATTTTCTGAAATGAGAAATATGGAAGACTTTTTTTTTAAACTGAACAATCCTTTGTAATCATCCTCTTTAGACCATAAAGAATATGGAGGTCCAGAATCTTGATATGCCAGGAGAGATATGAAGTAAAGAAAAGAAAAACTACTACGCATTGACTTCTTACTATGTTACCAGGTAATTTCCAATGTTATTCCATCTACCCCTACCATCAGTCTAGTGAGTTAAGTATTATTATTCCCATTTTATAGATGGATCAACAAAGACTCAGAGGTTAAATTGCTTGTCTTGGGTTACATATGTTAGCAGAGGCAGAGCTAGGATGTGAAACAAGATTTGTATCTACAAAAATATAAACATTATTAGGAAATTACACGGTGCATATATGTGTGGGAGACTGCAAGAAATATAAGGAGTCAGGAGTTGAAGTCCACAGTATGTTAAAGATTTTACAATTCAATGAGAAAAACTACAGGTAGCTCAAGGAAGAAAGAAATTGATTAAAGTCACATAGCAAGACTGTGCTAGGATCAGTCCTATAACCTGAAACCGAGAAGTAGGCCATTGCTCTTCCCTTTAAGCCATACTTGATCACAAAATTACCATCCATAACGCTCACTTGAAAGAGTGACCCAACTCCAGTCATGAAATCCATTAACTTATATAAATTTTGAACTCCAGAGGATTTTTAAAAATCACTTTCATCTACAAGAAGAATGAAACACATGATTTACTAAGGATGTTTGTGGCGAGTAGACACATAATGACTTTTTCATATGAAGAAAGAAGAAAAAAGATGAAATTGGGGAGTGCGTGGAATGACGTTGCCAGAGAGACGTGGTAAGGAGGACTGTTAATGGCCATTAGTCTGTGTGTGCAAGGAAAAAGTTACTGTGTCTTCCTAGAAGAAGGTTTACCCCAAAAGGTTTCTAATCATTTTACTGAAGTAAAGAAATTCTATGCAGGTGAATGTTACAAGGGAATATGCTATACAATGCTGACGGGCTGTGTTGGTCAGGTTTTCATGGAAGCTTGCCAATGCTAAGTATGAGGAAATACTCCTGTGTGGGACTGGTTTGGGGGCCCATTAACATAGGTACTTCCCAGTATAGAGGTCCAGGGAATGCAAATTACCTATTTTAAAAACTATCAATTTTTTAGTATTTACTCTGTCTTAGACTCTATTGAGCACTGTATTAGGATAGATTAGGTTATGCTGTGATAACAGATAAGCCCACAATTCTAGAAGCTAAAGACAACAAAGCTTTATTTCCTGCTCATACAAAGTCTTCTCTGGGCTTCTCAGTTTTCCAGGCATCTTTAACCTCATGGCACCGTCATACCAATATGTGCCCAGGAAAAGACACACAGGAAAGACCGGCACCGGCAATTAAGCATCTCTCTCTAGAAGTGACACACATTATCTATACTCATATTCCATTGACTGTGTCACATAGCCACTCCTAGTTTCAAGGGCCTGGGCAAGTGCAAAGCTTCCCTGTGCCTAGAAATAGAAAACTAGTTAATGGTGAAGAGCAGCCATGCCTACCTGGAGCCTTCTACATACATTTCTCATATAAACTTTTCACAACTTTGTGATATAAACACCATATTACCTTCTTTTTACAAATAAGGAACTTGAGTCTTATAGTCATTACACAAGTTTCCCAGTGTCACATACCTACAAAAGTGGTAGAGCTGAAATTCAAACACAAGTCCCCAAACTCACGCTTCTAATCACCACACCATCCTACCTCCTTGGATATGGATGGGCATCTGAATGGATACTTATATTCAGCCATGATTATATATCTTAGGAAACATTCCCCCAAGAATAAAGGTTGAGAAAATTCTAAGGTGACTTTGAGTCTCTAACTTCAGTCAGGGAGAAGACAACCCATCATCAGGGATTGCACTAAAAAATATACAACAGACTACTTAAGTTTTTTATTTTCTTCACTTTTCTCTTATATTCCCTGTATTCTCCAAAATAATGACCTTTAAAGGGAAAAGCTACTGTGAGGTTGTCTTTGGGTGCAACAAAGAGGATAATGTCTAGGGAGATGACTTCTTTCTTGGTGATGTAAGAACCCCCAGGGATAGAATTACAGATAGGGCGGCAGCATTAAAGAAGAGGAGAAAGTAGACTATGTTCCCTGTGTGCTGCAGGGAAGAGAAACAGCCCCTCCTGGACTGAGAAGGCCCCCTGAACAAGAACAAGGACCTGCTGCTCTGGCCCATTACACATTAGGACCTGGCCTTGTTTTCTCAGCTGCTCTCCCACTGCCTGTGTGACTCATTCACTGAGACGGGAGCCAGGAACTTCAGCATCAATTCAACAGTCATTAGGTAACAACTCTGTCTAAGGGGCAGTGTTGGCTTTAAAGAATTTATAATCTAGTAAAGCAGATGAGACAGGAGCACAAATAAGGATAGACCACAGAATCAAGAGAGGTCCATGCAAAGTCAAAGAGGAGAAATTCACTTCATCAGGGAAAAAAAGACCTGGGAGAGTTCATAGAAGCATTTGTACTTAAAGTGGGTTTGTAGATTAGGGTAGGAGTCATACTGATAGAGATTATCAAGGAAAAACATATAAAATAGAGCAAAAGGCATTTAAAAACGGATATGAAAGGCCTAGGAAGGATTTGAGAAAAAGTCAGTAACCCACTTTGGTACCATCCCATTCATGAAAGATTTACAACATAAGGTTGGAAAGCTATGTTGGGACTAAGGCATAGAGGTCTCTCAGAACTTTTTCCTTTGAGAATCTAACTGACCCCTTGAGTTAGCACATTAAGCCCTAGATCCCTGCAGTGAAAAACATACAGAATATTTGATGTTGCCAAAGAAAATTAAGAAATTAGGCTGTGGAGTCAGATTACATGGGTTTGAATGATAAGTCTACCACTTAATCACTATATCACTGTGAGAAAATTATTTAAATTCTCTGCTCTTCATTTTCTCACCTTTAAAATGGGGGGTTACAAAGCAATCTACAGGTTCAATGCTATCCCTATCAAACTACCACTGGCATTTCTCACAGAACTAGAACAAAAAATTTCACAATTTGTATGGAAACACAAAAGACCCCGAATAGCCAAAGCAATCCCGAGAAAGAAAAATGGAGCTGGAGGATTCAGGCTCCCTGACATCAGACTATACCAAAAAGCTACAGTAATCAAGACAGTATGGTACTGGCACAAAAACAAAAATATAGATCCATGGAACAGGATAGAAATCCCAGAGGTAAACCCACGCACATATGGTCACCTTATCTTTGATAAAGGAGGCAAGAATACACAATGGAGAAAAGACAGCCTCCTTAATAAGTGGTGCTGGGAAAACTGGACAGCTACATGTAAAAGAATGAAATTA
>NC_041228.1:20887300-20903675 GCF_002837175.3 Physeter macrocephalus | reverse complement strand
AGCGGCCATGGGTCACGGGCCCAGCCGCTCCGCGGCATGTGGGATCCTCCCAGACCGGGGCGCGAACCCGGTTCCCCTGCATCGGCAGGCAGACGCATAACCACTGCGCCACAGGGAAGCCCAAGGGAACCCTCTTGCACTGTTGGTAGGGACGTAAATTGATACAGCCACTATGGAGAACAGTATGGCGGTTCCTTAAAACACTAAAAATAGAACTACCTTATGACCCAGCAATCCCACTACTGGGCATATACCCTGAGAAAACCATGATTCAAAAAGACTCATGTACCACAATGTTCATTGCAGCTCTATTTACAATAGCCAGGACATGGAAGCAACCGAAGTGTCCATCAACAGATGAATGGATAAAGAAGATGTGGCGCATATATACAATGGCATATTACTCAGCTATAAAAGGAAACGAAATTGAGTTATTTGTAATGAGGTGGATGGACCTAGAGTCTGTCATACAAAGTGAAGTAAGTCAGAAAGAGAAAAACAAATACCATATACTAACACATATATATGGAATCTAAAAAAAAAAAATGTTATGAAGAACCTAGGAGCAAGACAGGAATAAAGACGCAGACCTACTAGAGAATGGACCTGAGGACACGGAGAGGAGGAAGTGTAAGCTGGGACAAAGTGAGAGAGTGGCATGGACGTATATACACTACCAAATGTAAAATAGATAGCTAGTGGGAAGCAGCCACATAGCACAAGGAGATCAGCTCTACCAAATGTAAAATAGATAGCTGGTGGGAAGCAGCCACATAGCCCAAGGAGATCAGCTCCGTGCTTTGCGACCAACTAGGGGGGGGGGATAGGGAGGGTGGGAGGGAGGGAGACGCAAGAGGGAAGAGATATGGAGATATATGTATATGTATAGCTGACTCACTTTGTTATAAAACAGAAACTAACACACCATTGTAAAGCAATTATACTCCAATAAAGATGTTAAAAAATAATAATAAATAATAATATAATAATATATATAATATATTAATAATATAATAATAAATAATAAAAAATAATAAATATTATAAAAATAATAATAATAAAATAAAAAATAAATTAAAAAAATAAAATGGGGGTTATATTAATTAGGGGGGTGTTGAGGATTCAGTTAATAAGACATGTAAAGAGCTTGAAACAGTATCTAGAATAATGTAATAAAAATCAGTCAATTAATGCTAATTATTATTAATCATTTTTATTCCATGATACATACTATCTTCTTCTACATTAGGGATATGGCAGTAACTGACACAATATTAATTTCCCTGCAGGAAGGGTTGGTACTCAGCATAAATGTTAAGTTCACTAACAATTCGCTAAATTATCACGCTGTCTCAAATCTGCCAAAGACATAGAAATCATCTGAAGGCTAGAAATGAGCAAAGATGGTCTCCAAGAAATCATTATGAGGACTTGAAACACAATATTACTCACCAAAGTGTTGTGTCTCTGAGTGATTTTATTCTTATTTCACAACATCCTAACACACATAATGATAAACTGCCTCTACACAGCTGGTGGCTGCCTGGTGCATTTCTGAGGTAGAATAAGGCATTAAATCATTATTGTTGTCACAGGTGTTTTTGATTGGATGAAAGGGCTGGCTATAGATTTTGTCTCTACTGTAGAACACACCCACGTGTGCGCACGCGCGCGCGCGCGCACACACACACACACACACACACACTCATTCTCCCTTTCCATTATGAGCCAGGGGCCAGGAATATCATCTTTTGGGGGGCTTGCCTCATAATAGTTCTCTAGACCCTCTGTGACCCCAATTTAGGAGAAGGGATGAAAAGGTAATTAAATTCCTAGAATGTAAATTCAGACAATACATTTTATTGTTGTTATTTAGAAAAAAGATGTTTTGCTCAGTTCTCCTAAATGCTGATTTAGCCAACACTAACTTACTTGAAATGTAGTCACTTGGGCAATTTATTTAATTTCAATTTTGGCTACAAAAAGCTCAGTTGTCTAAAGACTGAAAACTCTGTCTTAATTTTTTTTTGATTATGAAATTTCACATCAATGAAGGAAAAAAAGGGGTTCAGGATAGGATAGAATAATAAGAGTGGTGGAGACCTGGAAGAATATCTAAAAGGAATTATTTAGTTAAAGGGGAGAAGGCTGAGGGATGACATAGTAGTCATTCCAAATATTTTTTCCTTTTATGAGAGAAAAAAAGGAACATTTATTGAGTTTTTAATACATTTTATGTATTGTGCCATGGGCTTTACATATATTCTTTCACGTTATCATAGTAAGAACCATATTTAACAAAAGAGGGAACTGAGGTTTGGAGAAGTTAAATCACTTCTCCGAATTAGTCACTTAGAAGATGGCAGTTACAGAACTCAGTTGATTAAACAGGTTATTATCAGAGAAAATATATTTGATTAAAAAGTGACATTACGGGCTTCCCTGGTGGCACAGTGGTTGAGAGTCCGCCTGCCGATGCAGGGGACACGGGTTCGTGCCCCGGTCCGGGAAGATCCCACATGCCACGGAGCGGCTGGGCCCGTGAGCCATGGCCGCTGAGCCTGCGCGTCCGGAGCCTGTGCTCCGCAACGGGAGAGGCCACGGCAGTGAGAGGCCCGCGAATCGCAAAAAAAAAAAAAAAAAAAAAAAGCAAAAAAAAAAGCGGCATTACAAAAAATTGGTTGTTCCTTGGTATTTATTGTAATAGCATTTGACATTTATAAAACCAAACAAAACAGAACAGAAAACTTCTTTTATCATGACATTTAAATTAGCCACAAATACATCATGAGGCAATATGAAGTCTGGAAAATATTTTTAAAATATTATTTCATGATATAAAGCTGCATATGTGGGACAAGAATCCCAAGCCCTGAAATAACATGGGGGGCAAACACTGTTTTTAAGATTGTTCCCTACATGATGTTTAAAGAGATGTTTAAATGGAAATTTCAAAATCACTGTGGTTTGGATCACTCTCTTTCTTGAATCTTTTCAATTCTGTAATCACTAGCCAAACATATCACTTCAAACAAAAACAGTAAAACTCCATTCTCCATGTTTTTATGAAGTTTAATTTCTTCTGTTCCCACCACCACATTCCCAAATACCTGAACCACAGAACGGAGGAAGTGCCTTCCTGAGCTTTCCTATCAGGGGAAATAATTTTATGACTAGAGTTCAGCTAAACCAAGCTGATAGTTCACTGACATTAATACAGTCATTCCTTCTTATGCACTTCTTAAGATTAGTCTTGAATTCTGACCCATAGTCATAACCATTGTTCATGTGTTCCTCGATCCTTTCTGGTCATGGAGGCAAACTCTGTCTTAGAATCATTTCAATGCAGCACACACTAGTGGAGAACCTTCTGTTTTCCAGGCACTGTGCTAGACACTCAGGATAGTGATGAACAAGAAACAGACCCTCTTTTCAAGGACCTCACAGTCCCTCAGTAGGAAGACAAATCATTATGGTACTAAGTGATATGTGTAACAAGAAAAAGTCCAGAAAAAGGAGACAAGCTGGCATCATGGGAGATGATCTTGAGACTGGGGAATTTTAAAAGAAGAAAGCATATTATGGGATTAATAGCAGAGGAAGCGACTTGCTGATCTGCAGAAGAAAAGGCTTAAATGTCTACCTTTAGGGAAGACTTAGCTCTTAATGTCTGTGGAATCCTATCTGGGAAAAATTTTAAACTTCCAAATGAGATGTATGACTAATTTAATCATAACTTGAAGCAGCAGCAACAGAGGACATATTTTAACTTATAAAATGTTTCTCTAGACATTGATTTGGTGAAAGTGTGAAAAATCAGACAGATTTTTCAACTTATAAAAGGAACAGCCCTTTGTAAGTGTTATTTTAAGAGTGTGATTTGGCATGCATACCTGCAATACCAGATGGACCTTAAAGGAGAGAGCAAGGCTCATGGAAACATTCTTTCCTCCTTCCTTCCAAAAAACAGCTTCCAAATAAATATTAATAAATTCTAAAAAGACCACTTAGCTATCAACAAGATCCCCTTTCTCTTGCCCTTGGTTGGACAACCCTGTAGTAAACTCACTCATTTTCTTTAGCTATAATGAAGCAGCCACATTTCTTTAGGAACTTCAAGTCCAGCTTTCTAATTATGTGTGTGTCTCAAAGACTTCTTTTCAATGGGACCGAGTTGGGCTGTTTTCTAGAGAAGGAAGCCAGGAAGCAGAGGAGAACATGGAGAAAATGTGATGGATAGGCTCCGAACCATGAAGTGGTTCTGGGTTGAGGCTGGCCTCTAGAGTGAGGCTTCCTGAGTATGAATCCACCTTTACCATTTATTGCTTAATTGATCTTGTACCACCCACTTACCAAAGGCCTCCTTCCTCATCTGAGTGATCCTAATTAAAAAACAATACCTACCTATAGAGTCGTCATGAAAAATAAACAGAAAAACGACATCATAAAACTTAGTAGAGTGCCTGGCATAAAGTAAATAGTAAGTGTTCATTTTTCTTTTCTCATTCCAAAAAAGCCCAATGTTCATACTGAGTGTCTTTGGATGAATAAAATCTCTCTCTCGCTAAAGCGGAAGGATTGATCATTGTTCAAGTCTCTTTACACCTTTAGCATATGTAAGCCCCTTTCCCAACCTGCCAATACTCCTGTCCTCATCTCCTGTAATGGTTCGTTCTCTAATGACTATTTTTTTATGTTTAATTTGTATTCACTTAGAAAACAGAAGTTTTTTTATAGAGGGGGGCACCATTTTTCTCAGATTAAAGTTGTAAAAACGGTGAAGGATGAAAACCAAAAACTGTTCCTAGAGTCTTTGTAGATTGATGCAGGGCACCAGGCTATTTATCAAAGATAGAGTTTACATATGTAAAGTTGCAAAGGCAGAAATATTCCTAGAGCAGGATATATGGCTTCAGCACATGTGTCGAGTCGTAGTTGTAGATTTTTAGGATTTGAAGTGATCTTAAAGATTACCAAGTCCAATGTCTTCATTTTATAGTCCAGAAACCTAAAATCCAGAAAGAGTAAGTAACTTTTAAGGATATGAAGCCAGTTGATGGGCCACAGGGCTCTCTCACAGGCCCTCTGATGTGCAGCTGAGTGGCCTTCTGCTTACTCTCACATGGGCTAATAAACCTCACATAGTCCCAGCACCTTAGAGGAAACAGAGGATCACAGAGGGATAAGAGCAGTGTTTCCGAGGCCCAGAATACAAACTCCTGAAACAGTGGGGAGGTTGGGACTGGTCCACCATCCCATTTTTCCCAAGTGGTTCTGGTATGACTGTAATCAGAGTGCATAGACTTGGTGACCCAAATCTGTTCACAATGAATAGTCCAAGAACACAGAACCCATACGGGACCAATAAAATTTGGGACAGACTGCCTGTCTCTTCTCAATAACATGAGTGACAGTGATGTCCGCTTGGGGGATTGCCTAAAGAAAAACTTTGCACCACACAGAGAGAGTCTCTACATAGCAGAGAGAATGAGGCCAATAGGCTTAAAAGGAAAAAAAAAATTAATAAGCAGAGCTAGAAGATGGTGACACTATATCTGATGACACAGTTTGAACACATGGATCTCACCATGCTGGAAGCCCACCTGACCTTGGGCTTTCCAGCCCCTGAGCTAATAAATTACCTTTCAGCTTAAATATGTCTAAGATTGGTTATTTATATTTCCAACTGAAAGGGTCCTAATGTAAATACTTATGCATCTGTTTCATCATTATATATGTAAATATCTGAATCCAACACTAAATTACAAGTGCCAATGTCAAAGCCACTAATTTTACATAGAAAGGCTCATATCAGAGGTAAATGGAACTGGTAGGAGATGTTAAAATCATTTAAAAGGTGGAATTATAAAATGATACATTTTATAAATGTAAAAACATACATTCATTTGTCCATCTTTTGATGTATAAGGCCTGATTTTTGAGGACAGGTTTAACTACTGGTCATTCTGCTTTCACTGAGCTTATGTGCAGCAAACGTATGTATTAAGAATTGCATTTAGCTGCCAGAAATGCAAACAGCAGAAATAACAGTGTTTAAACAAATCACTTATTTTCTCATATAACTTGAGGCCCCAGAGTTTAGTAGTCCAGGACGAGTATGGTCATGCTATGAAATTGTCTTCTGCTTTATCATCCTACAGCATGCTTTCCACCTTCAAAGCCACCCCATGGATCAAGTTGGTTGCTAGAGCTCCAGCCATCCAAAGCAAATACCAGATTGCAGGCAGGAGAAAGGTGAATTAAATGGGCACATTTGCAAGTGAGTTAACAACTTTTCAAAACCTTATGCTACCTTCATGTGACTGTTTTGTTTGCACATCATGGTCACACTTAGCTGAAAAATGTCGTAGGCTGGAAAATGTTTTCTTGTAGCCAGAATCATTGACACTGAAATACAACTTGAATTCTGTTACTAAGGAAAAGAAGCTAATGGATATTGAGGGGCCACCAACTCCTCTTTTACACAGAAAGATACTAGCTAAATTATGTGAAACTCCAAATTCTTCATAAGGATACCAGACTAACATACATCAAGCCGTTTTAAAATAATTAAATGCTAATTTAGAGGAAAGGAAATTTAATAGGGAAGAATGTTGCTCCTTAACATGAAGCCGAGAATTGAATGGGCACAGAATAATGAAAGATTCTGTAAAATCTCATTATCATCTTATGTATTTTAAAAGTGTTTTCGTTAGTAGAGAGCTTTCATGCATGTTTCAATTAAAAATTTAAAGTTGAGAAGCAACCTTTGTCTGAAAGGCAAGGTACAAATGGTTTGGGATGAAAAGATGCCCATGTCGTGACATGTTTCTCAAGCATGATTGTAACAGCATCCCCATGACGTGTGAATTTCTGACACTACTCATACCGCATGCATGGCCCGCAGAGCAGAATTCCAAAGCTTCTAAATAAACTGGAGCTTCTAGGAGCGATAAGCACTATGTTTTTCTCACTTTATTCCTCCCTTTGACAGTTCTTCTCCTTGTTAATAAGCTTTTTGGTTTTGATTCTTAACCTCGCAACAAGCCTTGTTTCTCAGATCACTAATTATTACCCCCTCTCTGCGGTGACATGCTCAACAAACAGCCCCATCTCGGATCCTGAAAAACTTGTGAAAAAGAAACACCAGATTTTCTCACTGACATCATCCTGCTTCTAGTGACAGATCTGAAATGCCTGTGCATGTTAAATTTGGTATTAAAACAACTTTAGCTGGTGTTCAAACTGTCAGAAATTCTGTGGAGGGCCCTGACTTGTAAGAAGATGTGGTTTCTTGTTTTGACAATTCTGGTTTTCCTCCTTCTAAAACCTGCAGGGTTTTAAAAACATGGAAGATGTTACAGTAAAAGAAGTTTCATCTTCCCTTTGGATCCACAATTCTCACCCTTTAGGGCACTCTCCTTTTGCTTTATTGTGAGACACACCTTGTCTTTCACCTTCTGAAGACATCATATGGCAGGAATTTATTGTTTCAATTTCAATTAATTTTGTTTTGACAATCTCTCGACACTGCTTTATGGCTGAAGACACCCTGGAGTGTGGCAAAACCGAGACTGTGAATTATTCTCTATGTTCAAGGAAAATGGAATTGCCCCTTTATGAGAAGGGCCCAGATGGAAAAGAGTAGGTGGTATTTTGAGATGGCAAATTCTCCAAAAAGACCCCAAATTGGTTATTAACTCTGCCTGCATAATTGTAGCCAATACATACAGAAAGAACATAAAACTCTGAGTTGAGAAACTTTGATTTTACTACTCATTCTGCCATTAACCAGCTCTATAATTATGGGCAAGTCAGTGTTTGTCGAATGAGAAGGCCTGCTGATCACAATGTCCCTTTGATTCCTAAATTCTATGCTTTGGTGATGCTTAGAGTCTCAGTATCTCTAGAGAAGAGGAAGTAAACAGACTTTTGAATTTGAAGAATTATACTGATCTTGGACAAAAGCAGGTAGTCCTTCACTATCAAATACTCATCTAAAATACAATTAAAGATCAGTGAGTGAAGGCAGAAAACTAGCTTACATGAATTTTGTTCTGCCTCTACCTGAAGAGAAAAATTCTTTCTCCAGACTTTGGGGATAGATTCACTCTTCCCATTTATCTTTATATAGAGAAGAGATCAGCATTTGTGTGTCCCAAATAGGACATGGCTGGAGACAAGAATAGAAAGATCACCTGAGAGCTCCCTCAGCAAAATGCTCCATGTCTCCAGGCTCTGAGGGAGGTCTGGTCAATATTTATGTCCAAGTGGACCTGGTGCCAGGGATGCAAGTGTAGGAAACTGTTCTTTAGGGACCAATGATCCTCAACCATAATAATAAAAAAAGTTAAGGTAGATCCTTTTCCATTGACTAGGACCATGCAGAGTTCAGGCACTTCTAGAACATTTATTGTACATTCATTTCTTTATCCATCAATTCATTCCACCAATGTTTATTGAGCATTTACTAAATGTCAGGCTCTGTGAGAGACACTGGGGAAATGCAAAGACGAAGCAGGAATCATGAAGCATCCATACCTTACAGGTGAAGGCATACTCACAAGCAGAATAACATGTCAAGTTCAGTGACAGGGATGTGTATGGTTTGTTCTAGCTGCACAGAGGAAAGACCCATAATCCAGCTTGCAGGAAGTCATAGAAGGCTTCCTGAAAGAGCTGATACTAAAAGAGAATCTTAAAGTGAGTAAAAATTTTCTCATTGAAAGGGCCTGAGAAAATTGGGGGCAATATTAACCTGGGAAGAGAAAAAGTGCACAGGTGAGAAACTGCACAGTCAGGCATGAGCATAACGGAAGTACTGTTACTCATGAAAGCCCTACCAGTGATTAATTCTCTGCCTCACCCTCTGAGCCAGGGTGAGGTTAAGATGGATGTGGTGAGTAAGAGTGGGTGCCCTGGAGGATAGCTTGCACCTGAACAAAGAAGAAAGCAGCTCATTTTTTTTCATTATCTGAGAGGTGTAAATGGGTAGTCAAACACGTTTCTGAGCCCTGTCAAAAGCTTTATCGTTCCAAATCCTACTTCTGACACTCTTTTGCTTAAATTCTAATCATCTGGTATTTCTGGTTTGACATAGAATAATGCTGGCCTCTGAAATCTGATTCTCTTTAAACATTCTCCCAAAACTCATCTGGACAGATAAGAACAGCAAATTAAACTAACCATAATCTAGGCTTTCTGCACATCTAAGGAGTGGAAAATACAGCACTATGAGCTTAAAACATTGGTTAGCAGGAAATTTTTTTTAAATCCCATTTTGGGGGAGAGCCAGGCACAGGTATCAAAGAGATCAAAGGAAAAAGGAGCAAGGACCACAGGGGAGGAAGAATCCAAATACAATTGCTCTAAAGTAATTTCCACCATGAAAGCCCCACCAAGAGTTGGAGAACAAATTTAGAATCTGGTAGATAAGAGTGCTGACTACAAGAAAATCAAAAGGAAGGGAGTTGAATGTAAGCAGAACCCAAAGCAATAGTGTTGGGAAGCAAGTCTTCTGCAAGGAGAATGGAATGACTTGAGAAGGGGACATGGCCCCTGGGTATTTGGTGGTGAACGGAAAAGGGAACACACTTGTGTGTGTGTGTGTGTGTGAGAGAGAGAGAGAGAGAGAGAGAGAGAGAGAGAGAGAGAGGAAGAGAGAGAGAGAGAGAATGAATCACAAATCAGAATAAACATGAATCCTTTCCACCCCAAAATAGCAAAATCAATTAGAGAAATGCACTTTACCATGCCAGCAGAAGAGGGTAGTCTTGAAATAAGGAATCGAGCAAACCTCTCAAAACTTTCACTTTGGTCTATGTAACTGCCATTGCTGGCCTGAGAAATTAGACACTCAAAAAGAAAAAGTACGTGATGTACATATAAAGTTATAACAAAAGAAACCAAATGAGAATTGAAATATATCACTGCTGAAAAAGATCCTCAAAATGTCAACCATGAAATAGAAGAAAAGTGTAACATAATATTCTCACCCGAATGAAATACCTGAAAAAAGAAATTTGCAGATATGAAATAAATACCTCAAATGAGAAATTAAAAACTCCTAACCAATATGAACAAAAAAACCCAGAAAGATATAAAATGACTGAACTCAGGAAAGAAATAACAGAAAAAAACAAATTCATCTTAGAATTGAAAACAACATTACAAATTGCCAGAGCAAGAAAACACTGAATTGAACTTTAATAAGGACAAATAGACGATTAAGAGAATAAAAATAGCAGAGAATGAAAATAAAGAAATAAAAAGAATCAAGAGAAAGTATCAGTAGAAGTAAAGAAGATCTAATATACATATAATTGGAGTCTCTGAAGAAAAATAAAACAATATAACAGAATAACATTTTAGATTATAATCCAAGAAATTATTCCAGAAATAGAAGAAGGCCTATTTTCATATATCAAATGGACTGTGTAGTGAAAATTGATCTAATCTAGATTAGCCATATCTGAAACATATCCTAATAAAACTATTAGACTTTACAAACAAAGATTTCATGGCCTACAGCTAAAAGAAAAAAGAAAAAAAAAACCACCAACACAAACTAATAAATAAGTAAAAACATGTCATTGACAATGGAAAGACAAGCAAATTGGCATAAGATTTACCTATAGCAACAGGCAAAGACAGACAACAGTAGAGCAACATTTTCAAAAATCTCAAGGAAAGAAAGTGTGAGTCAAAGATTTCATAGCAAATCAAGTGGTCCTTCAGCTATCAAGGTTATAGAAACATATTTTTAGACATGCAAGAATCAAGGGATACTGAACATGTGCCCTTTATAAGGAATCTTCTGGAGAACAAATTCACCCAACTAAGAAATAAATGGGGAAACTTTTTAAAAGGCATGGAAGTGAAAAAATAGGTGGGAGTCAATGTATATCAGTTACAGCTCAGAAATCTTTTTCATGCAGATATCATTTTCCCAACATCATTCACTGAACAGACTATCCTTTCCCCATTATGTATTCCTGGGGTCCTTCTCAAAGATCAGTTGCCTGGATATACTGGGCTCTCTGTGCTATTCCATTGGTCTATATGTCTGCCTTTATGTCAGTAACATACTGTTTTAACTACTATAGATTTGTAATGTATTTTGAAATTAGTAAGTCTAATGCCTCCAGCTTTGTTCACCTTTCTCAAGATTGCTTTGGTTATTCTGGGTCTTTTGTTGTTCTAAATATATAAGGAATTCTTACAACTCAATAGCAAAACAAAAAACTTGATTAAAAAGTAGACAAAGGACTTGAATAGATATTTTTCCAAAGAAAACATAGGAATTGCTGACAGATATACTAAAGGTGCTCAATATCACTAATAATAAGAGAAATCTGATTCAAAACCACAATGAGATATCACTTCATATCTGTAAGGATGACTGTTATCAAAAAGACAAAAGAGAGCAAGGGTTATGGGGAAAAAAAGTAACTCTTGCACACTGTTGGTAGATATGTAAATGGAAAACAGTATGGAGGTTCCTCAAAATATTAAAAATAGAACTACCACATGATCCAGAAATATCACTCTTGTGTATATATTCAAAAGAATTGAAATCAGGATCTCAAAGAGATATCTGCAGCATATTCACAATAGCCAAGATTTCTGGAAACAAATGAAATGTTCACAGACAGATGAATGGATAAAGAAAATGTGGTATATCCATACACACAATCAGATATTATTTAGCCTTAAAAAAGAAAGAAATTCTGCCATTTCCGACAACACCAATGGACAGTATGCTAAGTAAAATAAGTGAGTCACAGAAGGACAAACAATGCATGATTCCACTTAAAAGAGATGTCAAAAATAGTCAAACTGATAGAAGTAGAGAATAGAATTATGGTTGCCAGAGATTAAGGGGAGGGGGAAATTGGGGAGTTATTATTCTTTGGGTATAAAGTTACAGTTATATAAGATGAATATGGTCTGTTGAACTGCTGTACAACATAGTGACTATAGTTTTCAACATTGTACTGTGCACTTAAAAATTTGTTAAGAGGACAGATCTCATGTTAAGTGTTTTTACCACAAAAAAAGCAAGAGGACACAAGAAATATTTTGGAAGCAATGGATATGTTTATTACCTTGTGTGTGGTGATAGTATCAGAGGTGTATTGATATGTCCAAACTCCTCAAAATGTATATATTAAATATGTGAAACTTTTTGTATATTAAGTATACTCAATACAAATTTTTAAAAATAAAGAATGAAGGGAATATTTTGTCTTTGAATGCAAAGAGGCTAGAATAGTTCCTAGCACACTGTCACACTGAGATGGGTAGTATAAAATGGTGATAAGAGCCTCCACTGTTGCATCAGACTCCCTGGATTCAAATTCTACCACTTACTGGCTGCGTGATCTTGGGAAACTTATTTAACTTCTCTGTGCCTCTTTTCATCATCTGTAAATGCAAATAAAATACTACCTGTGCCGAAGATTGTTATAAGACTTAAAAGAGTCAATATTCATAAAGCTATTCAAACGGTACAGGGTGCATAGCAGGGATTCACTAAATGTCAAATACTGTAAATATCTGGTTACTTGCTTTCCTCATCCCCCACTCCTTACACTTTGCCTCTTCTCTAGACTGTGATCTCCTTGAGGTCAAGCTTTCTGCCTAAAATTGTTCTATATGAGGTATCATGGAAGGACTTGTAGTCCCACCGATCTGGGTGTGAATCTCAATTTTGTTACTAATTAGAAGTTACTTAACTCCTCTTAACCTTAGTCTCTGCGTTCATTTACTCACTCATTAAACATTTATTATCTCTTCTACTAGAGTATAAAGGCAGGGACCACATCCACCTTGCACTTAACTTCATCTCTGGGGGCTAACAGTACCTGGTTTATGGTGGACTAGTGATATTTTTTGATAAATGCATGTATAACTAAATAAACACCTACTATTTGCTAGGCACTGGGGGCAGCCATCTAGGATAGGATGAGAAACAAGCCATGATCTTACCCTTGCCAGAATTTCTAATAAGGAAACAAAGAATAATGATGACTTCTCCCAAGATTATTGTAGAAATCAAGGAGATCCTATAAGAAAAGCTGAGCAGAGTACTTGGCACATAGTAAGATGCTTGTGGTTGGGACCCCAACAATGACTCAATAAAAAGCACATATATTTGCATATTTTTAAAAGGCACATTACTAGTATAATGTATGACAAAGATGTAAGAGGCAGAAATGCACCATTTAGTTTGCATACCCAGTTTTAAGCAAAATGGTAAATCAAGTAATATTTGAGTAATCTAAGAACTGAAAGGTTCTGGAGTTGTTTCATGTTGAACTCTGAAAGAGTAAATGAGCGTGTAAAAGGTGTATGAAAGAATGAATGAAGGTATGAATAAATGAGTGACTGCAAAATTGCAATGGCTGAACACAGCAGCCAAGAAAGAGGTGGTGTTGCAGGTTGAGCAGTGCTTTCTCAGCTAAAGCTAAATCATTTTCATGATTTGCACAGCCTGCCCCTCAGCCAGATACAAGTTTCCCTGGAGGGTTTGCAGCCTCTGAGAGCAGATATTCTCAAAGGAACTAAGATGACTCATGAGATGACTCCTAGGGAGCCTGTCAGAAAGAAAATCTCTCAGGAACAAAAAGAGAGAGAGACCAACAGAGAGATAGAGATCAAAGTGATTCATCAGATTTATTTGCTGTTGATCATTCATTTGGTGCTATTTCTAGGCAATACAGTCTGAAGAGAGGTAAAGTGATGTTGACATGCAAAGTTCACAAAGTTGGTTAGCTGAGCATACTGAATGGGAAATTGTCTCGAGATAATACAGGGGAAGTTCATTTGTACTCGATAATCCTTGAGGGTTTGGGTTTGGGGCCTTCTAGAATCTTCCTCTTGGCAAACTGCTGTAGCTGCACAATTTAAAGAGTTCTGTGTCGTCTCCTTTTGAATTACCCAATAGATTTTTTAACAGCATCACAGTTTACTCCTGAATGGGTAAGATGGCCCTTTCTTATCCAGAATTGTGGAAACTAACAAAACGATATCTGATTGAAAGAACCACGAAATCATAGAATTTCAGCGTTTAAAGGGTCCTAGAGATGGAGTACTCCTTGTTCTGCACTGAGCATTGGGGGGAGTGAGGAATTTTATGTGTTTCTGAACCTGTGAGACTCTTATGACAGCCCAGGAGAATAGATTTAGGATGACAGAAACATTTACTAGTCAGGTGGTTAATTGATTAAATTAAATATTAAGAATATTATAATGAGTAAGCTAATGGGTGACTTTAGCAGCAGGTATTTTAGAAGATGCTTAAGTTATCTACTAGAGTTACTGGCACTTTCCCTGCAACTGTTTTTCAAATTCCAAACAGAAGTATTTACTAAGAGTAGATCCAAGATCCTGTCTTTACTTCTCAGGCCAACATTTTTCAAAACATGTTAACCATGTTAAAGCTTTGATTTCAGGGTTGAACACAGATCTCTTCCCACCAATGCAAAGCCTGGAGAACAAACAGAGTTGGTCCAGGCATTAAATGTGAAGGCTTTTCTCTGTGCTTCTGGCTTCTGTTCAACAGTCATTTCTCTAACAAGCTAGAGCTTCAGAAATCTCTTTGTAATATGCCACTGTTAGATTCAGGTGAGGTCAAGGGTAATGTGGAGAGGGTATGCATCATTCAATCAGACTTTATTGAATAACTATCACAGGTTAACCCCTATAGTGTAAGAATGAATAACAATATCATCAGTGGTATAGAAGTATGAACAATGGTGTCACAGCAAGGAGGGTGACTACGGCCATTTGTATGGAAAGCAGAGCAAAACAATTTTGAAGAATAAAAGGAAGGTTTCCTGGCGGAGAAAAAGGGAAAGGTATTCCAAGCGCATTTTTAAAAAACATTTTTATTGGAGTACAATTGTTTTACAATAGTGTGTTAGTTTCTGATATACAACAAAGTGAATCAGCTATATGTATACATATATTGCGATATCCTCTCCCTCTTGTATCTCCCTCCCACCCTCCCTGTCCCACCCCTCTAGGTGGTCACAAAGCACCAAGCTGATGTCCCTGTGCTATGGGGCTGCTTCCCACTAGCTATCTATTTTACATTTGGTAGTGTATATATGTCCATGCCACTCTCTTACTTCATCCCAGCTTACTTTTCCCTCTCCCTGTGTCCTCAAGTCCATTCTCTACATCTGGGTCTTTATTCCTGTCCTGCTCCTAGGTTCTTCAGAACACTTTTTTTTTACATTCCATATATATGTGTTAGCATATGGTATTTATTTTTCTCTTTCTGACTTACTTCACTCTGTATGACAGACTCTAGGTCCATCCAGCTCACTACAAGTAACTCAATTTCGTTTCTTTTTACGGCTGAGTAATATTCCATTGTATTTACGTGCCACATCTTGTTTATCCATTCATCTCGATGGACACCTAGGTTGCTTCCATGTCCAGGCTATTGTAAAGAGTGCGGCAATGAACATTGAGGTACACGACTCTTTTGGAATTATGGTTTTCTCAGGGTATACGCCCAGTAGTGGGATTGGTGGGTCATATGGTAGTTCTATTTTTAGTTTTTTAAGGAACCTCCATACTGTTCTCCATAGTGGCTCTATCAATTTACATTCCCACCAACAGTGCAAGAGTGTTCCGTTTTCTCCACATCCTCTCCAGCATTTATTGTTTGCAGATTTTTTGATGATGGCCATGCTGACCAGTGTGAGGTGATACCTCATTGTAGTTTTGAGTTGCATTTCTCTAATGATTAGTGATGTTGAGCATCCTTTCATGGGTTTGATGGCAATCTGTATATGTTCTTTGGAGAAATGTCTATTTAGGTCTTCTACCCATTTTTCGATTGGGTTGTTTATTTTTTTGAAATTGAGCTGCTTGTATATTTTGGACATTAACCCTTGGTCAATTGCTTTGTTTGCAAATGTTTTCTCCCATTCTGAGGGTTGTCTATTCGTCTTGTTTATGGTTTCCTTTGCTGTGCAAAAGCTTTTAAGTTTCTTACGTCCCATTTGTTTATGTTGGGTTTTATTTCCATTACTCTAGGAGGTGGGTCTACAAGGATCTTGCTGTGATTTATGTCATAGAGTGTTCTGCCTATGTTTTCCGCTAAGAGTTTTATAATGTCTGGCCTTACATGTAGGTCTTTAATCCATTATGAGTTTATTTTTGTGTATGGTGTTAGGCAGTGTTCTAATTTCATTCTTTTACATGTACCTGTCCAGTTTTCCCAGCACCACTTATTGAGGAGGCTGTCTTTTCTCCATTTTGTATTCTTGCCTCCTTTATCAAAAATAAGGTGACCATATATGCGTGGGTTTATCTCTGGGCATTCTATCCTTTCCATTGATTTATATTTCTGTTTTTG
>NC_041228.1:20885929-20887141 GCF_002837175.3 Physeter macrocephalus | reverse complement strand
AAGAACATCGTATATCTCTTCATCTGTTTGTATCATCTTTAATTTCTTTCATCAGTGTCTTATAGTTTTCTGCATACGCCTTTTGTCTCCCTAGGTAGGTTTATTCCTAGGTATTTTATTCTTTTTGTTGCAATGGTAAATGGGAGTGTTTCCTTAATTTCTCTTTCAGATTTTTCATCATTACTGTATAGGCATGCAAGAGATTTCTGTGCATTAATTTTGTATCCTACTACTTTACCAAATTCATTAATTAGCTCTGGTAGTTTTCTGGTAGCATCTTTAGGATTCTCTATGTATAGTATCATGTCATCTGCAAACAGTGACAGTTTTACTTCTTTTCCGATTTGGATTCCTTTTATTTATTTTCCTCCTCTGATTGCTGTCGCTAAACTTCCAAAACTATGTTGACGAATAGTGGTGAGAGTGGGCAACCTTATCTTTCTTGTTCCTGATCTTGGAGGAAATGGTTTCAGTTTTTCACCATTGAGAACAATGTTGGCTGTGGGTTTGTCACATATGGCCTTTATTATGTTGAACTAAGTTCCCTCTATGCCTACTTTCTGGAGCATTTTTATCATAAATGGGTGTTGAATTTTGTGAAAAGCTTTTTCTGCATCTATTGAGATTATCATATGGTTTTTATCCTTCAGTTTGTTAATATGGTGTATCACATTGATTGATTTGCATATACTGAAGAATCCTTGCATTCTTGGGATAAACCACAGTTGATTATGGGGTATGGTCCTTGTAATGTGCTGTTGGATTCTGTTTGCTAGTATTTTGTTGAAGACTTTTGCATCTATGTCCACCTATGATATTGGCCTGTAGTTTTCTTTTTTTGTAACATCTTTTTCTGGTTTTGGTATCAGGGTGATGGTGGCCTTGTAGAATGAGTTTGGGAGTGTTCCTCCTTCTGACATATCTTGGAAGTGTTTGAGAAGGGTAGGTGTGTTAGCTCTTTACTAAATGTTTGATAGAATTTGCCTGTGAAGCCATCTGGTCCTGGGCTTTTGTTTGTTGGAAGATTTATAATCACAGTTTCAATTTCAGTGCTTGTGAGTGGTCTGCTTATATTTTCTATTTCTTCCTGGTTCAGTCTCAGAAGGTTGTGCTTCTAAGAATTTGGCCATTTCTTCCAGGTTGTCCATTTTATTGGCATATAGCTGCTTGCAGTAATCTCTCATGATCCTTTGTATTTCTGCAGTGTCAGTT
>NC_041228.1:20867329-20885888 GCF_002837175.3 Physeter macrocephalus | reverse complement strand
TGAGGTAGGATTGTATTGCTATAAACTTCCCTCTTAAAACTGCTTTTGCTGCATCCCATAGGTTTTGGGTTGTCATGTTTTCATTGTCATTTGTTTGTATGTATTTTTTTATTTCTCCAGTGATCTCTTGGTTATTTAGTAATGTACTGTTTAGCCTCCATGTGTTTTTATTTTTTACAGTTTTTTTCCTATACTTGATTTCTCGTCTTATAGTACTGTGGTCAGAAAAGATATTTGATATGATTTCAATTTTCTTAAATTTACCAAGGCTTGATTTGTGACCCAAATCTATCCTGGAGAATGTTCCATGAGCACTTGAGAAAAAAGTGTATTCTGCTGTTTTTGGATGTAATGTCCTATAAATATCAATTAAGTCTATATTGTTTAATGTGTCATTTAAAGCTTGTGTTTCCTTATTTTCATTTTGGATGATCTGTCCATTGGTGAAAGTGAGGTGTTAAAGTCCCCTACTATGACTGTGTTACCATTAATTTCCCCTTTTATGGCTGTTAGCATTTGCCTTATGTACTGAGATGCTACTATGTTGGGTGCATAAATATTTACAATTGTTATATCTTCTTGGATTGATCCCTTGATCATTATGTAGTGTCCTTCTTTGTCTCTTGTAATAGTCTTTATTTTAAAGTCTATTTCCTCTGATATGAGAATTGCTAATCCAGCTTCTTTTGATTTCCATTTGCATGGAATATCTTTTTCCATCCCCTCACTTTCAGTCTGTATGTGTCCCTAATTCTGAAATGGGTCTCTTGTAGACCGCATATACATGGGTTTTGTTTTTGTATTCATTCAGCCAGTCTATGTCTTTTGGTTGGAGCATTTAATCCATTTACATTTAAGGTAATTATCAATATGTATGTTCTATTATCATTTTCTTAATTCTTCTGGGTTTGTTATTGTAGATCTTTTCCTTCTCTTGTTTTTCCTTCCTAGAGAAGTTCCTTTAGCATGTGTTGTAAAGCTGGTTTGGTGGTGCTGAATTCTCTTACCCTCTGCTTGTCTGTAAAGGTTTTAATTTCTCCGTCGAATCTGAATGAGATCCTTGCTGGGTAGAGTCATCTTGGTTGTAGTTTTTTCCCTTCCATCACTTTAAATGTGTCCTGCCACACCCTTCTGGCTTTCAGAGTTTCTGCTAGAAATCTGCTGTTAACCTTATGGGGATCCCCTTGTATGTTATTTGCTGCCTTTCCCTTGCTGCTTTTAATATTTTTTGTTGTATTTAATTTTTGATAGTTTGATTAATATGTGTCTTGGCATGTTTCTCCTTGGATTTAATCTGTATGGGACACTCTGCACTTCCTGGACTTGATTAACTATCTCCTTTCCCATAGTAGGGAAGTTTTCAACTATAAGCTCTTCAAATATTTTCTCAGTCCCTTTCTTTTCCTCTTCTTCTTCAGGACCCCTATATTTCTAACGTTGGCAAGTTTAATGTTGTCCCAGAGGTCTCTGAGACTGTCCTCAATTCTTTTCATTTTTTTCTTTATTCTGCTCTGTAGTAGTTATTTCCACTATTTTTTTCTTCCAGGTCACTTATCCGTTCTTCTGCCTCAGTTATTCTGCTATCGATTCCTTCTAGAGAATTTTAAATTTCATTTATTGTGTTGTTCATCATTGTTTGTTTGCTCTTTAGTTCTTCTAGGTCCTTGTTGAATGTTTCTTGTATTTTCTCCATTCTATTTCCAAGAGTTTCGTTCATCTTTACTATCATTACTGTGAATTATTTTTCAGGTAGACTGACTATGCCTATTTCCTCTTCATTTGTTTTGTCTGGTGGGTTTTTACTTTGCTCCTTCATCTGCTGTGTATTTCTCTGTCTTCTCATTTTGCTTAACTTACTGCATTTGGGGTCTGCTTTCCACAGGCTGCAAGTTCCTAGTTCCCGTTGTTTCTGTTGTCTGCCCCCAGTGGTTAAGGTTGGTTCAGTGGGTTGTGTAGGCTTCCTGGTGGAGGGGACTGTTGCCTGTTCTGGTGGGTGAGCCTGGATCTTGTCTTTCTGGTGGGCAGGACTGCGTCCATTGGTGTGTTTTGGGGTGTCTGTGAACTTATTATGATTTTAGGCAGCCTCTCTGCTAATGGGTGTGGTTGTGTTCCTGTCTTACTAGTTGTTTGGTATGGGGTGTCCAGCACTGGAGCTTGCTGGTTGTTGGGTGGAGCTGGGTCTTAGCATTGAGACGGAGATCTCTGGGAGAGCTTTCGCTGATTGATATTATGAGGGGCCTGGAGGTCTCTGTTGGACCAGCATTGTGAACTCTGCTCTCCCACTTAAGAGGCTGAGGCCTGACACCCAGGCGGAGCACCAAGACCCTGTCACCCACACGGCTCAGAAGAAAAGAGAGAAAAATAAAGAAAGGAAGAAAGGAAAATAAAAAAGAATAAATTATTAAAGAAAAAAATTTAAAAATTATTAAAAATTAAAAAAAATTTAATTCCAATAAAAAAAGAAAAAAAGAAAGAAGGGAGCAACCCAACCAATAAACAAATCCACCAATGATAACAAGCACTAAAATCTACACTAAAAACAAAAACAAACAAACAAAAAAACGGACAGAATCCTAGGACAAATGGTAAAAGCAAAGCTACACAGACAAAATCACACAAAGAAGCATACACACACACACTCACAAAAAGAGAAAAAAGAAAAGATATATATATATTTATGAAGGAAAATATATATATACATATATATGTATATATATATGAAGGAAGAGAGCAACCAAATCAACAAACAAATCTACCAATGATAATAAGCTCTAAATATGAAATGAAGATAAACATAAAACCAGAAACAAATTAGATACAGAATGCAAACCCCAAGTCTACAGTTGCTCCCAAAGTCCACCGCCTCAATTTTGGGGTGATTCATTGTCTATTCAGGTATTCCACAGATGCAGGGTACATCAAGTTGATTGTGGGGATTTAATCTGCTGCTCTTGAGGCTGAACAGAGAGATTTCCTTTTCTCTTCCTTTTTCGCACAGCTCCTGGGGTTCAGCTTTGGGTTTGGCCCCGCCTCTGCCTGTAGCTCACCCTCTAGCGTCTGTTCCCCGTCCAGAGAGGATGGGGTTAAAGCATCAGGTGATTACCAGGCTCTGGCTCACTCAGGCTTGGGGGAGGGAGTGGTATGGAATGCGGGGCGAGCCTGCAGCAGCAGAGGCCACCGTGAAGTTGCAACAGCCTGAGGTGTGCCATGTGTTCTCCCGGGGAAGTGGTCCCTGGATCACGGGACCCTGGCAGTGGCAGACTGCACAGGCTCCTGGGAGAGAGGTGTGCATAGTGACCTGTGCTTGCACACAGGCTTCTTGGTGGCCGCACCAGCAGCCTTAGCGTTTCATGCCCGTCTCTTGTGTCCATGCTGATAGCCACGGCTCGTGCCCATCTCTGGAGCTCATTTAGGCAGTGCTGTGAATCCCCTCTCCTCGTGCACCCCGAAACAATGGTCTCTTGCCTCTTAGGCAGTTCCAGACTTTTTCCCGGACTCCCTCCTGGCTAGCTGTGGCACACTAGCCCCCTTCAGGCTGTGTTCACGCAGCCAACCCTAGTCCTCTCCATGGATTCTGAGCTCCGAAGTCAGAGCCTCAGCTCCCAGCCCCCGCCTGTCCTGGCAGGTGAGCAGACAAGCCTCTCAGGCTGGTGAGTGCTGGTCAGCACCAATCCTCTGTGCAGGAATCTCTCCACTTTGCTCTCTTAACCTCTGTTGCTGCGCTCTCCTCCGTGGCTCCGAAGCTTCCCCCCTCCCACTCCTCACCTCCACCAGTGAAGGGGCTTCTAGTGTGTGGAAACTTTTCCCCCTTCACAGCTCACTCCCCGAGGTGCAGGTCCCATCCCGATTCCTTTTTCTTTTTTCTTTTGCCCTACCCAGGTACGTGGGGAGTTTCTTGCCTTTTGGGAAGTCTGAGGTCTTCTGCCAGTGTTCAGGAGGTGTTCTGTAGGAGTTGTTCCACATGTAGATGTATTTGTTTGTTTGTTTGTTTTTGTTTTTTTAACATCTTTATTGGAGTATAATTGCTTTACAATGGTGTGTTAGTTTCTGCTTTATAACAAAGTGATCTCCCTCCCTCCCACCGTCCCTATCCCACCCCTCTCGTGGTCACAAAGCACAGAGGTGATCTCCCTGTGCTATGCGGCAGCTTCCCACTAGCTATCTAATTTACATTTGGTAGTGCATATATGTCCCTGCCACTCTCTCACTTCGTCACAGCTTACCCTTCCCCCTCCCCATGTCCTCAAGTCCATGCTCTAGTAGGTCTGTGTTTTATTCCTGTCCTACCACTAATCTCTTCATGACATTTTTTTTTCTTAGATTCCATATATATGTGTTAGCATACGGTATTTGTTTTTCTCCTTCTGACTTACTTCACTCTGTATGACAGACTCCAGGTCTATCCACCTCATTACAAATAACTCAGTTTCATTTCTTTTTATGGCTGAGTAATATTCCATTGTATATATGTGCCACATCTTCTTTATCCATTCATCTGTTGATGGACAGTTAGGTTGCTTCCATGTCCTGGCTATTGTAAATAGAGCTGCAATGAACATTGTGGTCCATGACTCTTTTTGAATTATGGTTTTCTCAGGGTATATGCCCAGTAGTGGGATTGCTGGGTCGTATGGTAGTTCTATTTGTAGTTTTTTAAGGAACCTCCATACTGTTCTCCATAGTGGCTGTATCAATTTACATTCCCACCAACAGTGCAAGAGTGTTCCCTTTTCTCCACACCCTCTCCAGCATTTATTGTTTCTAGATCTTCTGCCAGTGTTCAGGTGTTCTGTAGGAGTTGTTCCACATGTAGACGTATTTTTGATGTATTTGTGGGGAGGAAGGTGATCTCCACATTTTACTCCTCTGCCATCATGAAGGTCCTCCTACTAAGCACATTTTTATTTTTATCATTAACAGCTAACATTTATCAAGTACTTTCAATGGCCACATGCTGCATTAAGGGCTTTATGTGCATTTGTTCAATTTATCCTCATCACCTAATAGGTAGATGCTATGTTTACTCTGTTCCTTTAATACATGATGGAATTGAAAATTCAAAAGGATCAGTCCTCAGCAAAGGAAACCATCAACAAAATGAAAAGACAACCCACAGAATGGGAGAAAATATTTGCAAATGATGTGACTGACAAGGGATTAATCTCCAAAATATACAAACAGTTCATGTAGCTCTATGTCAAAAACACAAACAACCAAGAAAAAAAAATGGACAGAAGATCTAAATAGACAGTTCTCCAAACAAGACATACAGATGGCCAAAAAGAACATGAAAAGATGCTCAACATCTCTAATTATCAGAGAAATGCAAATAAAACTACAGTGAGATATCACCTCACATTGTTCAGAATGATCATCAAAAAATCTACAAACAATAAATGGAGAGGGTGTGGAGAAAAAGGAATCCTCCTACACTGTTGGTGGGAATGTAAATTGGTACAGCCACTATGGAGAACAATATGGAGGTTCCTTAAAAACTAAAAATAGAACTACCATATGACCCAGCAATCTCACTCCTGGGCATATATCTGTAGAAAACCATAATCTGAAAGCATATATGCACCCCAATGTTCACTGCAGCACTGTTTATAATAGCCAAGACATGGAAGCCACCTAAATGTCCATCAACTGAGGAATGGATAAAGAAGATACGGTACATATATGCAATGGAATATTACTCAGCCACAAAAAATGAAATAATATCATTTGCAGCAGCATGGATGGACCTAGAGATTATCATACTAAATGAAATAAATCAGACAAAGACAAATATCATATGATATCATTCATATGTGGAATCTAATTTTAAAAAAGATACAAATGAACTTATTTACAAAACTGGAGCAGACTTATAGATATCGAAAACAAACTTATGGTTACCAAAGGGGAAACGTGGTGGGGAGGGATAAATCAGGAGTTTGGGATGAACACAGGCACACTAATATATATATGATAGATAACCAACAAGGACCTACTGTATAGCACCGGGAACGCTACCCAGTATTCTGTGATAACCTGTGTGAGAAAAGAATCTAAAAAAGAATGAATATATGTATATGCATAACTGAATCACTTTGCTGTACACCTGAAACTAACACAACATTGTAAATCAGCTATACGCCAATAAAATTAAAATATTTTTTAAAAACCCAAAAGGTTAAGTCCTATATTCAAGTTCATATAGCTAATGAGTGGCAGGTTAGACTGGAATTCTGGCCCTCTTGACCCTGAACGAAATATCTCCCACAACAATAACATTCTCTTTTTTGATATGATGTTTACTCAACAGTCCCATGATCTGTTTTCTAAGTTTATCATCAGTTGGACAAGGTTGTCTCTGAATGTGAACCCCAGTATTCCGGTCACTACATGGGCATTAAAATTTTAAAGTACGTATCTATTTATCAGGACAAACTGCATTTCTGCTGTATGAAACTGAGCACCAGCAGCTAGACTGGGGTTTCAGCTAGATTATGAGGTTTAGGGTAACTTTCCATTGAAGACTTCTATGGGATTTCAAAGGCAGTCATGAAGCACATGGTCTAGAGCCCATTTGTAAACCAAGTCAAAGGAAGAATTGAGGAGGAAACCACAAAGAAAGCTAAAAGGACCAATTTCAAGCAAGAAATGTCAAAGGTGGTATGAGTGGATTTAAAAAGTAAGGGACAGAAGAGTACACTGACCCTCTTAGCATGCAACTCAGTCTTGTAATTCACTCCTAGGACCAAAGACAATGATGTCACCTGTTAATGGACAACACTTTTCCAGAGGAAGGAATAAATGAAGAGTTGGCACCACACTTCTGAAAGGCTGCTATTCTTTGTTAAGCTTCTGAATTTTTGTCTGTATATTTGGGTAATATTATCATTGGTATAATTGCTCAATATTTTGTCATGTTTAGATAGAAGAGCATGTAGTAGAGGATAAAGTCTGTTCTGCATTCTGTGCAGTACGCTGGTGATACTGGCCGTAGTTCACTGATGCTTTCATGTCCTCATGGTCTCTAAGTGATCTGGTAATTCCTGAAAGCCATACATAGGTATTAGGCCGAAAACAATTACTTATTTTGTTTATTTAATGGCTTTCTTTCATCCAGCAAATATGTCTGGAGTGTCTCCTATGTGCCTGGTACAATTTAAGAACAAGGGACAAAATGGTAACTCAAATAGACATAATGCCTGTCCTCAAGGTGTTTGTATTCTAGTGAGGAAATCAAACAATAAGCTTATCAGTAAGTACAAAATAGTCGAAGCCCGTGCTGGGTCTATGAAGGACAAGATCAAGGTAGTGGAGGGTAACAGAGAAGAGAGGTGGTGTGTGCTTCTTTAGATGATGTAATCAGGGACTCTCTCTGGGAGATGGCACTTGAGCTGATCCTTGAAGGATAAGAAGGAGTACACCATGCAAAGAGACAGGGAGAGAAAGTTCCTGACAGAGGTAAATAGGAGAACAAGACTCTGGAGTTGGAGCAAGTTTGGTGTTCAAAGGACAAATACTTAGGCTTGATTAGGGAAGGCTGTGACGACCATGAGGCTCCTTAGGGGATTTCACCATAAGAGACAGGAAGTGCTTATCAGAATTTCCAGAAGGTGAGGAAACTTTGATCAGTAGCATTCTAGGCAGCTATACTCTTAGGAGCTAAAGGTGAAGCATTTACAGATGACTGCTGACCTAATCTCTGCTTTCCTACTTGAAGGTCAAAATGCTCATTCTCGTATTTTCTGTCTGATGTGCGCAGAAAAAGTAACGGTGGTTGAGATGGCCTCGGGAGGAAACGAGAGGCTAGATCTTTGTCCCAACTCTCTACCAGATACTAGGTGTATCATCTGGGACAATCTGCTTAACTTAGACCCCTTTTCATTTTCTTCTTCTTCCTATTTATTCCAGACTCCTGTTTCCTGTCTCACCTTCTCTTGACCTCATTTATTATTCCAACTATGATTACAGCATATAGTTCTTATGGGTTTTGACTCACCGGAAATATCTTACCTTACGCACATACCACCCATTTTTTATTTTTCACTTGATGTCCCAAGTCTTCTCTGACATGTTATAGTGGCATGGTGTATTAGAGGAAACGTGCTCTGCACCCATGTAAAGCCTGAAAGTGAAGGAAAATTAATGCCCCGAGGGCATTCCTCAACCAATAGTGAAGGAACCTGAGACTGTTAAACCCCTCGGTTCTCCTAAACACTCCATGCTTATAGATGGAACTCCCCCTTATTAGAGAAGCGCAACTTCCCATTGCCTAGAAACCTTGAGGAAGATGTTGCTTTTTCTCCTCGAGATCCACTACCACTCAACCTTTTTTGGCCAGGACCAATAACTTGGATCTTGCCTCAGCACAGTGTGAACAAAGATTCAGGATATACTGTTCTGGAAAAGAGACCTGGAATCAGTTCTAACCCACTGTTAGATTCCTTGAAGGTTGTTCAAAATGATGGTACACAGTAAACGAGGTGGTGATGCCAGAACTGCCTAGATAGATAATTGAAGGAGCCAAAGGCTAAGGGACGTGAGCATGTTAGAGTAGATTTATTATGTGAGATCAGAAAACCCCACTAACTGACTCTTCACTGGAAGGACCCATAGATACTCCTTTACTAGGGCCATAATGAAGGATCCAGTGAAGGGTGGATTTTAGAAGCTCAGTGGAGACTTCCATCTGTTGGTATAATGGTAGAATGTGCCATCTTGGTACTGAACTGCTTTGTATCAGCAGAAATGATCTCAGGATACCAAAAACAAAGGGGCAGCAATTAACCTTCAGAGGCAAAGCAGATGTGACTATCATTATGGGAAGGGCTAGGACAGCAATCAAGGTGCCTTGACCTAAAGTGTTCTATGGTAATAGCTTACAGATTAGAAGGTTCCAACGGACAAGATAGATGGACAGCCGACAAAGGTGTTATTCAACTTGAATGAATGTAACCCCCTTTGCCCCCACAAAAAAATCAAGATCCAATGCAATGAAAAAAATGTAGTCCTTCACCCAAATTCCAGGTCTAAATTAGTTCACAGACCCAGAGGTTATTAATTGAAGGGGAGGCTTGTTTCTCTTGAGGAAGGATGTTATAATACCATATGTATACACAATAAATATTCTCCAAAACTGACTTACTAGAGTAACTCTGCAAAAGGAAAATGGAATAGCTAGACCTTTCAAGAATAGTTGAATACAGGGTCTGAGCTGACACTGTTAGAAAGAATCCAAAATACCATCCAGGAACTCCAGATAGATGCTGATGGAGGCAAGGTGATAAACAGAGTTCCAATCCACTTCCATCCCACAGAGGGTTCATTGAGTCCAGAGATCCATTTTCCAATTGCCAACTGTAAGACTGGGGTAGATATACTTATTAGCTGGCAGAACACTAATTATTCCCTGACCTATGGAGTATGAATCAAAACTGTAGGAAAGTCCTGAGATTGCCTATACCCCCTTGCCAAGAAACGTAAGCATAAGTAATACTGCATTCCAGGAGGAAATCTGAATATTAGTCCTATCACCAGACTTCTAGGATGCAAGGGTGATGGTCCCTACATATCCTTATTAAATTCATCTGTATAGACCCTGAAAAAATAAAGCCTATGAGTTGTGTTGGAAGACAGTGGACTCATAAATTTAACCAAGTGTTATAGGCATCCTAACTCACCTGGTGTAATGGATGTAAAATCTTTATGAAACAGACAACAGTGACTTTGGTACTGGGTATGAGGTTACTGATCTTATAAATGTGTTCTCTAATTTTATCAGGAAGGACGATCAAAGGCAGTTTCCTTTTATGTGGGAAGGACAACATTATACATTCACTTTCTTTTCCCAGGGCTCTATTAAATCTCCTGCTCTCTGTCACAGCATAGTCAGCAGGAACCTTGATCATATTGACTTTCCTCAAGAATCATACTAGCCCACAATATTGATCATATCATGCAAATAAGACTTGGTGAACAGGACGTAGTAAGTACTCTGCATCCCTAGCAAGATAGATACATGTCAGAGGGTTGGAGATGAACCTCATGAAGAATTAGCTGCCTACTATATCAGTGTTTTTAGGGGTCCAATGGTCTAAGACATGCTGGGACATCCCTTCTAAGGATGAGGACAATTTTTGTACTTTATACCTTCTACCACTAAGAAGGAGGTACAGCATTTAGTGTGCCTCTTTGGATTTTGGATTTCTGAATGCATTTGGGAATAGTTCTCCAATGCATTTATCTGGTGACTTGAAAGACTGACAGTTTTGAGCAGAGCCCAGAGCAAGAGAAAACTGTAATGGGTCTAAGCTGTGGTGCTGGATGCCCTGTTACTTGAACTGTAAAACCTGGCAGAACCAATGGTTCTAGAACTATTTGTGATAGATAAGGACGCTGTCTTGAACCTCAGTCAAACCCCAATAGGTAAAACACGACACAGATTCCTTCCACAGCAGAGAACTACTTACCATTGGAAAAGCAGCCCCTGGAGTGTTGCTGAGTCCTAGTAAAGACTGAGCTAACAATAGTTATCAGGTCAGTGAAGCTGTCAAACATGAGCTGGATGTTATCATATCCTCCAAATCCTAATACTGAGTGTGCACAGCAGCGATCTACTAGACACTGAACAGTAGAAATTGTATATTCACGATCAAGCCCAAAGAGGTTTAGAGATATATGTAAGTTACATGAAGACGTCTCTTAATATAATAGTCATGCTTCTCCCGCAGTTTACATGTAAGACCTCACATCATGGGGGGTTTCCTATGACTAAATGATGGAGGCAGAAAAGAAATGGAACCTGTTCATGGTGTCTTTATTCTCCCACTATGTTGGTGTGAATTGAAAATAGATTGTTACTTCAGCACAGACCCATTCAGGCATGGATCTAAAGGACAGTTGTGAGGTAACTCCTCCAAATGGACAGAGGTGTGTAGCAGTACACTTGAGCCTTCACTTCGTATGAATTTAGGAGTGACCCAAAATAAGCACATACACAGATCTTTGAGTAGTGGTGAAAGGCTTGTCTACTTGGTCAGAGACCTGGAGAAAGCAAGGTTAGATCAGAGACCAGGGGACCTGAGAAAGAAACATATAGATGCACCAGCGGAAGTGGGCAGAAACTATGAAGACCTTGTTATTCCATGTTAATGTCCACCAGAGACCCTCCATTGCAGGGGAAGTGCTTAACTGGGCAGAGAAGACGATGCGTCATCCAGTGGTAGTCAGCCAGCCTCTCTCCTTGGTCACCCCTGTGATTGTGCAAGGGGGCCATGAACTGAGCAGCCATGTTGGCAGAGATAGAGGCCATGCATGGGCCCAAAGCTTGGGGCTCCTCTGATCTAGGCTGACCTAGCTTTTGAAACTGCCATCAAAAGACCAACACTTCATCCCTTGATATGGCACCATCTCCCCCAAATATCTGCCAGTCACTTTGCAGAATTTGATTGCATCAGACCTCTTTCATCATTGAGGGGGTATCATTTCATCCTTAAAGGAATTGACACTTATTCCAGATATGTCTTACTTAGCCTTCCCTGCCTGCTGTGCTTCCCCCAGTACCACCAACCAAGAGCTTGCAGAATGCCTATTTATAGGCATGGCATCCCATACAGCTTTCTCTGTTAAAGAAGATACAGCACAGAAGTTACAACAGTGGGCCACTGACCATAAGATCTGAGAAATCTTACCATATTCCATATCACTCGGGAGCAACCAGACTAATACAATGATGGGAAAACCTAGTAAGTTACCAGATTGGGGACAATACTTTGTTTTAAACTGACGGCTGATATATCCTTGCTCTTCACAATTGAAAATACCACCACTAGTAACATTGCTTACACGTGGGTGTCAATGTTTTTTAACCATGAGGAGGTGCCACGGCTCGACAGACTTTGAATTACTTTGAGGGTATTTAATGAGTATTCAACGATCCACAAGGGCAGTGACTTTATCTGTTTCCTGTCGATGCAATGTACACGGAACGTTTAATATATTCAATCCTTTATAAAAAGGTTACCGTTGTTGTCGTTCACGCATACTGTGCGCCACGTATGAAGACTTCCTTAGTCCGACTGTCACTGTCCTAACCTTGGCTGTCACCGCAAGCCTCCTCACTCATACTTTTGTTCAGGGGGAATTAGCCTATAGGCAGGATGGCTGGTCTTGCCAGTCTCTCACAGCAGCACTAATCAGTATGCAACTGGCTTTAACATGTCATTATGGGGCCTCCACCACCCCACCCTGCTTGTAGCCTTAGCACTTCAGTTCAGCATTCAGCCCTTGCTTGGGTACCCTGCTGTGATCCAACTTCGAGAAAATCCTCAATAGGCATGAACACCATAATTATGCAGACTTAGACTTCTCCTCTCTGAGATAATTACAGAAATAAACCGTGTTTCTCAAACAAATCAGATTGTACAGTTTTGGGGAAGGGTATCTCGGTAGACATAAAGGATCTCAGACTTATTCTGGCTTTATGCCCCAAATCAGTGATACAGAAGCTCTTTGCCTTAGCAGAGAGAAGCTTCTGTCAGAATCCTTATGGGAAATTTGTATAAGCAATTCCTACCCTCATAAACAGGAACCCTTCTGGCAATTTGTTCTGTAAGGAAAACAGAAAAAAAGTGCTGATATAGCGTCATCAGGAACTATATCCTGGGCTGCATCAAGAAAAGGAGTAATTGAAACAATTCCTGATCTGTGGCCTGAATGGGTTTGCAGTTTTCTCATTCCATCTTATACAGAAGTTCTGAGTTCAGAAAATATAAGGAAAATAAATCTAATGAATAAAATATTGAAGGAATAGTGAAGTGATTCTAGAAACCAGGGACAAAGGGAAAATCACTTCCTCAGCTTGTTTGGGTTTGAGGGCCAGGATTCAACTCATAAACATCTTTGAGTGATGAGCCTTACGACTCTCTCCCTAGTCTAGCTCTGTCCCCCATACTTTGAGATCCTCAGTTAACTTGCAGCCCAGTCTGGAAAATTAGCGTTGTCACAGACAAGGTGAGGTGAGATGCAAGTTAAGCCACTGATAAATCTTCCGTGGGGAGGTGAGAAGCCAGATTTCAGTAGCATCAGTGTCACCAGGATACAGAATGGTGTGAGTGAGAGCATCTCAGACACTGAGAACTGAGAAGATTCAATTTTCAGTGCCTACCTGGCCGGTTGCATGCAGAAATGGAGATCCCAGAGGTGAATGATACCTGGGAGGGGTGAACAGCTGTTGGACCTAGGTTTGTCCGTGTAGGTGTATCATTATCAGGTAGAAATATGAGGGGAACAGAATTCAGCTTTGGGAAAGAAGGCTTCCAAGAGCCAGGCAAGATGCTGGCTGGAATTCAGAGAAATATCCTAAGCTGAACTGTGTACTAAACAAGAAAACTAAGAAGAAACCATGAAAGATAAAATAAAAATAAAGAACCCATGACTAGGAACCATAAAATAGAGAAAGAGTGTAGGGCTCTCCAGATGCTCAGAGCTCATTCCTGGTACACACGGTCCGGAGTCAGGTTGGCATTAAGGTGACTCTGAGGGCATGTGACACCCAATCATTGCTCAGACACTGGATTTGTGGTCTGAGAAATGAGACTTAGTGCCCAGGGCCATTGTGTAGGGGGAGAGAGGGCAAGGCTGCCCAAATACCTCTTGGCTTCATCAGGAATTTCTCAGGGTCTGAGATAAACCTGGGTTCAGCAAATGGGGCTTAGTAGCTCTTACCTTTTGAGGATATACTATGTGTCAGGTACTGGACTAAATATATCTATTATCTCATTTTTTCCAGGAAATACAAGTGGGAAGCTGTAGAAGACTATGGCATTTCTGGTAATCAAGATTTGGAAAGTTACCTACTAAGAAGCTATAGTATGTTTAAGGTACTACTAGAGCAGGATAAGTTCACCTAATTAAGAGAATGGAAATTTTGTTTGTGCAACCACATAGACAGTTATTGTATAGAGCACATATTTTTCTGAATCGAACAGAATAGAGAACAATGGCATCAAGATGTATAGCAAGGTCCTTTACGAGAACAAACCTGTCATGTGTAGCTGTGTGTTATTTCATGTGTCTATCTGAATGAGCAATAAAACTATCCTGGAGAATAATTTCTTCTCTGATCATGGTATTTCTCTGGGACCTCGTTTTGCTCTCAGACATGCTACTTGTGATTTTCAGTTAAACTTGACACATTGGCTTTGCTAGTACTTTAAATCTACTAAATTTTTTCACGTCCCCTTTTCTGTGTGTCCTTCATTTCTTTTACCCTCTATAATACAACAAAAGACTATTTTCAAGAAAAAAGGGGGCATGCAATCCTTGGAGATAGATCTCCACAGTTTTATAGAGTGAATCACCTTCCATGGCAATAGCCTCATATTTGTGCCATGGATTATGCCAGAGATGGTTCAACCAAATGAGAAAGCTGGTACTACCTCGAAAACATAAGTGCATCCATCTTCCATTGGGTTTGATATTCTGCTTTGGGATTTTATTGGTGTGGTTTTGATGTCAAAGGAGAAAAGAATGTCTCCTGGGAAAGAGCAAAACCCAGACTCCTCAATACCATTTTTTCATTACAGCTGTGGTCAGGCTGGGAGAATGAGAGGCAATCTGGTAGTTTAGACGGTGGGTCCCTCTCCCGCTAAGTGCATGTATCTTTTTGATGGGCCCTGGTGTAAGCTTCCACTCTCACTCTCTGAGCCAAATATTGCTAAGATTCTCTCTTTGTGGTACCCTGACAAAGGAATATATGTGGTGTATAGACTGCAAACTAGGATTCTGCTGCTGAAATGTGAGGTCTAAATATCCTAAAGTAGGTCCCCAGTGATCTACATGGCTAAGTCTCTAAAGGAGGAGAGTTTTACTCTGCAGCACATACATTTAGTATTCTCTGACAATTAGTGCAATTTTTCAGAGCATGTCCCTCAAATTTTTGCCCTAGAAGATAAATGCTTGATTCTAGGCCATCTACATGTGTCCTTGGATGGGAAGGGCAGAGGCAGGAATGCCAATGTAAGTGTAGATTATACCCTTTCTTTTATTTTATTAGGAGCATGTATTATTGAATTATACTGTCTTTACTCTTGACTCATGTTTCTATGAAGAGAGACATCAATCAGTGTCACATTCTTGACTTCCTCTACATCCTCATTGACTTTTCTTCATGGGAGAAGGATTCAATTTTCTGAATTATAAATTTAGGAGAAGAAACCGGGCATGTATGAATGAGTCCCCTCCCTTCTCCGTCTCTTCTTTGGATCTACCTGATTTTAGGAACATACACTTTACCCTGTTCTAGGTCATTCAATGAGTTTCACAGTAGTAGCCCAGACATTTTGGGTAGAAGGCCTGTGGTTGACCAGCACGACCTGACATTGAGTGACTATGCCTGTGTTAACAGGGTTAAGTATTAGGAAGCCTTTGTTGCCTTATGCCTAAGCCTCATTTTCCAAAATCTCCATCAGTAATGAACCAGGCACTTTAATCTCCATCTGCCTTATTCCTTGTCTCTCTCAGTACAGAAGTCAGGCAAGAAACAAAATAACATACTCTATCGGGCTGCCTAAAACCCCACCGTATGCCATCAATAATTTTCACATTGTATAGATTTGCCAAGTTCTCTCCTGTAGCAAACCCCCAAACAGCACCATAAATACTGCTTTAAAGGGTGATACAGGTTTCCCCCACCATCCAAAAGTAGTGCATTCCTATGAAACCTTTCATTAGCTGAAATGGTGTAAAGCAAAGAAGCAATTACCTTAGGACACATCTTGCTAACAAATGCACAAAATAAATCAAGATAAAGCACAGATGCTCACAGACACAGTTCAAAGCTATGGCGGCTTGATGCCGAGTGTCTTCCCCGGGGAAGGAGCTTGGCGGGGCCGCTCTCACGGCTCCGAGTGCTCACTGCCTCTATAGTGGTTCACATTGAATGCTATTTTCATTTTGCCTTTTTTTCAAAAGAATGAAAAACCTCTTTGGATTTCTTTGGATTTGCAAAAACAGGTACTAATGTAGGTCTTTTGTAAGAGTAAAGTGACGAAAAGCGAACTTTTTTTTTAACATCTTTATTGGAGTATAATTGCTTTACAATGTTGTGTTAGTTTCTGCTGTAAAACAAAGTGAATCAGCTATACGTATACATATATCCCCATATCCCCTTCCCTCCTGTGTCTCCCTCCCACCCTCCCTATCCCACCACTCTACGTGGTCACAAAGCACGGAGCTGATGTCCCTGTGCTATGGGGCTGCTTCCCACTAGCTATCTATTTTACTATTTGGTAGCGTATATATGTCCATGCCACTCTCTGACTTCGTCCCAGCTTACCCTTCCCCCTCCCCGTGTCCTCAAGTCCATTCTCTATGTCTGCATCTTTATTCCTGTAATGCCCCTAGGTTCATCAGAACCCTTTTCTTTTTTTTTTTTAGATTCCATATACATGTGTTAGCGTACGCTATTTGTTTTTCTCTTTCTGACTTACTTCACTTTGTATGAGAGATTCTAGGTCCATCCACCTCACTACCAATAATTCAATTTCGTTTCTTTTTATGGCTGAGTAAAAACTAAAAATAGAACTACCATATGACCCAGCAATCCCACTACTGGGCATATGCCCTGAGAAAACCATAATTCAAAAAGAGTCATGTGCCACAATGTTCACTGTAGCTCTATTTACAATAGCCAGGACATGGAAGCAACCTAAGTGTCCATCGACAGACGAATGGATAAAGAAGATGTGGCACATATGTACAATGGAATATTACCCAGCCATAAAGCGAACTTTTGAAAAGCAGGGGACACCTACAATTACATTTCTAATGATGTAGTCCTACTATAGTCTCTCCTCTCATAATATCACCTTATTTTTGTTAGTCATAAGGCATCCCTTGTCTGGAAGTATTAATGGTAGACGCCTTTAAGGCTTGTCTGATGAATGATCAGAGAGTAACTCTAAAATAATTGGAGAATTTGGCCAAATGTAAATTTACAGAAAATAATCAAAGTGTGTTTAACTTCTTTACAGGATAAAATTCAGATTTTTAAAGCTGTGAGAATTTACAAAATGAAAGGTAAAATCCTAAATATCAATTAAATATTCCAGAAACTAGAAGGATTAGGAGGGAAGCTGAAATATAAGAAAGCATTCTGGAGTGAAAATCATCCCATATCTAGCTTGATGATGCCAGAAAATGCACATATTTGGCAGCTGATATGGAAACTACAATTTAGATGGACAAAAAGCAACATCTATAGGCTTTAATACAGCTTTGAGGTAGATAAAGCAGCAAATACAGTTGATCCTTGAACAACATGTGTTTGAACTGCAGGGGTCCACTTATACGTGGATTTTTTTTTTTAATAAATACATACAGTTCTACACGATTAAGGTTGGTTGAATCCTCGGAGGTGTAATCCATGAGTACAGAGGACCGACTGCGGTACTTGAGCATCCATGGATTTTGGTATCTGTGGGGGATCCTGGAACTAATCTGTACCCCCCTCCCTGGCTTATTGAGGGCAGGCTGTAATACAGGAATCCAAAAATTGACCACTAGGTTTTCAGAGATGCTATTTTGCTCAGCAACATTTTGAATGGTTCTTTCTTGAAAAGAAACAGAAGTTATATAACCAAAGTAATATAGGTTTTAATGGTCTATTTCAAAGAAAGCCTTCAGCTCTATATATGTAGACTTAAGAAATGTCACTAAAATTTATACTAAAAATATCCCCTTAGGATAGAAATCGAACAACTTTTATGAATTAATTCTTAATGAGCTTTTCTCAAATGCAATGCAATCTTTGAAAAGAGCTTATCATTACGTTACTAGTCTTCCATGTTTGAGTCCAAACCATGTTCCAAAAGTAGTTTATCTTGACAAGATATCCTTAAAAATATTCAAGACATGAAAAGTCATATGCCAAAGTGTTAACCACTGGTTGTTACATCAATGGGATGAGACTGGAGCAAAATGATGGGGAGATGATAAAAAATTTTCTCTTTTAGTTAAAAATGTATAGAAACATATTTTTCAAAAGTTTACATACTGGGTTACGTTTTGAGAGCAATTCAAAGTTTCTCGAGAAATTTTAATGTGCTTTTATTACAGGATGGATAGGAGATATCAGTGCTAATCCTTATATTGTCATTTCACATGTCTAAGTAATATAGGTGCACAATCCCTTATCCAAAATTCTTGGGCAACTGAGTTTCAGAATTTGGAAATTTGGGGCTTTTAGATGAGGAACATGGTACATAGACTGAATGACATAAAATCACGCCACTATTTACTTGTTGATAGACTGACCAATACTTTCTTTGAGGCCTTCAGTCAGAGGCAAGGCCATGGAAGCAGAAGGAAAACGCAGGGTCTATTTATGCTCAATGGCCAGACTGCCTCCTTCTTTCCCACCTGACTGTGTAGTTCAATAGTCTCCCATGGCTGGAGGAGCTCTAGATCATACAATGAGAACTAGGTGTGGGCTTCCCTGGTGGCGCATTGGTTGCGCGTCCGCCTGCCGATGCAGGGGAACCGGGTTCGTGCCCCGGTCCGGGAG
>NC_041228.1:20810091-20867280 GCF_002837175.3 Physeter macrocephalus | reverse complement strand
CGGAGCCTGTGCTCCGCAACGGGAGAGGCCGCAGCAGAGGGAGGCCCGCATACCACAAAAAAAAAAAAAAAAAAAAAAAAAAAAGAACTAGGTGTATTTCTCTATACAGGTATAGTCTGAATAAGTGCCTGATTACTGTGTGTTTAAAAATGAAAGCACTTCAATGTATAAGCATGTAAAAACCATATGCTGCTTAGAAATAGATATGACTGAGTGTCATTCTGTCTCCTGGAACAAGACATATGTATCTATTCGACCTCCCTCAAGAACAGGGATGATTCATAGTACAGGGCTAGGGAGGGGCCTCTGTAGGGAGTCCATTGGCCCATTCTAAACGTCTGGAGTATAGAACTGAATAGTTTGATTTGCCAAGACGCTTTCTAACTCACAAATAATCTTGCTTCCAATTTCTATACCCTCTAAATCCATTTCACATACCACTTCTGGATTAAGTTCCCCCTAAAACATACTTTTGATCGTGTCATCTCCTTCTGGAAAACTTTCTATTGCTTCTCATTTGCTAATAAATTAATTACATGGTCCCCACCCAACAACCAATGTCTTCCATGAGGCATTCCAACTTTTCTGGCCTTTATCCTACATTCCCGTATGACCCTATCCTATATTCCAGACGAGTCATTTGATGCTCTCTGTACCAGACTCAGTTTATGTGCCACCCCAAATGTGCCCACTTGTTCTCTGGCTGGAATGGCCCTAGGAATGTTTTGCACTGTCCCCAAGGTCATGGAGCCAGGTCACTGTTGCTGCCACTATGGCTACCACTACAGACTAAGGAGCTCTGTCCGTGGCTCTGACTGGCAAGGAGAGACAGGCATGCAGGCTCCCTGGCTAGACTGAACACACAAGGCTCTTGTTTTCCCAGTGGCTGTCTAGGAGGGCTGCTGGCACAACCCAGCAGTGCAGGGAATTTAATGCCTCAAAGTGTGAAATGGTCAGTGGTACAAGAGAGGGAACAATGGATAAATTCTTCCCTCATTCTTCTCTCTACCCTATCATATGAACAGTTCCGAGACATGAAAATTCATCCAGCCTCTACAAGTCGCAGCTGTGCTTTTTACACAGCTGTGGCCAACCTGGGAGATGCTCCTCTCGTATTTGCTCTCCCTCCACCTCTGCCTCACTCCCCTTTATTCCTGCCTTATGCTTCCCCAGGACTGCACTACCCAATAAAGCATTAGCACAAAGTTTTGGCCTCAGAGTCTGTTTTCTAGGGAAGCTGGGCTAAGGCACATCCCAAACTTCTGAACATTCCTTTTTGCTTGTATCTCTTTATGCTCTTTTCTCTGCCTGTGCCCACCTGTCCTACCACCCCTCACCCCCAGAAAAATTACAGACATCTTAAAAGCCACACTTTTAACATTAACAAATTAATTTTCTGATCTCTCCAATCAGAGGTGATTTCTCCGTACTAGAAAAAGTCCCTATTGTATTTTGTTTGGACTTTTCTATAGTATGTATCTCATTCTGTCTTGTGATTTATTTAGTAAGTCTTATACATCCTATTGGAGATTAAGTTTCATGAGGGCAGAGGTCGTGTGCTATTAATATTGGGTATCTAACCATGCTGAGTGTTTGCATATGAAGTTCTCAATTTGAGGCCCTTCCAAATAGGATCTAGATTCAACTGGCCCCTCTAGCCTCAAAACCCCATTTTTAGTCACCCACCCCAACATCTGCTTCAGCCAGAACAAACAGTGGGTAGATTCCTAAAATTCACAAACTATGTCACAGTACTAGCTTTGTCATGGCTGTTCCCAAACCACCACTCTCATGCCTTCATGCCCAGAATCTTTCAAAACTCTTTCAAAACTGAAATCAAATGTCACACATCAACTGTTCTTTGAAGCTTTCACTAACATCTTTGGTTTCTTCTCCTATAACTTACTGAACTCCAATATAACTCCATTATAACAATTGTATTTATCCAGCAGTCAGCAAACTTCTTCTGTAAAGAGCAAGCTAATAAACATGTTTTACTCTTTCAGGCTATACATTCCCTGTTCTGATTACTCAGTACTGCCATCACAACACAAAAGGAGCCATGGACAGTACATAAATAAATGGGCCAATACACTTTACAAAAACAGGCAGTGGGTAGACTTGGTCCAAAGGTCAAAGTTTGCCAACCCTTGAATTAATTCACCATGATTCCCTAAATAGCAATGAGCTCTTCATTCTTAGAATCAAGTTCAGTGCTTAACACTTATAAGGTGTGCAGTAAGAATTCGTTGCATGAGTGAATTACATAACAACAACAAAAATAAGTGCTTAAATCATGATTCCCTCTCTCTGTTCCAACATGAACATTCCCTCCTGTGTAAGCAGTAGTTTCTTGCCTCTCCTTCTAAGCATGGAATTGGCCTGGAAAAACGTAATAGACAGAAGGAGCTGAGAAAGCGGTGGAGTCTCATGCCAAGCCCAAAGAGCTGTTATTGATTTTGCCAGACTATTTTCTGCCAAAATCTGGGATCAATCTTTTCATTAAAGGAGCCATAGTAACTATTGGAATCGTAGCATTTATCTGAATGCATTTTTACTGAAATTGTCAGTAAACAATTTCATTCCTGACTCACTTCCCCTCTGTCTAATAAAGCCTTCTAGCTGTGAAAGCTATTGTTAAATTCCTAAGCGCTACTGAAAGTAGAGGTGGAATTTAGAGGCTGGAGAAGTATAGAGCCTCTTCTTTAAGTTCTGAATTTTTCTTCTTCTCTGTTAATGATTTTTCATTCTGGCTGTGACCTTCATCTTTGCCAACTGTTTCACCATCATCCCTTTTTTCCATCAGCTCTTCTGAACTTTTCCATCACCTCTAGTGCTTCTTTTTCATTTTTGGCTCCTTCTACCCTCAGCCCCTTACTCCTGCGGTGTCTTTACCTCTTTCATTTCCACTGTGTTAAAACTGCCAAAAACCCAAAGGTACCCTAGCTTCAGATTTTCCTTTCCTCTGCTTTTTTTCTTTTAAAATCCTATAGCCCCTTCTGTGTCTCTTCATACCCACCAACCTCCAGGCTCTACAATTTCCACATTAAATATTAATTTTCCATAAGTGCAGATTTCAAAAGGCAAGTTGGCAAGTCGTAGTGACAGTAAAATAGAAAACTATCAGATCAAATATATCAACAAATTTAATGGCAAATTGAGTATTTGTGTTTGTGGTTTAAAGACATATGTACTTGATTTATTAGGGCATATTAACATGCCAAATAATTTTTAACTTTAAAAGCTGTGTTGATACCAAGAGGAAAAAAAACATATGGTAATCTGTGAAATGCAGACTATGCTAAAAATAACATTCACAAGAACTGCAATGGAAACTGATGGGGAACAAAATACATCGGCCTCATATGGGGACAGGAGCGTGAAACTGGAGCAAGCTTTCATTATCTGACAGTATTTTTTCAGCCACAGGAAACTCTGATTTTATGTTGATCAAAGATGTTAATAATCAAGGTTCTAGCAGATTGCCAAGGAAACCAGTTAATTAAAGTCTCCCTAAACCACTCTCGTTGCAAAATGTCCTGAACTCACCTATAGGATTCTAGGAGCCTCTAGTTGGAACTGTGATGAAATATTTTCATGGGAAGAATATGGGAAAAATCAAACACTCCTGAAATTTCTCCCAAAATATCTCGATGGCAGAAGATACACAAACCCATCTAGAGAGAAGGCTGGAAGCAGGACAGCCCCTTGGCCCATTCCCAAATGCCTGGGGGAGTTCTGAGTGCTTCCAGCAGACCACCTCCATAAAGGTTGGAGAATGGTTGCAAATGCTCAGGGTCTTAAAATGTGCTTAACGTGCGCAGGAAATAAGAAGCATGAGGAATAAGTGACATTAAGATTACACGATTAAAGATTCATTAAAGGAATTACCTGATTAATTGCTAAATTCAATCAAACCTGCTACCATATTATATATTAGAAACAGTCAATCCTTTATGGGAATCTACAAGGGGAGAGTTCAGCACTGGAGAGGAAGATGGTAAGAGCAAAGGCTTCCAGGAGGACGTGATGTTTGACATGGATTTGGAGAGTTGGGAATTAGGTTGCAGGAAAGAAGGAGGTGGAAGCCACATAGGATCAGTGAAAGGAGCAGAATTTCTAGAGCTGAAACTCCGTATTAAGGAAGCATGGGAACTCGAAAGGAAAGTGAAGTGACATTTACCTGCACACAGCAAACTGGCACCTGAAACTGCAAGTCATGGGGCACTTTTTTTCTGACAAAAGTCATACTGAGAATCTACTATGTATAATATGGCACCAATGGTAGGTACTACGAATTAAAAGACAAATGAGATAGTCTTGCTCTCTAAGATTTCACAGTATAGCAAGACAGACTGAAATATGAATAAAGACATATAATGCGATAGATGCTGTAGTATACTTAGAGTAAAAGGTTTAAAAGTAGACATGTAGGACTAAGGATTCCACGTCTCTCTCAGGGAAAGGGGGCAAGCTCATATACTGCATACATCTGGTACATACATACATTTAGTACAATAATCTTTTTGAAAAGCAATTTGACACTAGGAAGTTTCTTCATAGCCTTTGATTCAGTAATTCCACTGTTGCCATTTTTCATTATAAATTATTAAAGACATGGACAAAGAATTCTGTATTAGAATTTATCATGATCATATTCACAATGGTTAGCATAGGTTCTTGAGCCATTCTACCTGGGTTAGAATTCTGGCTTTATCACTTACCGTGATCTTGGATGAGGAACCCAACTCTACAGTCACCAGTGTGCTCATCCAAAAAAATGGGTAAGATAAAAGTGCCTCCCATGAAAGGCTGTTATGGATCTTTTAAGTGTCGGTAAATATAAAAGATTCAACAGAGTACCTGGCCCAGAGTGAGTGCTCAATAATTCTTAGCTCATTAATTTGTAGTAGTGAAAAACTAGAAATACCTAAACGTTCTATAATAGGTGATTGAAGAGATTATGAAACATCTCATGTAGTGTAATATTATGTAGCCATAAAACCCTTTTTATTTAACTATTAAATGGAGAAAATGATGATGATATACAGTTGACCCTTGAACAATGCCAGCATTAGCGGCGCCAACCCTCTGTGCAATAGAAGATCTATAAAACTTCACAGTTGCCCCTCCATTTTTGCGCTTCTACATCCAGGGATTCAACCAACCACAAATTGTGTAGTACTGTGGTACATATTTATTGAAAAGTGTGAACCCACGCGGTTCAAACCCATGTTGTTCAAGGTTCAACTGTAATATTAATTGCAAAAAGTAATATACAAACTATTTGCTGAATTTTCCGGATTGTCTTAAAGCAAAACAAATAACTATATAGATGCATAACCTTGGGGAAAAACAGAACTGAATACTCTTCAGAAGTTATCTCCAGGTGATGGAATGAGAAATTACTTTTTTCTTCCCTCTGTACTTTCCAAAAGTTCTACAATGAACATACATTGCTTTTAATATGAGGGAAGGAAATTATTTAAAATAGTGCATTTTTCAAAATGCCAGTCATTTGCCAGGACACGGTACTAATTTTTGACAAATTATCATCTGTCCTTTGCACACATTTCCATATGGAAGACATTACACTTAATGCCTTCTCAACCCCATTGTCTCTCACTCATGCAATAAGTCACTGGATTCTATTAGGTTCTCAGTACTATTGCGCATTTGTGGGGGAGATAGGGAAAATGAAGGTCATGGCCTTTATCTTTAGAGCATCTTGGAGAAGAGTGAGATGCATGAGTGATTTATATACCAGGATAAGGTAAGACAGGAATGAAGAGAAAAGAGGGCACCGTGGGCAGAAATAGCTGAGGCAAGCCTCAAGGAGAGGAGGGAACTGAACTGGATCCTGGAGATGGGTAGGGTGTGAATAGCTCGAGCGCATGGGGAAGGCTATGCCAGATAAGGATAATGAAAATGAAGCAAAGGTAGAAGTTAAGTGATATGCTTGAACCATAAACCATCATCTGCAGGGAACCATGAGTGATTGGCCTAGAGAGAGCCAAAAGTTTCACATTAAGGACAAAAAATAGGTTCCATCACACTTGCTAATTTGATTTTTCTTTTTTTTGGTAGAACAATGTTGAGAAAAATCCTAGGGTTGTATTGATGATTGTGAAGATTCATCTGAGAAGAAAACAGTATCACAGAGTACTCTTATCTGTCATGAGCAAGACAAAGCAGAATTGGTTTTTGCCATCACAGAGCTTACATTAGAGAGAGTAAGGATTTACATCACAGAGTAGTGGTCCTGGGTGGGCCATGATGGAAGACAGAAGTCTACAACTTATCTGGATCGCTGAAGGTTTCTCAGGGGTAAAAAAGGGGAAAGCACAGGGAAAAAGCCAAGGGTGACTCAAGGAATTCTAACCTGGAACATGACAAGGAAAATGGCCCACAAAACAGAGATGAAGAGAGGGCACGAACCACCAACTGTCATTCTGTAATTTGGGGTAGAAATCACCAAATTCTTCCCACCTACTACTGCTTTTGAAAAAGGAAGAGGGAAAACTTGGGGATTTCTGATGTTTCTTCTAATTTTAATGACGTATGCCTCTAAGACTCCTAACACGTTTTATGTAAAATCAAATAATTAAAATCCAAATCTTCTTCTTCTATGGGCCACAATTCTAAATGGCAGTTTATCCCTGTCTTAGTCTGTTTGGGCTGCGATACAAAATACCACAGTCTGTTTTGTCTTCTATAACACAATATAGCTTATAAACAACAGAAATTTATTTTTCACAGTCCAGAGGCTGGAAAGTTCAAGATCAAGATGCCAGCATGATTGTATTCCTGGTTCATAACCAGCAATTTCTCGCCTTGTCCTCACTTGGTGGAGGGGCTAGGGAACTGTCTGAGCCTCTTGTATAAGGGCACTTAATCCCATTTATGAGGGTCCCACCCTCAGAATCTAAGCACCTCCCAAAGCCCCTACCTCCTAATACCATCATCTTTGGGGGTTAGAATTTCAACATATGAATTGCGGGGGTGGGGGTGATATAAACATTCAGACAATAGCAATCCCCTTTCAGGAGCTTTTTTTTTGAGTGATTAGAAAAATCTTGAGTATTGAATGCATACATTTAATTAGCTTTAGTAGTGAATATTGGAAACAAATAAAAATATGTACCAAAAGGGAAATGGATAAATAACATAGATTAAATGTGGTCTATTTGGTTGACAGAATACCATACAAATAAAAACAAAAAATTGGATCTGTGTATCAATATGAATTTATCATTAAAATATATTGTTGAGTGAATAAAAGCAAACTGCAGAACAACAGGTATAGTATGATCTAATTTACACAATAAAGCAAAAACTACAAGCAATACTCTATGCTTTCTATGAAAAGCACACACAAACATGGGTGTGTACATATTAAAAAAGAGCATGGATACACAACTCATAAGAGTGATTATTTCTGAGGACAAGGGTAAAGAACTAAAATTAATAGTACACTAACTTTATAATGTAATGTTTTAAAAAATAATAAACACATGTATTACCTGGGTAATTTAAAACTTTAGAAAGGAGGGGGAAGAATGAACTAGAAAAGCAACCATAACATGAAGAATATAACAGTGGAGTAAGAATCAGAAGACTGAAACTCCAAGCAGGACTCTGTCCCTAACTAGCCATTTAGCAGGAAAACTCACTTACTCTCTCTGGGCACCAGTTTCCTCCCTTAGCTAAAGCACAAAGGCATTGGCCAATGAAGATCATGAAAGTTCTAAGCTCTAAGACATTGAGATGTCTTTGAATTGTTGATGTTTCATAGAACAGTGAGCAAGTAACCAATGATATTTAACACAAATGTCAGAATTTCCATGGGTTAAAAAAGCACAGTGACCTTAACTGCCAGGACACCTCTCTGCTGTTCAGCGATTTGGAAGTTAAGCTCCCTGGGTAACACATTTGATCTGAATGCTCTGCGGGAGCTTCCTGCCTGGGTTTTTCTTCTCAGGACAACTGAATCTGGTCTCTAATACGTGTGGTCTAACTACTCAAAGTATCTATGTATGATAATATCCATAGGATTTTCACAAAAAGGATTTGTTGAGAATGACTAAATCTGTACTCGGAAATGAAAACCAGCCACAGTTTAATCTATAACTGATACACAGTGGGTTCTGGCATCAGTCTCTGGTTGCTCCTTCCCGGAGGGGTGGATAATAACTCTTCACCACAGTGACTAAGGCAAAAGCCTGACGGCTGGTCTTCTCTGGAGCCTCCTTTCTGTGTTCCACATTGTTCTCCTATCACAAGGTGGGCTCTGGGATGCCCACTTCTTGGTGTAGAAGCTTTTTACTGAGCCTTATGTTTACGTGAGAATTTTGCTTGATTTGAATACTTATTTGTCCATGCACCTTTGAAGCTCTCAGTGTCTTATTTGAACATGCTATACTTAAACTATCTTTGCAGTAATGCTGATTCTATGGTGAATTCATGCTGCTCCAGTGCCCATGGGAAAAGTTTTAAAGCCAGTTTTTCTGTTATTTTTTTTTCCTACTTGTAATTCAAATTGAAATGAATCCCTCCTTTGCACAATGTGATGCCACTTCCTGTGTGTAGCAGGAAATATTTTCATTATCCCCTTTTCCCTTTAGTAATAGAATCCTCAAATGCTGGCTGGGCACACGGCCACCAAAATAAACTGCTTTTGCCATCCTCCCTTACAGTTATATGCAGCATGTGACTAATTTTAGTCCAAAAGCATGTGAATGTTAGTGATGTGTGCACCTTCCAATTGGTGGCCCTAAAGAGAAGGTGTGTGCCCTTTACTTCCTGTTTCTTCATCTCAGGAACTAAAATATGATGATGAATCTCCTTCATCCATGTGAATGGAAGCAATGCCTAGGGATGGGAGAGGGGCAAGAGTGAAATCTGCATTACTAATCCACGGAGCAGCTGTAACAGCCCTGGTATGCTTCTCATCAGACTTAGGTAAAATGGAAATCAAGTTCTATCTTGTTTAAGCCACAGTTATTTGGGGTCTTGTCAGCACTACGAAGCAATGAACTAATGAATACAGAATTTGGTACCTAGGAGCAGGGTAATGATGGGACACAACTGAACATATATTACATTGGCTTAATGGTTAAGCAGCAGGCAACAAGGATATAAAAATCTGAGGCTCGAAACCTAATAGTAAAACATCTAATAAAAATGTTTCATCATTGTCTGCGGCTGCTATAACAAATTACCATGTATTTAATGGCTTAAACCAACACAATTTTTTTATCATACAGTTCTGGAGGTCAGAAATCTGAAATGGGACTTGCTGGGCTAAAATCAAGAGGTGGGCACGGTTGTGTTCTGTTCTATAGGCTCTGGGAGAAACTCCGTTGCCTTGCATTTTCCAGTTCCTAGAGGCTGCTTACATTCCTTGGCTCCTAGCCCCTTCCTCCATTTTCAAAGCCAGGAACAGCAGGTCAAGTCACTTCGAACCTCTTCTTGCCTCTCATCTACATTTAAGAGCTGTTGTGACCCAGGATAAATTTCCTCTCTTAAGGTCAGCTAATTATTAACCTTAATTCCACCTGCTACCTTAACTCCTTTTTGTCATGTAAGGGTACATATTCACAGGTTCTGGGGATTAGGACATGGACATCTTTGAGGGGCCATTATTCTGCCTACCACAATGCCTCCTGTGATAACTTGGAAATCAAAGCCCATGCTAGCTGAGCCTCTACTATAGGAAAGTGTTGAAATTTTTCAGAATGTTAGTGCATGCTGTCTACTTCTTGCCATTTTCAACAAAGACCTGACAGAGTAAGCTGAGCTCCAGGAAGAGTCAGCCTACTTGAAAGTAGAGTTGGAAGTTCAGCTCTGTTTAGGAGGATGCTTCTTAAAAATTCTTTCCTTTTTAATTGGCTTGGGGCAGGGTCTAGGTATTTGGACCCACACAGGGTTGAAAAGGTAGTAGTTTCTCTACTCTGGTGATTCTGAAGAAGCAGCCTTAGCAGGAGGTAAGCCCAAACTTTTCTCAAGTACTTCCCAGTAAGTGCCCTCTGCCAGATGATGGGAAGGGGCACAGTGGCACAAATTGGACTAAAGATATTTCCGTCCTACCCAAGTCTGTTTTTTAACTGTCTCAGTGCCTTGCAGAAAAAGACCAGTGTAGTGGTGGACAGAGCAAAGAGGACAGAAAATAAAAGACTAAAATTCTCATGCTTAAAAAATCTGGGGCTTCCCTGGGGGTGCAGTGGTTGAGAATCTGCCTGCTAATGCAGGGGACACGGGTTCGAGCCCTGGTCTGGGGGGATCCCACATGCCGCGGAGCAGCTGGGCCCGTGAGCCACAACTACTGAGCCTGCGCGTCTGGAGCCTGTGCTCTGCAACAAGAGGCCGCGATAGCGAGAGGCCCGCGCACCGCGATGAAGAGTGGCCCCCGCTTGCCACAACTAGAGAAAGCCCTTGCACAGAAACGAAGACCCAACGCAGCAAAAATAAATAAATAAAATTAATAAACTCCTACTCCCAACATCTTCTTTAAAAAAAAAAAAAATCTGTTACACGAGACTGCTGGCTACCATATTATGCGATTGACTGAAAGCAATTAGAACTGAAATTTGACTTGGTTTTTGAAGGAATTATGCTACCAAATGAAGGGAAACCTAGCTGGCCAAAGCTTGAGCCTGTTATACACTAAAACACCTATAGATCTTTGCACCTGCACCAGCAGAAGGTGGTTTGGCCACCAAGAAAGATAATCTTTCCAGTGTCCACTTTGAATGTAGTGAAGAAGGACAACGGACAAGGCAAAGTTCCCTGAAGAGAAAGCCAGGGTTTGGGGGAGGAGGGAGGAGAATGAGGGAGAAGCACTGGCCTCAGGTACAAAAAATTTAAGGGGCTGCAAAAAAAAGTCAGTAATCGCGGTAAATAATATTTTAATGCAATGTTTTGGACAATCAAAATTAGTGCAAAAAATCCTTGAATAAAATTTCAAAGTTTTTAATGATGGCAGGATCAGTAACAGTGCTATAGGAAGCCATATTGGAGCCTGAGGCAAAAGGAAAAACCAGTAATATTAATCTTATCTTTATTAAAAATTGATATTTTGTTCATCATGGATCTTTTGCATTATTTTTATTTGTTTAAAATGTTATTAAAATATTTTTATCTTGATTATTGAAATTTTTTTGTGCCCCCTTATATTTTACGTCTGAGGCAAATGTCTGCCTCTCCTCCCTCACCTCACTCTAATCTGGGCCCTGGAGGAGACACAGAGAACATTAGCCCAGAAGGTTCTGCCCAGAGAGCAGAACCAGGTATGCCAGATGAACTAAAAAAGGAGTTTACTCCACTGACGGGGAGAGGAATCATAGGCTGAATTGTGTCTCCACAAAATTCACACATTGATGTCCTAACCCCCAGTACCTCAGAATATGACTATTTGGAGATACGGCTATTAAAGAGGTGATTAGAAGCCTCCTTGAAAATGAGGCCCCTGGGGTGGGCCCCTAGTTCAATCTGACCGGTGTCCTTATAAAAAGAGGAAATTTGGACACTCACAAGTGACACCAGGGATGCACGTGCACAAAGGAAAGGACACAGTGAGAAGGCAGTGAAGAGAGGCCTCAGAAGAAACCAAAGCTACTGACACCTTGATCTTGGACTTCCAGCCTCCAGAACTGTGAGAAAATTAATTTCTGTTGTATTTTGCTATTGCAGCTCTGGCAAATTATTACAGGAGTCTTTGGTATTCCTTCACAGGTGGTATTTGATCATTGTTTTAAAGTGATTACTGTATTATGCCTTTTTCTAAATGGGAGATTTGGTGGGGAGGGCAGGGTTGTTTATTTTAGTTGCAGCTATACAGCTCCCAATTTGCTATTTTACATTGGTGAGGGGTCAATTAACTGGTCTTTTAGGTTAGAGTTCACTGGGCCAGGAGCAGAGCACCAAGTCATGGTGGAAAAGACTATGCATCACCTGCAGACATTGGGCTTTGAGCTGATGCAAGCCGCAAGGGGAGGGGGGTGTGTTCTAGGAGCAGGAAGAAGGATGCATGAAAATGTTAGGGTGGCCAGAGAAGCAGACCAGGATGAGAATCACTACTGTCTCCCAACGTCTATTTCCTCCTTTAGTAACAGAACCCTCCCATCTCAGCTGCACACATGGCCACCCAGACTAGAAATGTCCTTATAGATAAGTGAGACCACATACTTAATTCTGAGCAAAGGGATAAGAGTGGAAGAGATGTGCGTGTGTCCTAAAAATGAAGCCGTGCACCCTCCCATCTCTTTCTTCATCAAGCTGCTCCAAATGTCAACATTGTGACAAGCCACTTTCAACTGTGCAGATAAAGGCTACTACCCACCAACCACTGAAGCCACAGTTGTCCTGGTCACCCAGTTTGCCTGGGCAAATATAGACAAGAGCATATGATCAGGAAAGATTTATGGCTATATCCCCAAAAAGCTAGATTCCCCTGTTCTCTGGACTTAATTTGGGCAATTTGAGTAGTTCAAATTATGTTGAATATGAAATGATTGAACTGTTTGGGAGATTAGTTAGGATATCAGTTCAATTACTATAGAATTCCAAATAATAATGGTCTCAACAAAATAGAACCATCCTTTCCTCTCACATAACATTTCAAGTATAAGCAGTTGGGGTTGATATGGTGGCACCACAATATCTAAGACAAAAGTCTTCTATTTTGCAGCTTTGCCATCCCGAATTTATATTTCTAGCCCTGACCTATCACCTGAGCTTCAGACTAATTTATCCAGTTGTTTAATCAACAGTTCCACTCAGATATCTGAAAGGGATCTCCGACTTAAATTTCTAAAATAGAACTCTTGCTTTTCTCCCCTAAACCATGTCTCCCCCAATCTCCCCTATGTCACCAAATAGCACTGCTACTCACCCAGTTGTTCATACTCAATGACTCAGACCAAAATCCCAGGAATAATTCAAGACAATTTCTGTCCGTTTGGAAATACATTCCAAATCTGATCACTTCCCACCAGCTCCACCGCTGTCACTCTAATCTACGCCTTCGTCTTCTCTAGATTATAAAATCACAATAGCAACCTAATTGGACTCCTTACTTCCATGCTTAGATTGTACAGTTCATCCCCTCACACAGAAGCCAGAGCGTATTAATATTCTATCATTGCTGTGACAAATTACCACAAACTTAGTGATTTGTAAAATACAAATTTATCATGTTACTCTTCTGTAAGCCAGAAATCCAACATGAGTCTCACTGGGCCAAAACCAAGGTGTTGTTTAGCTGCATTTCCTTTTGGAGGAGCTAGTGGAGAATCCACTTCCTCCTTCTTTCCAATTTCTGCACGCTGCTCATACCCTGAGGCTTGTGACCTCAGTCCTCCATCTTCAAAACCAGGAGTGGTGGATTGAGTCCTTCTCACATCACATCACTCTGACCTTTTCTATCTTCTTCTTCCACTTTTAAGGACCCTTGAGATTACACTGGGTCCACCCGGAAAAATCGAGATAATCTCCCTATTTGAAGATCTGCTGATTAGCAACTTCAATTCCATCTGCAACTTTAATTTCCCTTTGTCACGTAAGGTAACATTATTCTGCCTACCATACAGTGTGATCTTTAAACACATACATCAGATTTCATTTTCCCCTTTCTATGTCCTCCATTGTCTTCTTATTCACACTTAGAAATGCAAAATGCTTACCCCAGTAAACGTGCTTTGTGTGAACTGTGCATGTCTACTCTTATTCTACCCCCCGTCACCCTTTCCCACTGAATTTTATGCAGTCTCACCAATCTTCTTGCTGTCCCCAGAATGCCAAGCTTATTCCCACCTCAGAGCCTCTGAATGTTCTCTTTTTGCTGCTAGGAATCTCTTCCTTATATACCTGCATGGTCCTCTCCCTCATTTCAATCATGTCCACCCAAAAAGCACTTACTCAGAAATGCCATCCTTGATCACTATTTATCACTGACTGTCATCATAATATCTGGTACCAGACATTATGTTACCACCATATCAGCATTCCTCTGAGTTGTTATTATTCATTGCTGACATTATGTGATGTATTTATTTATTCATTTCTACCAGAATATAAGCTCCATGAGGAGAGGGGATTTGTTTGTCTTATTCTCTGCTTCATTTGTAGCATGTAATGGGTGTCAAATATGTATTTAGCAAATGAGTGGTTGAATGTAAGAATAAATTAGCTGATACAGTTGGTATTTCTGCCTAGTCTCAAACATCAAATTAACTCAACCACTCTCCTGCAAGAGATGAACCCTTTAGATTCAGAACAATCCAGGCAGAATTCGACACTTAAGCCTCACTCTGTCCTATTTGCAAAGCAATTGAAAGCAAGGGATTTGTTCCATTTCCTTCCTTGTGTGTCTTGGTTTTCAAATGAGGTGTTTAATTCCAGCCAGCGTGCTAAGCAAGTACAGACTCTGTGTTGAGCCTCCTGTTCTACCTTGGTAATTCTCACACAAAGCAGGACAGTTATTAACCCACTCTCTACAGATGCTGTAGTTGCATCTTGCAGATTGTCAAAGAGGAGTGACAGATGTGCAGTGCCCAGCAGCCCCAAAAGTGGCTCTACAGGGTTCTGGACTAATAGCTTCCCCAAAAGTCATTATTGATCAAGTAAAGTTTCCAACTCAGGGAAAGTGATGGCTTAAGGCAAACAACAGTGTTTCATAACAGAAATGGCTTGATCTGATTTGCTCTTAACAATCAGAACCTAATCATCTCAGTTAAAAAAAAAATTTGTACAGAGAATCTGTCGCGAGCCAGGACCTATGGGTCTATGCCAGCATTCAAAGGAGAAGGAAACAGCTTTGTCCTATGGACTCTCTCACTCAATGTAGTGAAATAATGATGTACGCTAAAGTCCATGTATGTGTCAAAGATGTGTTTTTTTTTTTTTTTTTTTTTTTTTTTTTTTTTTTTTGTGGTATGCGGGCCTCCCCCTGCCGCGGCCTCCCCCATTGCGGAGCACAGGCTCCGGACGCGCAGGCCCAGCGGCCATGGCCCACGGGCCCAGCCGCTCCGCGGCATGCGGGATCCTCCCAGACCGGGGCGCGAACCCGGCTCCCCCGCATCGGCAGACGGACGCGCAACCACCGCGCCACCAGGGAAGCCCCAAAGATGTGTTTTTTTGAAACAGGAAAATGTCTGTCATTGGATGACCATTTAAAATATCGCAGGTGATATTTGACATTTGCAGTATAAAACAAACAAAAAGTAGCCACTATCAGGAGCTACTATCTATTCTTTTGCACCATGATTATGGAGTAGGTTTAAATTCCCTAATCATGTGAGCAACAAAGGCAGTAACGGCAAGGATGGTTGTCTGATGTACCTAGATTAAAAGAGCTTCCCATTTATACTAGTTTCAGACTCTGTACTCTGGGTGCCTGGATCTTAATGTATCTAAAACTCACCTCCCACTCCAATCTGACCTCTTCTTCTGAGGTCTATCTGCTTCTCCAACCTTCAATGCATCCTTCTACTCCTGACCACTTTTAGGTTTCTGGTCACTTGTAACTGGTCACTATCCCAAACCTTGAAGACAAGCAGATTCTTAAACCACTCAACTGCTAGACCAGAGGCATACCTCCTGCCTTTCAACCCAAATCCTGCCTAAAGAACCCTGCTATGCAGCTGCCAGAATCGCAGAATGGCAGTGACAGAGACAGTGAAGTGGAATGGTGCCCACTTGGAGACTGACCTGGCTTTGGATTCCATCCCTGGACAGCTTTACATTTTCTGAGTAATTAGAATTTGAGCTCTGAGAACAGGAACCATTTTGTCTGGATCTCTTCAAAAGAAATCATATGCAAGAGCACATGGTAGGAACTCATTTCATTAAATCGAATTTAATTAAGATACTCTGAAAGATAACTGAACAAAATGGCTAAAGTAATTGGCTTACTTTTCACTCTGAAAACCTATTTGTGAGCTTTCTACACAGGTCCAGATCAAGAAAATAATATTTGGTATCAGTGTTAGGTACAGGCATAGATAGGGATAGGTAGGTAGTAGATAGATAGATGATAGGTAGATGGATAGATAGATGCATAGATGCATAGATAGATAGATAGACAGACAGACAGATAGATAGATAAAAATAATAGGAACTGAGCTGCTAAAGGAAGTCTAGAAGAAGCCATGAACATCAGCCAAGAGGACCAATATCCAGTCCTCCTAAGGGAATCCTCAGTTTGGCCTGTCTGAAAGAAGTGAGAGAGTGGAACACTAAGAATATCTTTTAAAAAGTATATCTGATCCTCTACATTATCTTTGGAAATACAAACACCAAGCTTTCTGAGAATAACAAGAGAGCCAAGTGATGGCCTAAAGTCCAAGGTCAGTAAAAAGATGCCAAGTTAGACATAATCACATTAGCACTTTGTTCAGGGACTTCCAAGTGGATGCATATACAACTGATGACAGTCTCAAGATTTGCCCTTTTAAACATGCGTTGCTTAAAAGTAGGTATCTAAGCCCATTTCAATTAATAGTTTTTTTTTTTCTTAACCACTTGCATCTCTAAGTTCTCCCAGTGAAGGGAGAGCAAATGTGTTTTACATCTCGTGTGTGTGGAGAAGGTGGAGATGGACAGAAGGGACCAGTGTTTACTGAAGTTCTCCTATGTACCAAATGTTTTGCACATATCAACAAATTAAGTACTTACTAGTAGCCAGTATTTGTCTATTACAGGCCTGTGGTGGGTTGCAGGTGATAGGCAGACATGTGGAATTCTGCCATGGAAAGGGCTTTAGTGATAAATGAGTTCAGGATCTTTATCTCAAAGTTTAGGAAACCAAGGTTCGGAAATGAGAAAGCAACTTGCCCAAGGTCATACTGGATTTTTGACAATTCGTCAGCTTCAGAGCTAAACTTAGACCCCATAAATCTTGATTCTCATTTCAAAGCTCTTTCCATTAATATCTATTCAATCTTCTCGAGGAATTCTCGGACGTGGGATCAGCATTCATTTTCTACGGAGGCCAAAATCAACTGCAGAAGAAAATACATGAGTCTGGAATGTTAGACTACTCAGAAATCCTAACATCTGTACAGAGTGATGGGACCTATGAAGAAACTGTTTCTTTTTTTTTTAATATTCTTTAACAGTTTTTTGTGTGTGAACGCCTTCGTTTGACACAGTCTTTTTCTTTATTTTTCTTACAGGCATAATCATTGTGTGTGTGAACGCCTTCGTTTGACACAGTCTTTTTCTTTATATTATTTTTCTTACAGGCATAATCATCAAGGTGCCAGAGACCTTGCTTCACAGACATTGAGTTGAAGAATATACAGTCTCCGAGGATCTGATACAGTTGGGAAGCAATGAGTCCCACAGATGAAACACAAAAATTCCCTCACCTCCTCTTCACAGTGAGGATCTGACATTTGTCACCATTGGCTTTCATCTGAGTGCCAAAGTGAACACTGGGTTTGAAGAAACTGTTTCTTATTACAGTAATCCAAATTGCTGCCAACCAAGGGGAAATGGATTCACTCTTAACCCCCCATTCTATCCGCTCCTTTGCATAAGGAGCACGGATTAGGGGAGAGTTATTTACTTACTGTGTTGCCTTAAGTCACTGAACTTCTCTGAGCTGCATTTTAATCACCTATAAAGTGAAGACAGTGATAATACAGAAGTTCTTCATTATCTCAATTTTATTATCTGAGTCTTCACAACAGGAAAGCAAAAGCCATCATAACATGAAAATTTTCTCTAATGGCCTACTGAGTTGATCATTTATAAAATTAGTTTGTTCTCCACATCCCTTCTCTCTGAAAATTCATATCTATCTCTAACCATTAAATCAATGTATTTGATCATTAGTCTGTAAATATAACGCAAATCCTTTGCCAAGCAAAACTATACATCTCAGAAAAGTTTCAGAATTTCAAGTGGTGAACAAGAGTAGTACTGCAAAACAGTGCAAACCACACACAAAGCCACTGACATATAAGGATCTTGGCCTCATTAGGCAGCTCAAAATCGTAGAAGAGAGCAAAGGCGAGTTTGATGACACAGCAAGCATTTTGAAGGAGAAAGATTCGAATATCAACAATATAAGTCATTGAAAAAACTGATACATCCATGAATATTTCTCAAAAGTAACCTTCAAAAAGATTATCCTTTGAAAGTTAATTAAACATGAAAGATGTTGCATTGTGCTCTCATACACTTTTGGCAGAATCATCGTTTTTAAAAAAGAAAAACTCGCTATTTTCTATAATTAGCCCTACTTGTCTTTATAACCAAAATTATTTTATTTATGAGAAAGACATTATTTTCACTATTATAACTCCATTTTTTCAAGATAAAGTCTCAATTGAAACCTTTTCTCCTTTTACACAGTGAAATTTTTGTTGCAGCTTTAAGTGGATTCTCTTGTGAATAATTATCCTTGCATATATTAAGCTCTCTTTTATCTGTATAGCTAAATAGGGAGAATTTTGTAGGAACTGGAGCACATCAGCCAAGAACAACTTCACGCAGTATCTACACAACTGCTTAGGTTCTCAAAATCTCCAAATGGCCCCTTACATGATTCTATTAACATGCCCAAAGTACTCATAGCCTTTAGGACAATAGTTTACCATTCAATTTTGGAACTGTACCAGGCAGCCCTGTGACTACTGCTTCCAGGAAAGTGTAAAATTGGGAAGCAGTGCTGGATGAACTGGTAACAGCTGACTTAGGATGATTTCAACTCTCTCCAGTTGCCTCTTTACTTACTGTTCTGTTCAGCTGCGATCCTTGCTCATCCTCAGATCCAAAGATCAGAGGAAATGATGATCTTATTTCCAATTAGAACAAATAGTAGCTATCTTGAGCCGTATCATTAATCCTTTCAGGGACATTTGTATTGTGTTACTTATTCTGTGGCCTAATGAGGCATAAAAGAAGAATCTCTTTCCTTTTCCTGTCTCTAAATGCAGGTCTAAATAATTGCTCCTGCTGCTGGAGATGAAGGTTAATTTGAAGTAAAGACCCAGATGGGGAAATTTTCACTTGTCTAAGCAGTGGAATCAAATGTGTATAGCCACTGTCACAAAACTGTCACCATGTGACTTTGCTTTTTGCAGTTTGAGCCTCAGTTTTGTAATGCCTTCACTTGGTATGTACTTGCTATTTATGAATGTATGCCAAGAACATCTCATCCTTAGGCACCAAAGTTTTTTTCATTAAAACTATTTAACACAGCAATTTTAGTATTTACCAAGCCATTCACTTATTCAATAACAAATGTACCAAACCTTGTGTTAGGGCTGGAGATACAAAGATGACTAGAGAACTCTCTCTACCCTTAAAGAGTTTAGAAAGTAACGGGGGCAGCAAAGAAGGGATGCTAAATTTAATAGTGATACTTCAGAATAAACATCATGAAAAATAAAAAATATGGAAAATAATTTTCCTTCCTAGCCTCTAGTGGTTTTTTTTGAGCTCTTTCTGGTATTAATCTTATTCAATAGCAGCTGACATCCTAGATTTACCCAGCAAAACACCTGAGGGATACAATACATCCGATTAGTGCTAGTGGTTTGCTTAGGTGTGGGGGAATATGTGTCAGTATCTTGGTTTGAGGAGTAATCTATCTGCGGGACACACTCAAGAGATTCTTATGCATCCCTCATTCTTAAAGTGTATTAAAAATTTACCTTATAAGAATCACCTGGAATGCTCATTAAACACACAGATTCCTGGGCCCTTTCACTGGAGGGTCAGATTCAGGAGGTCTGGGGTAGACCCACAAATCTGTATATTTAATAAACATCCCGGTGATTCTTAGCATCATGCTAACAGAGCTTTAGAACAACTTTTAAAACTAGTCTTGAATTTTAAGCAATTGTGCTACTTATTTCTTAGCTGCTAATTTGGGGCTTTTTAACTGCTTCTCAACATTTGATAGAAAAATACTAGTTTTCGTTCTAGAAGTTACCAAAGCTGTTTCTTTTCTTTTTCCATCTAATCTCTACATATACAATATTAAAAACAAAGGGATACAACTAACCAACAGGAAAGCTGAAAACTGCCAAAGAATGTTACAAATTTACTGACCTTCTTCTCCAATCAAGAGGAAACATTTTTTTTCCATTCTGTTTAGGATAGGATTAGAAAAGGACCCTCTCAAGAGATATGGGAACATATGTATATGTATAACTGATTCACTTTGTTGTAAAGCAGAAACTAACACAGCATTGTAAAGCAATTATACCCCAATAAAGATGTTAAAAAAAAAAAAAAGAAGAAAAGGACCCTCTCGTCAGCATTCTCAGACACAGCAAGTGTTTTCTTGGCAGTTACCAGGTACTTTAGGAAATTACTCTGCCAATCTCTTTAGGAACCCTCTCAGTTATGTGGTTTGGTATGTCTGTATCCAAATTATTGATTTTGGATCAAACTATAAAATGCAAAGATGAAAGAAAATATTTATCAAAAGTTACTGAGTGAAAATATAACCCAGACTTATGTTTGAAAACTTTCTATTATCAGAAGTAAAGGGACTAGAGTTAAGTCTACCCAAAAAATGCTTAGAAGTTGGATGAAGGCAGCTTTCAGCCCAATTGTATGGCAGGAGAAATCTGGCATAGCACTCCCGACTGCTACCTTAACTCACTTCTTACTGAATGACATCCTTTCAAGATGTCATTTCCTTTCAAGGATTCAGAGTTCTTGTAGTCCGCTCTGCTAGTTCCTGATCAAAACCTGTTCTTAGAAAAAGATCATATAATCTATTTACCTTAGAGATGTCTGCCTGAAAACCACTTCCATGTAAAAGAAATAATTCTAGTGGTCGTTGTAGAAATATCAAGAATCATAAGTCAGGCTATGGCAATTTTGTGGTTCTGTCCCATAATGGTGAGGCAGCCTGATATGCTGAGATCATACAATTTACCCTAGGAATATAATTAAAACTAGATAAGGAATCATATTCCTATGGAGACTTTAGGGGCTTGTGATTACATGTATCAAATTATAGAGCTATGGCTAATTGTGTGCAAGTGGAAATTAATGACCCTTTAATAATAGATAGAGTTATAGATATCCAACTTCTATATAATGAAGTTGAAAGAGATTAACATTTAAGCCTAAACGGGGAATTTGCTTCTATCTACTTATGGTATAGCTCATACCACTGGGGAAACACATCCTCACGTGGCCCCTCTGCTCTCACATCCTTGCAGATGCTCAGAGAAATAAGACCGGAAGGAAGCAGCCCATAGCCTTGACTTTGGTGGCCTGGGCATGAGTTTCAGCATGGGAGCTGGAGAAAACGTCAAGAAAAAATTAAAAATAATTTGGGGAGGAGTAGAGTTTATTCCTCAGGGAAAGGACACTTGGAAAAGAGAAAAAGGAAAGGAGGAGAGGAGAATGGAAAGTAAGGTAGTGTTGATAATAAAAAGATTTGTAAAAGAAGGAAAGCAAATATTCAACTTTAGTTTACTTTTACGACTCTATAAACCATCTCCATCTTCAAAAACTCTCAGAAAAGCATCCGAGACTGAATCCACTAAAATACCTCATGGGAATGTTTTCATTTTTATAGTTTTGGTGGAAATGAGAGAAAGATGTGGCATTCAATGTACATATCATGGAATGGGACAGCACGCTTGGTAGAATAGGATAATCCAGCCTCTAAACTGATGCATCAGAAGCAAGATCTCAGCACCAGAGATGACCAGGATGATGCAGACATCACTTCCCCAACATCAGTGCCCAATCATATCTACACACGTGCAGGTCCTCTGCCACTGATCATTGGATGGGGTTTCAGCCAACTTCATTTGAAATTCAAAGGTAAATGCATATGGGGGATACACATATAACTGTAGTCCACATAGAATGCTTTAGTAATATAGTATGCACATACATATCTTTTTTAAAAAAAAATATATCTTCATTGGAGTATAATTGCTTCACAATGCTGTGTTAGTTTCTGTTGTCCAACAAAGTGAATCATCCATATGCATACATATATCCCCATATCTCCGCCCTCTTGCGTCTCCCTCCCACCTTCCCTGTCCCACCCCCCTAGGTGGTCACAAAGCACTGAGTTGATCTCCCTGTGCTATGCAGCTGCTTCCCACTATCTATTTTACATTTGGTAGTGTATATATGTCCATGTCACTCTCTCACTTTGTCCAAGCTTCCCCTTCCCCCTCCCCGTGTCCTCAAGTCCATTCTCTATGTCTACGTCTTTATTCCTACCCTGCAACTAGGTTCATCAGTACTATTTTTTTTTGTTTAGATTCCATATATATGTGTTAGCATACGGTATTTGTTTTCCTCTTTCTGACTCACTTCACTCTGTATGACAGACTCTAGGTCCATCCACCTCACTACAAATAACTCAATTTCATTTCTTTTTACGACGAGTAATATTCCATTGTAAATATGTGCCACGTCTTCTTTATCTATTCATCTGTCGATGGACATTTAGGTTGCTTCCATGTCCTGGCTATTGTAAATAGTAGTACGCACATACATATCTACATTTAAGTCTGTCCAAGTATGGATGCAGTATAGGCATGAGTATTTGTGTATTATGATGATACCATTTGGTTTTTATCCATTTATTCTAAGTTCTCTTAGTTGTTTTCAATTCTACTAGGCAGTAGAGTGGACAGATCTATGGGAAGTAGAGAGGTGGACAAGGAAGTACAGTGCTCTGTCCTAAAAAATCTTCATATTTAATCCTAAGTATTACAAGTTATTATCCTTACACCCCAACTTCCTACTTTGACCCTAAAGTAAAAATGTATGGCATGATATTTGGTAAAGGAAACAAACATGTTTGATTCAAGTGCTACCTCATTCTATTTATTCATACCCCTGCCCACGAGGGGCAAATTGTGCTCTGTGTCTACATCCTTCAGATAAGCACACGTAGGTCAGGACCAAGAAATTTCTTCTCGATGCAAGTTTATAGGCCTGCCTCTCTCAGTCACCACTAATAGGGTTGAACAGATGCGGGGCAATAATCCTGGGTAAGTGAACCTATTTGACAGATCCAAATTCTCCTTCAGCTATATTGTTCCAATTGGGAAAAAGGTAGTAGAAAGCCCAGTTGTGGCTATAGATCCAAGAAACTTTTCCTGATCTATGTTTACTAAAAATAAGTCTAGAATTTTGACCCCTGTCCATCTTATCCCTGGCAAATATTCTCATTTGATTCCAAGCTTGTACTGGGGGCAGGAGATGCACGATTAATTATCACCTTAAAGCTCCAACAGTGTAATCTATTTCCAGTGAGAATTATGCTTAACTAAAACAGAAATAATTGGGTAATTAATGGTGATTGCCTTGCAGCTATGTCCTGGATGCCATTTCTAAAAAGGAAGCCAACTTTCTAAAAACGCATGTTAAATGTTGCACACAATTGATTCTCTATGTCATTAAGCCAAGGAGGATATTACTTAGGGGGTTATTCATTTTTATTTTACTTTAATGAATGTTAAGAACCTCTAAATCACTTACAACAATTAAGACAATTAGCTCTGTGTGGAACTGTGAAGTTGGACCTCGCTCCACCCTTTCAGTTTCTGTTATTTTCTTCCTTTACTAGAATTCACTTTGATAAATCACAAGTCAGAACAACGTGTATTTGGCTCCCTTTTTTCATACACTGTGTATGTTCTCGTTGAATATTAGTTTCCCTTTCAGATTTTCTGGAGAAGAGAAGAAATAGTAACCCTTCAATATATATCACCAGGTTGAAATATTTTGATGGATTCTGCCTACTGACTTTTCAGTTCTATATTTTATATCAAATTTAAAGCTGAACTTCTCTTTTATTGCATGGTACAACAGATAACAAAAAAAGCTGGATTATGGAGTATTATAGTTAATAGCAGCAATCATTTGAATGTATATAATTCTATTCTCTGAATAGCTTCCAAATATTTCATATATTGGCATATTTATTTAAAATATTTTTCTAAAATGTATGGGTTGAAATATAGTGAGATGAAAACTAGCATTTATTAAGCATTTATATTTCAGGTGCTTCATAAAATATGACTTATTTGTTCTTCACAGTGGCCTTATCACAGTGTTCTCAAACTTTCGTCTACATAAGGACCATCCATACAGCTTGGTAAAAAGGCAAATCCCCAGGGTCCACCTAGCCAAGATTCTGTTTCGGAAAATCTTGAAAGACCTCAGGGATTTATATTTTTAACAGTCTTTCCTAGATAACTCTGATGTAGGTGGTACATGGAACACAATGTGAGAAACATTGCCTATTATGTGATTGTTTTAGATGAATAAAATAAGAGTCAGGAAGGTTAAGTAACTTGTCTAAGGTCACCTATTCATAGAAAAAGTGGGTAGAATGCTTTTACTCTTGAGAGAAAGCAAGTAAATCCTATGAAGAATGAGGAAAATGTTAAGAAACAAGAAAGAAAATATGAGACCTTGGCACAGACAAGGAACAGCCGTGGAAATAAGGGATATTGGTAGGGTCTTTGGTTTTGGTTATGGCAGAGTGTCTGTTATCAAATCTACCTCCTACCATAAGCAACTGGACAAAGTGTATTAAATAACTATTTGCAGACAGTTTTTAACAATCAACACAAGGCTCTGGTCATTGAAAGAAGGGAAGCATGAAGGTGAATGTACCACATTTATCCTGGTTTTCTCCCTCAGAAGACTTCCTAAACTATGGCACAGAGAAATAAAGCCCAAGAAGAGTGGTATTTTTCCTGGGTTGTATAAACAGAGATTAAAATTTGGAGCTTCCAAGACACTGGGGTTTGCAGATAGGTTATTACATAGGAAGGGTCCAAAGGTAAGGAGCATCAAAATCTATCAAAACAGCCCCCCTAGGATTCTTGGCTAGTTTCTAAATTGCATATTTACAAGGTAAGATTCCAAAAGATCTAGCAGAGAAAATCCACTGGGAGGCCGGAGAGCTCTGCAGAGATTTCTGAGGCTGCAGAGTGCTGAGAAAATTTTGGATTTCAGGCCCAACCAGGGCAAAGAGATCTCTGCAAACATCTCAGGCTTCCAGTTGAGACCATGGAAGCACCAGGCTGTAGGAGTAATGACCATGCACTGGGAGTAAAGTCTACTCTAAAAACTACCATTGGAATTTTGATAGGGATAGCATTGAATTTATAGATAGCTTTGGGTAGTATGGACATTTTAGCAATATTAATTCTTTCAATCCATGAACATACCTTCCATTTATTTGTGTCTTCTTCAATTTCTTTCATCATAGTCTTGTAGTTTTCAGTATACAGATCTTTCACCTCCTTGGATAAATTTATTCCAAAATTTTCATTGTTTTTTATTCTATTGTGAATGTCATTGTTTTCTAATGGTATTTTTCACAGAAATAGGAAAAACAATCTTAAAATGTGTATGGAACCACAAAAGACTCCAAATAGCAATCCTGAGAAAGAAGAAGAAAGCTGGAGCCATCACACTTCCTGATTTCAAACTATACTACCAACTATAGTAATCAAAAAAACATGGTACTGGCATAAAAATAGACACCAAGACCAAAGGAACAGAATTGAAACCAAGAAATAAATCCATGTATGTATGGTCAACTAATATTTGAGAAGGAGGCCAAGAATACTCAATGGGAGAAAAGATAGTCTCTACAAAAGATGGTGCTGGGAAAACTGGTTAACCACATGCAGAAGAATGAAATTGGAACCCTATCTGTTGCCACTCACAAAAATCAACTCAAAATGGATTAAAGACTTAAAACATAAAACCTGAAACCATAACATTCCTAGAAGAAGGCATAGAGAAAAAGCTTCTTGACATTAGTCTTGGCAACAATTTTTTGGGTATGACACCAAAAGCACAAGAAACAAAAGCTAAAATTAGTAATTTAACCCCTGATAAGGGGCTAATATCCAAAATATATAAGGAACTTATACAGCTCAATAGCAAAAAAACAACAAACAAACAAAACCAGTCTGGTTTTAGAATAGGCAGAGGAACCAAACAGACACTTCTCCATAGAAGACATACAAATGGCCAATAGGTAGATGAAAAGGTGCTGAACATCACTAATCATCTGAGAAATGATTAGTGATCAAATCAAAACCACGAGATATCACCTCACACCTGTTAGAATTGCTACCATCAAAAAGACAAGATGTAACAGTGTTGGTGAAGATGTGGAGAAAAGGAAATCCTTGTGCACTGTGGTGGGAATATAAATTGGTGCAGCCGCTATGGAAAACAGTATTGAGGTTCCTCAAAAAAATTAAAAATAAAAATACCATATGATCCAGCAATCCCACTGCTGGGTACATATCCAAAAGAAATGAAAACAGGCTCTCAAAGAGATATCTACTCTCCCATGTTCACTGTGGCATTATTCACAATAGCCGAGATATGAAAACAACCTAAGTGTACATCAGCAGATGAATTGATAAAGAAAATGTGGTGTATATTTATACAATGGAATATGATTATATAATAATGAGAAATAAGGACATCCTGTCATTTACAACTACGGAGAATGGACCTTGAGGACATTATGCTAAGTGAAATAAGACACAGAAGGACAAATACTGTAGGATACCACTTATATGTGGAATCTAAAAATGCCAAACTCAGAGAAATAGAGAGCAGAATGGTGGTTATGGGGGGTGCGGGGAGTGTGGGAGCACAGTAGGAGAAATGGGGAAATTTTGATCAGAGGGTATAAACCTCCAGGTATAAGATGAATAAGTTCTGGGGATCTAATGTACAGCATTATCATTATAGTTAACAATAAGGTGTCATACACTTGCAAGTTGGTAACAGAGTAAATCTTAAGTGTTCTCACCACCAAAAAGAAATAACTATTATGTGACTTTATGTAGGTGTCAACTAATGCTAGGGTGATAATCATTTTGCAACATATAAGTGTATCCCATCAATAGACTGTATACCTTAAACTTACACAATGTTATATGTCAATTATATCTCAGTAAAGTTTTTAAAAAAGAAGTAAGGTCTGCTCTCTAAGAACAAAAGTGCAATAGCTCCATCCTAATGAAGCCTAAAAGCAAGTCTCAGAAACAAGGTAATCCTCCCACAACTTAAATTCTCATCAAAACAAAATATAACTCTCTTTAGAGATTAATAACAAAATCTAGAGCATCTACAATATATCATCCACAAGGTCCAGAAGGTAAAATAAAAATTTATCAGATAAGTGAAGGTGGAAAAAACAGTAAATATTAACCAAGAGAAAAAACAATCAGTGAAAGACCTTAGGGATATTAAAGATTATAGACTTAGCAGATGAGGTCTTCAAAATAACTATTATTAGCATATTAAATGATATAAAGGAAAAGATGGGCAAAATGAATGAAAAGTTAAAATATCTCAATGGTGCATTAGAAAAAAATAACTCACATTGACATTTAAGATCTAAAAAATATAATATCTGAAACTAAAAACTCATTGGATAATTAAAGAGAAGATTGAACACAGTGGAACACAGGATTAGTAAAAGAAACTATTCAATAGAAAAATATCCAAACTGAAAAACTGAACCAGAAGAATGCATAAGACACATATAAGACATATTCAAAAGGTCTAACACAAACATCATTGGAGTTTCAGAAGAGGAGAAGAAAATGTTCCCCGTTCAAATAAAAGTGGGATGAAAATTTTCCAAATCTGATAAAAAGCAACAACACACAAATGCAAGATATTCAGCAAACCCCATGTAAGAGTTTTAAAAAATAAATAAATAGGTACAATAGAGTCAAATTACTTTAGTTCACCGACAAAAGAGCAAATAAAATCAGCAGGAAAAACACATATTACCTTCAAACGAACAAAAATAAAAGTGATAGTAGACTTCTGAATAGAAACTATGTCAGTTTCTTTAAGGAGCTGAAAGAAAAAGAGCTGCCAACCTAGAAGTCTATACCATTAAATAACCTTTTAAAAAAAGGCAAATACAAACAGGATAAAAATGAACAAAAGCTAAAATAAAATAAATACAAATGACAAAACCTGAAAGAATTTATTGCCAGCAGACTTGCATACAAGACATTATCTCAGAGGGAAGCACAGACCTACAGGAATAAATGGAAATAATAGAAAAGTGTGAAGATTTGAGCTATTCTTCAAGTTCATCAAATAGTGAAGCATTCAATGAGTGGCTCCATTTTTTCAAAGATTTGCCATTGCACCAAAAGATGGGAAATATTGAAATATAACCAGAAATTTTAATTCAGGTCTTTCTGTAAGTTTTAAAATGTGTTGTTTTCATTATAACCATTTCTTAGTAACAAGATAAAATATATCAATGAAATTGACCCATACAACATACTGATCATATGCCATATATGTCATGATCTGATCTGCTAATTTCCAGTATTCATTTTAGTTACATCAGAGACTCGGAGATTTTGTGACATGTAGTCTGAGATTAACAGAGAAAGAAATGCAATGTGCAATTGTAATTTCATTCTGTAAACCATAACCATTGATTGTGTGCTCACTGAGGGTAAAGTATCAGAAGTAGATCTTTCTGCATATAAATACAGGGCAGAAAAAACACTGGTCCAGCCTTACTCAGTTCTTAACTTCTTAGGAGATAATGCAAATCAAAGAAGGGGAATAGTAGAAGATTATTATAGAATTCTCTTTCCCAAACTTCCTATTCATGTATCTTTTATTGATGATTTACATCGTAATTGATGTCCAAAGTGCTACAACAAATATTAATAGACATAGTCCATTCTCAAAAGCTTCCAGTCTAATAGGAAAAGAGAGAAATGCAATAACAAATAAATGCAATGAAGTGTTGTAGGTGACATAATAGAAATCTAGAAAGTTTCAGCACAACACGAAGGAGAAAATGAGCAATTCATCCTGGAATGTGTCAAAAAAGTATTCATGGGACTTCCCTGGTGGTGCAGTGGTTAAGAATTCACCTGCCAATGCAGGGGACATGGGTTAGATCCCTGGTCCGGGAAGATCCCACATGCCGCAGAGCAACTAAGCCCACGTGCCACAACTACCGAGCCTGTACTCTAGAGCCCCGTGCCGCAATTACTGAGCCCATGCACCACAACTACTGAGCCCACACGCTGCAACTACTGAGCCCATGCACCACAACTACTGAAGCCCGCACACTCTAGGGCCCAAGTGCTGCAACTACTGAAGCCCGCAGGCCTAGAGCCTGTGCTCCGCAACAAGAGAAGCCACTGCAGTGGGAAGCCCACGCACCAAAATGAAGAGTAGCACCCGCTCGCCACAACTAGAGAAAGCCTGCACACAGCAACGAAGACCCAGGGCAACCAAAAAAAATAAAATAAAAGTATTCATAGGAGAGGTGACGTGAGCTCTAAATTTTGAAAGATGAGAGGCGATTTGCCAATGGCCATGAAGGAGAAAAGTATGTCAGACAGAAGAGGCAGAGAGGAAGGGCATGGGTTAGAAAAACAGTATTAATAATTTGGTAGTGAATGTGGCACTACGTATGAGGTGAAGCATGGTTAAAGGGATGCTGGGGAAGTTCACAAAGGACACATTACTGAGGATATTCTATGCCACGTATAAGATACAGGCTCTTGTTTTATTGGGTAAAACTGTCATTACTTAGTCCAAGCCTTCTTCAAATGGAAAAATAAATGTAGCCAAGCCCTACTAGAACTGCGCTAACATGGTACTCATAAACCACATACGGCTATTTAAATTTAAATGTAATAAAATTAAAAATTCACCTCCTTGGACTCCCCTGGTGGCACAGTGGTTAAGAATCTGCCGGCCAATGCAGGGGACACGAGTTCGAGCCCTGGTCCGGGAAGATCCCACATGCTGTGGAGCAACTAAGCCCGTGGACCACAACTACTGAGCCTGTGCTCTAAAGCCCACGAGCCACAATTACTGAGCCCATGTGCCACAACTACTGAAGCCCGTGTGCCTAGAGCCCATGCACCACAACAAGAGAAGCCACTGCAATGGGAAGCCCACACACCGCAACAAAGAGTAGCCCCCGCTCACCACAACTAGAGAAAGCCCGTGCACAGCAACAAAGACCCAATGCAGCCAAAAATTAAAAATTAATTAATTAATTTTTAAAAATTTACCTCCTTGGCTGCACTAGCTAAATCGAAATATTATAAGACATATGTAGCTAGTGGCTAGTGGACTCTACAGCACATTCAGTGGCTTGACAAAACCTAAGTTTGTCTTTCACTCACTCAAGTAAAGGCCAAAACAGGAGTTCCAGATAAGAGGCAATGGAAGTTTGATTATCACAGTCATTCAAAATCCAGGCTGACAGAATCTCTGCTATCTTCAAAATGTGGCTTTCCAAATCATACTAAGCATCAATACCCAGACAGTAGATTGGGGAAGAGCATTGGAGGGTCTTGTAAAAGACCTGATGGGTCAGAACTATAGGAAATATATTTCCCTTCTGTTAACATCTTATTGACTAGAAAAAACACAGTGTTATGGGCATAGGAAGGCTGGGAAAGATAGTGTAGCTGGAAGCCCAGGAAGAAAAGGAAACACGTATGTAGATTTGTCTACAATCTCAGTCACTCCTCGATAACTCAAGGTCTTCATTATTAACTGCAATCATTATACTGTGCCCTGATGCTCAGAGGCCATCTCACCTATGGGTGTCTGTCCTTCTACTAAATGCCTCCAGGCTCTGCTATTTACAGAGTGATTCTCTACCTTCTGCTTCACTGTCAATTACAGTTGTTGTTATGGCTGTTTGTTTCCCCACTCTTGTGTTTTAGCCTAGATGAAACAAAAAATTCCTTTAAGAAAATAGACATACAGACGTTATATAAGTAACCCAAATTTTTCACCCTTCTAAGTCAATTAGGTTCTATATGCTTCTTCCTTAGATTAAAGTGCATTTGATTTCTGTCTTTTTCTTTTTCTCTCCATTAATAGCTTACTTCCTTATCTTTAAGTATTTATGACAGCTTGAGATTGCTGGAGATCTGACTCCTGGTTAAGTCAGGTATTGTTCTTTATATCTATGACTGTTATAAAAGACTTATTTATAGAGAGCATCTGTTTTTCTGGACTACTAACTGGTAACATTTGTTCTATTGCACAGGAATTTTTATGTAATAAATACCATCTATGGCCAAGAGTGGAAGGACATTGTTTATGAACTAACTTTTGGCCTTTCATCAATGCTGATTTATGTATGATATCCAGAGGGCCTCACCAAACTTGCAATCTAAAAATGTTGCGCAGGTTTTAACTACCCTCCTCTAGAAGGAGAGGGTAAGGAATACTGACAACACCTAATTAATATTTTTAAATAGATGTTTTATTATTAACTTATTCAACAAGCATTTATTGACAATGTACTATATGCCATGAACTGTTCTAGGCACTAAGGAAATGTACAATCCAGACAAGGTCCCAGGTCACAGGACTATAAATATCTGGCAAAGATCACAGGCCTTGGTTCACAGAGGAGTTTGCTGAAAAAAGCAAAAAATTGCTATGTAAGTAAATATTAAAACAGATAGAAGAGTTAAGAGAACTAATATTTTTACATTGGCATAGATTTTTACACAAACCTAAGGCTATGTTTGGGTACAGACCTGGAGGAAGAAAAACATTTACTAAGGACATAGGTATGATACTGATAAACCAAGTATGCTTGAAATTGAAGCTGCTATCTTCAGCAGATAAACACCTTCATCTAAGTGAACAGAACTGATATATCCCATCTACTAACTTGAAATATTCAAATGCTTGACATATTTTGTGGCAAACTCATCCTGATAAGAGGCCAGTCCGAATGTGCTATTCAAAATCACAATCCAACACAGGTTCAAGTTCTACGGAGGGGTGAACAACTGGCAACATGTACTCTCAAATGTTGGTGAGGAGCCACAAAGCCTAGGTTGCGTCCTAACCCAAGAGTTTGTGCAGTTTCAAACCACCTCTTGAGTCTATCCACATATAGCATCAGTAGTGTCTTCCACTCAGGCAAAGGTCCATGTTAGAGTATCAGTACTCCTTGCATATTAAATAACAAAGCAGTAGGTTTATTTCTTCATTTAATTATGAACATTCTAATATCTGAATAGTATGCATATCAATTCTACCATAAATTAGATGTTTTCAGTTTTAATAGATATGACATCATGCACTATGTACACATAGTGCATTGTGTTTTATAGAGTGTAAGGCTCCTTTCACACAGCATAATTTTTTCACATATATTTATATTTTCTCATGTACCAGTAACTCATTCCTTTTTACATGGGGTGCTATTGTACATATTATATAAATGTTCCACAGTTTGTTTATCCATTCTCATATAGGTGGATACTTGGGAGAGTTTGGGACTAATATGAATAAAGCTGTTGTGAACATTATTACACAAGTTCTTTTTGTTAACATACTTTTATGTCTGTTGGTTAAATATCTGGAAGTGGAGTTGCTGAGTCATGGAATATGTGTATGATTAGTTTCATAAGAAATTGCCAGGCCATTTTCCAAAGTGATGGTAAATTATTAGAATCCTGCCGACAATGTAAGAGTTCCGTTTGTTCCACATCCTCACCAACATTTGGTGTTTACAGTCTTAAATTTTAGCCATTCTGGTGGGTGTGAAGTGCTATTTTTTTTTTACAATTTTAATTTGCATTATGTGGTGAATGATGTTGAACATATTGTCATATAATTATGGATCATTCATACATCTTCTTTTATGATATGTCTTTTCAAATCTTTTGTCCATTTTACACTGGGTTTAGTTGTCCATTTTATTATTGAGTTTTATGAGTTCTATGTACATCTTGAATTCCAGCCCTTTGTCAAACAAATAAATATACACATATATATATTTTTTTATGGTAGTATAGTTAATGTACAATATTATATAAGTTACAGGTATATAACATAGTGATTCACAACTTTAATGGTTATACTCCATTTATAGTTATTATAAAATAATGGATATATTCCCTGTGCTGTACAACATATCCTTGCAGCTTATTTAATTTCTACATAATGGTTTGTACCTCTTAATTCCCTACCCCTAACTTGCCCCCCACACTGGTAACCACTAGTTTGTTCTGTGAGTCTGTTTATTTTCTGTTATATTCACTAGTTTGTTTTATTTTTTAGATTCTATATATAAGTGATATCATACAGTATTTATTTTCCTCTGTGTGACTTATTTCACTTAGCATAATACACTCCAAGTCCATCTATGTTGTTGCAAATGGCACAATTTCATTCTTTTGTATGGCTGAGTAGTGTTTCATACACACACACACACACACACACACACACACACACACACACACTGGGGTGCATGTATCGTTTTCAATTAGTGTTTTCATTTTTTCCAGATATATACCAAGGAATGGAATTTCTTCACCATATGGTAGTTCTATTTTTAGTGTTTTGTGCATATAGGTAACAATACTGTACTGAGCACTTAAAATTTTGTTAAGAGGGTAATGTCATGTTAAGTGTTACTATCACAATAACGAAAAAAACCCATAAAAAAATCACATAACCATACAAGTGGGGGTCCATTCCTGAGCTATCTATTCTGTTCTACTGACTATTTGTAGATCTTAAGGCCTGTACTACAGTCTCTGATTACTGTAGCTTTATGGTTACCTTGCCCCCAAGTTCTTACTTTGGTTAACTCTGCTCTTTTTTATCTAGCTTCTTATAGTGAAAATTTTGATAACTAATTTTAGATACAAGTATTAAAAACTATAAATTCTATGGCTATCATCAAGAAGTCTACAAATAATAAATGCTGGAGAGGATGTGGAGAAAAGGGAATCCTTTTACACTGCTGGTAGGAATGTAAATTTGTGGCAGCCACTATGGAAAACAGTATGGAGGGTCCTTTAAAAACTAAAAATAGAACTACTATCTGATCCAGAAGCCCCATTCCTGGGCATATATCTGGAAAAGACAAAAACTCTAATTTGAAAGATACATGCATCCCAATGTTCGTAGCAGCACTATTTACAATAGCCAAGTCATGGAAACAAGTTCCCAGTAACAGATGACTGGTTTAAGAAGATGTGATATATTGATATATACACAATGAAATATTACTCAGCCATAAAAAAAAAAGAATGAAATATTGCCATTTGCAGCAACATGGATGGACCTAGAGAATATCATACTAAGTGAAGTAAGGCAGGCAGAGAAAGGCAAATATTATGTGATATCACTTACATGTGGAATCTAAAAAATAACACAGTTTAATCTACGTACATAACAGGAACTGACTCACAGACACAGAAGACAAACTTATGGTTGCCAAAGGGGAAAGGGAGGGGGAGGAATAAATTAGGGGTACAGGATTAACAGATATGAACAATTTACACAAAATAGTATAAACAACAAGGATTTACTGTATAGCACAGGGAACTGTACTCAATATCTTGCAATAACCTATAATGGAAAATAATCTGAAAAGAAAAAAACATATATATAACTTAAAAAACCCTATAAATCCTACTCTAAACACTACTTAGCTACATCCCACAAATTTCCATATGTGATATTTTCACTGTCAATCAGTTCAAAATATTTTCCATAAATTGCTTAAGAGCATGTTATTTAATTCCCAAATATGTGTGAATTTCATATATATCTTTATTGGTACTAATTTCTGGTTTAATTCCATTATGTTCAGAGAGCACACTCTATGATTTCAATATTTTAAAAATTTTGAAATATATTTTGTGACTCCCAAATAGATCTCTTTATACATAGAATGTACACTTGAAAAGAATGCATATTCTTCAGTTTTGAGGTTGTGTTCTATAAATATCAATCAGGTTAATGTGGATAATAATGTTGTTCAGGTCATCGATGCCTTTACTTTGCTGTTTACTTCTTCTATAAATTGTTCAGAGAAGAATGGTAAAATCTCCTAGTTTGATTTAGGGAGTTGTCTGTTTCTCCCTATAATTCTGTTAATTTTGCTTCATGTATTTTGAAGTTTTGTTTATGATTTTTATATCTTCCTAGTGTATCAACTCATAATTATATTTCTATTTTTATCTTTGGTAATATTATTAGTCTTAAAGTATAATTTATCTAATATTAGTAAAGTACTCTGATCTCATTTAACTTAAATTGTGTTTTTATATTTAGAGTTTCTCTTTCAGAAAGCATAACATTGGGTCTTGCTCTTTCAATCTATTCTAATTATCTCTGCCTTTTAAATTGGAGTGTTAGTTTGTTAATATTTAATGTATTTATTGATGATGTTGGACTTTTGTCTATCTTTTTTTTTCTTTTTGCCCCCCTTTTTTCCTTTGTTCTTCTTTACCTGCCCATTTTGGCTTATATGAATATTTTTAAGAATTTCATTTTAATTTATCTATTGGCTTTTTATCTAGACCTCTTTGTTTACTGACTCCTTCCTCTGTCATCTTAATTCTGCATTATGCCATCCAGTGAATTTTTATGTGAGATAATGTAGTTTTCATTTTTGTAATTTGAACTTGGTTTGTTTTATAATTTTTCCCCTGAGATTTGCAATCTTTCCATTCAGTATGAGCATAGTTATAATAGCTGCTTTAGAGCACTTGTCTACTAACTCCAATATCTAGGTCATCCATAGTCTTTTTTTTTTTTTTTTTTTTTTTTTTTTTTTTTTTGTGGTATGCGGGCCTCACACTGTTGTGGCCTCTCCCGCCTCTCCCGTTGCGGAGCACAGGCTCCGGACGCGCAGGCTCAGCGGCCATGGCTCACGGGCCCAGCCGCTCCGCGGCATGTGGGATCCTCCCAGACTGGGGCGCGAACCCGGTTCTCCTGCATCGGCAGGCGGACGCGCAACCACTGCGCCACCAGGGAAGCCCCATCCATAGTCTTTTAAGAATAGATCATATTTTCCTTGTTCACGTTATACCACAAAATGTTCAGCTGTATCCTGGACATTATGAATATTATGTTGAGGAGACTCTGGATCCCATTATTTTCCTACAAATAGTGCTGATATTTTTAGCAGGTGACTAATTTGATTAGACTCAAATGCCAACTCTGCCTTTTGGGCAGCAATTCAAATCTCAGTTTCGTTCTTTTATTCTTAGCTGGACTGACTGTGGTCTGCTCTGCCATGCACATTGTTCATGGGTAGCCAGAGATTTTGAAATAGTTCATATGGAGAATTTGAGCTGCCTGTCCCCCAGCCTCCTGCCCTAGTTTTCTCTTTTTGAGCTTCCTGTCTTACTTTCCAATGGTCATGATTGCCGTAAACTCTGTCCTCTGGTTCTTCAAAACAGGAAAACTGTAAATTTTCTATTGGTATTTTAACCATCCTGCTCAGGCTGCCCATAGGCTTAAAAAAAAAAATTAGAATGAGAAATGAATCATACTGATCTCTTCTTGCAACCATCAACTTTCCTTCAGAACCTACCTGCATTCATTCATTCTTTAGAGTCTTCAGGTAGTTGTTTTAGGCATTTTATCCAGAATGTAGAGTTACCTGCAGAAGGATAATTTTAATAGGAGCTTGCTTGGCCACATCAAATGAGGAACTCCAGATATATTCATTTGTAATACTCAATTTAGCATTATCAGCATTTCAGGAACACAACTATAAACTGACTCCTACTTCCTATTTTTACCAAAGGATATCTTGAGACATCTGAGACTGGGCAGAAAGAGATTTAGGGACATTTCTCCTTTTTTAAATTTATTTATTTTCTTTATTTCTTTGGCTGCGTCGGGTCTCAGTTGTGGCCCACAGGATCTTCACTGAGGCATGCAGGATCTTCTGCTGTGGTGCTAAGCCTCTTTGTTGTGGTGTGTGGGCTTCTCTCTAGTTGTGGCATATGGGTTTTCTCTCTCTAGTTGTGGTGCATGGGCTCCAGGGTGCGTGGGCTCTCTAGTTGTGGCGTGTGGGTTCTGCAGTTTGTGGCACGCAGGCTCTCTCGTTGAAGTGCGTGAGCTCAGTAGTTGTGGCATGCGGTCTTAGTTGCCCCACGGCATGTGGGATCTTAGTTCCCTGACCAGGCATCAAACCCACGTCCCTGCATTGGGAGACAGATTCTTTACCACTGGACCACAAGGGAAGTCCCAGGGACATTTCTATTGGATCTTCAAGTTTTACATCTGTATTAAGTCCAATCACAAAGAACTCATCTGGATGATATGAATTCCATGAACAAAGTCTTTACTGATCTAAGATTTAATTCAGAAGGATCTCAACTTTGGTGTGCATGAAAATCATCCCTATAGCTTTCTATAAATGAACATGACTGGACCTCAATAGAAGAGATCTATATAAGGAAGTGTAGGACATGTCCAAACATGCTCTACTTTTCAAAAATGTCAGTGAATTCTGAGGCAATCCAACAAGTAGAATCACCGATTTAACGGTTTGCCTTCAACCCAAAGCTCTTTCAAAGACTCAGACAGAATTGGATTGTGTCGGAAGACCTGAGTTTTAGTACACTGCCCATCAATTTTACCAAGAGTGTTCTATTTGTAAGCTTTTAAATTTGGTCTGTAAAAATGATCTTTGTAGTGCCCTACATAAGTCATAGGGTCATTTGTGAAGATCAAGAGAAATAATTAAAGTATGTGATAAATTATAAGCCACTGTATAAACATAAAATACTTTTATAAGATTCTTTTCTTTCTCTCTTCTTTTTTCTTTATTTTTTAAAAACCATAATGAAAACATTGCCCTTATTTTATCTGGTGTATTAATAATGATTTTTCAGTACCAGAAAAAAAGTATTAATGTTCTGCTAAAATTTTAGGCTGTTTACTTTTGTTGTTGTGGTTGTCCTTGCTGTTTTAATTCAACAGTACTAAATCACTTCTCCCTTTGCCATATAATACAGGAATCTAAATCTAAATATATAGTTATGTAATAGGAAGTTCACCCAAGCCTCTACTCACTTCATTTTATTTCTTGAATCTTTTATTTTTACTTGTCCTATTTTTTTGGTATAGTTTAACATTATAAGTGATTTTAGGTATGTTTTTAATTATTTACCTTTACTGTAAAAGCAATACACCATAAATATAAATAGCATGTTCAGACTAATAAACACTCTTGGTTGGTCCCAATCAAACTTATTCTGGAGTCTTCTATGGTCTCAGTCCCTCACATACTTACCTGCTTTAAGAAGTATCCCTTTGATATGTTTCCTTTCCATCTCATCGTTTCTCAGTTTTTGGAATTTCTCTTCCCATTCACCATTCAATTCCTTTTCCTCTACTCTATCTTTCTTCTTTCTGTCTCTGTGCCTATTTCCAAGTCATTGAGTGTCTCAGTAGAGGAGGAATAACTTTTCAAAGTTGTAAAATGTTCCCAAACCTGCTCATTCTCTACCCAGGTCAGTTCATTACTCGTTGCCTAGTAAGCATTTCGATGTCTGGAGATTGTTGCCAGGAATGTGTTTGTGTGCAGTGCAGAACTCTCTGAGCCCTGACCTGATAAACTGTGATTTTTGCTTTTGTTTTTACATCATCAGACTATCTATGATCACACTTCAGATTCAAAGTGATTAAACCATAGGTAAGTTTATATGATGTCCATTTATTATCTGGGAGTTTTGAAGATTTGATCATGACTAAACACTGAGGAGAACTCTTGTTTCAAACACTTTTGTAAAAATGCAGTTCCTCCTCACCAGCTACTCTGCTTCTTGACCCTAAAAATACAGTCTATTAGACAAGTGAAAAATTTACAGCTGGTGCCCTCTCCTTCAATTTCTTGCTTCTGGCCCAGGACCCACCTCTCACACTTTTACCTCAAGCAGTTTTGCTGCCAGCCAGAACTTGCCAAGTAGACTGTTACGATTATTTGTACAGAAACCATTTGTTGTTAAGATGGCGCCCTCTCAGAGCAAATCTGCTTTCTAAGAGAAAGAACGTGTCATTAAAGGTGGTTCAGAGCAGAAACTTAGGTGGCAAATTGGATATAAAATTTACTGGGAAGTATCCAGTGTTTCCCTAAGATTCTGCACAACACCTAGCATATTGGTGGAGCTCTTAATACTATGCCTTAATGGTTTGTGCAAAGGTGGAGGGACGGGAGTGTGACTTTCCTAGCCAGAAACCCTTCAATAAAGACGCACACTGTGTTGTTGCCTCCCTAAGAGGGATTATGGAGGGTGTAAATGGGAGGCTTGAGTTATTTATAAAAACTGTTTATAGTAAGCATGGTTGCCAAGGGAATGAAGCAATGTGGCTTCAGATAGATAATTTACTGCCAAAACTCCAACCTCTTTTTTTTTCTTTTGCTAATTCTAGTGATCTTTTCAAACTTCCCTTTTGGTGATAGATCCCTAAAGATGTGTATGTTTAATGTGGCAGAAAAACCTACAAACACCTCCAGTAAAACGGAAACAGAAGTAGCTTGTAAAATGAGAGCTTAGGCAGGAGTAAAAGCTGTTTTCTGGATTGAAAGTAGGAGGGACTCGGACTTCTATTCAAAGAAATGTCAAATGATTACACCTATGTGCTTCGTTTCACAGCTATCATGTCACCCCACGTGATACTGATATCCCTTAGAAGAAATGTAAGGAACAATGCAGGCCTAATTAAGCAAAGGATGACTTCTTCTTTGTGCCTCAGTCTCTCTATCTACAAAATGGAATTAAGGATGCAAACATCAGGGTTGCTCTTTCCTTACAGAGATATTTTGAAGATGCAGAATTGCAGCAAGCACAAAAATTATATATTGGCCTTATTATATTATAATCAGAGACACATTTTCAAAATGCAAATCTGATCCTATCATATATTTCATGGTTTGAAACATTTCAATGATTCCTACTTCTCTGGGGTTAAAGATGCAGACCTTTATCCCAACCCAGGCCAGCTAGGCCCTGCATGATCTGGCTCTACCCCAGATCTGCTCCGAGTGCTCTGTCATCCAACCACTCTGTCCCTCCTTCAGTTTCTCATAAGCAGTGTCTCCACTAGGGCTGCAAGGTCATTGCACAAGGAGTTCTCTCTGGCAGGAATGTTCTTCTCTCCTGTTTTAGCCTTGTTAATCCCACTCATTTTCTTGAGTTCATTTCCTTAAGGAAGGCTAGGTGACATATCTGACTAAGGTATATTCTCACTCTGACATACATTTATAGCACCTCTTCTTGGTAACACACATTACCTGTTAGTTTACATTTACTTGTGTGATTATATGTTTAATATGTATCTTCCCACAATACTCTAAACTCTGTTTTTAGAGAAAAACGCCATTTCATCTCTAGAACCCAGCAATGTTCCTGCCACATGGTAGATATTTAATGTGTAGTACATAAAGAACAAAAAGACACAGATGAAAGAAAACATCAGTGAAAGAACAAAAAAATAAAGGAGAGAAAACAAGGAAAGAAAGAGGAAAGGAAGAAAGGAAGAAACATCTAATTGGAGAAGAAACACTGCAGTCAATGGTCATTTGATGTCAAACAAATCTACCATCACAGTTAAAACTAAACAGTTAGAACTACTTGTTAGGCTTATAGAGGTGGTTTTTGTGAGGTGTCACCTCACTCTTCCTTAAAGCACACCTCCACCCTGCATGGCAACTCTACACCGCTAGTTGACAAACAACATCTTGTTTACTGTATCATTATTGTAAGACCCTGGCATGGATTGATGAAACAGGTTCTGAATAGAGCGAATGAGACAGAGTTTTATACTGACTAATCTGGCATTCACTACATGATGTTGGAAACTTAACACATCACATGAATCAGGAGGATTTGTTTTTGTAAAACAGCTGATTCTTTGACGTAAATTACCCCATGTATGACTGGTAAATAGAGAAAGATGTTCTTAAAATATCAGAAGTAATGTTGGTTCTTATATAGTTTGCTGGTAGTTTAATGTTTTAAAGTTATCCAGAGCAAGCTTTGTCACAATAAAAGAAATATCACAGCAATACATGAAGAACATTAGGAAAAAAAAAAACTAAAAATCTACAAAAGCTCTTTCCTTTGGTGCTTCAAGAACATCTCGACATGTGCAACTATGATAAACTCACTGGTGAAGCTGCCAAGACAGATTAAGAAGCTGTAAAGACATTAATCCCTGTATGAAAACTATGGATTAATGAAAAAGTCTACATATTAGATAACATTTTTAATTTTGAGAAAAACTGTTCATTTTGGAAAACCTACATCTCAGAGGAACAAGTAGGAGCTCCAGGACTTAGGACTGATAATAATCAACTTACTTTGAAGGCAGGTGCAAATGCCGTTAGCGGGTTAATGATGCCAGTATATATATTTATACATATGTGTGTGTGTGTGTATATATTTTTTGATGGTAAGTTTTGGTTGTTGTTTTTTAGTGCTCTACTCTTCAAATTTCACAGTTTTGAGTGGTCTCCCCTTGTTTTATTTTCCTCATGGGCCCTGTTCTTTTCAGTGTTCAGTTTTGCAGAATGGAAGGTTTTCCAATAGCGCAAATGCCAGCATTGTAACAGAAATGTCCATATCTCTTTTTTATGCCACTGTCTCTGGCTAAAAACGAACCAATATTTTGTTTGGCTACCGATTATGTTGGGAAGATGTGAAAGCAAGGAAAATATGTGTTGTTTCGATATCTGAACTGACCTCTCTAGAGTCTAGTCAGGTAGGAACTTAGGTCTTCTTCTGGCTTTAAATGAAGATATAATTTTTCTCTGGTAGACAAAAACATTCTCCGACCACATCTGTATATCCCATAGGGGTCAGTAGTGCCCATTTTGGGCACTGTAACAGTGCCTAAACCAAGTTTTTCTCAAAATTAAAAATGTTATCTAATATGTAGACTTTTTCATTAATCCATAGTTTTCATACAGCGATTAATGTCTTTACAGTTTCTTAAGCTGTCTTGGCGGCTTCACCAGTGAGTTTAACAGTCATGGTCATGCCTGACCATGACCTTGCCTCAAAAATATATCTATGCATAGACATCTGTTCACTTGAAGAAGTGTGTTATTTTTTTTTTTCTCTCATGAGCCAAATTATCCAGGGGTGGATTTACACCAGCTTGGGCAAACATGTCATAAAAACCAGTAGCCTTGGGTTTCCTCTTAGAGAAGATGATCTACTTCACAATCAACACACACACACACACACACACACAGTGCCATTGGATCATATCAGAAACTAGGGAGAAGATGCCATATAATAGAATTTAATACAGCTCTAGGTGTTTAACCATCTTGAAATCTCTGAATTAGAAATGCAATTGAATCTTCTCTCGGATAATTTAGTGATCAACGACTGAACCACAGGAGCACAAAAACTATAAAATTTGTAAGTTCTAGTCTGGCAACTATGAAGAGTTAATACTTTTTAAAAGTAAGCAATTTTTCAGTCAAAGGGTACAAACTTTCAGTTATAAGATGAGTAATTTCTGATGATCTAATGTACAGCATGGTGACTACAATTAATCATACTGTATTGTATACTTAAAATTTGCTAAAAGAGTAGCTCTTAAACGTTCTCACCACCGGGGAGAAAAAAAGTAACTATGTGAGGTGATGGATGTGTTAATTAACTTGATTGTGGTAATTACTTCACAATGTGTATGTACATCAAATCATCACACTGTATGCCTTAAATATATACAATTTTTATACACAACTTTTATTTGTCGATTATACTTCAATAAAGCTAAGTGGGGAGGAAGGAAGCAGTTTTTTCTCCTTTCCAGAAGATTTGAGACCTTTCATTGTAAAACTTTATTAGATGAGTATCACAATAGTAATACCTAGGAGTGGGAGGTATGGCCATTATAATAAGAGGTTCTAAAAGCAAAGTTAAGACAACAGGGAGAAATAAGCAGAGTCCATTATTACTACCTCAGAAATAGAGGATTAAGAAAGTCTAAAGAGGCCCATCGTACATCCAAGTAGAAATAAGACTCTGTCATGCAGAATTTTGTAAGATTACTATTTACATGGTCCACTGGACTAATCATAAGTGTCTTGACTTCAGTAGTCAGTTGGAGAGAAGCCTGTTAAAGGTACAATATGTACAATAGGTACAATATGTACAATAGGTACAGTACCTGAAGAAATCTCTAATGCACCTTTATCAATATGAACAAGGACTGTGAGAATTCAACTCACATTTGAGAAGGAGAACGAATATAGGTTGCTATAGAATTAATCTCTATAAAAATCATATAAGCTATAAATAATACTCAGAATTCCAAATATTCCTCATTAGAAATAAGCCCAGCATATCTAAAGGGAATATTTTTCTTCTTGTTTTATCAGGATGTCTCACTGTTCATTGACCCTCTTCTTTGTATTTTGAACTATTTTCCTCTCATTTTGTCTTCTGCTGAAATGGCTATTTGCATTTATCAAGAACGGCTTCAATTCTGCCTCTCAAATTTCATATTGTAAGTGTAGAATGATCAAGTCTATTGCTCAGTGTGACAGAATCTCTGGCTCTCTGGAGTTCCCAGCACCTTACAACTGTATGAGATGTTAGCTTCTTTCAGAAGCTGGATGAAAGCTGGGATTTAGTACTTGAGGCAGAGGTGGAAAGAGAAAAGAAAAAAGAAAGACAATGATTATTACAGGTACAAGTTAACAGAGGTAGACAAAGGTACCTTGAAGGCCTGGATGAGAAAGGAGAAAGAAGAAATTACATCCACAGTTGAGCACAAGGGAGAATATGGCAATCAAAGGGATGCCTGAATGTAGCATGGTACGTCGTTTGAAGGGAAAAGAGGCAGGGCTTATACTTGCTGGTTGCTTTTGAAATAGGAGCCTGGATAGCTTGGTAATGCCTTCTCTTCATAGGTAATCCAACTAATGTTGGACAAACATTAATGTCAATAGTTTCTTAAAACTCTGATAAGCTTGATTCTAATATTTGAAAATCTCTTGGCATGACTGAGGTAGCATGTGAGAACACAAGAATTTTTTAAAAAAATCTGCTTCATCTAATATGATTTTTAAAAGGGAGGCAAATTCGCATGTTAATCACGACCCTTGTTTAGGTACAAATCCAGATGATCTTACTCGCTGCCTTTGTGATTGGGCATGTTAACCTCTCTGATGCTCAGTCTTCTCACCTACACAGCAGGAACAACAAAACCTAACTCATTCAGTTATTCAACAAATATTTAAGGAGGGTGTGCTATGTGCCAAGCACAGGTCTAGGCACCAGAAACACAACAAAGAGCAAAGTATAGAAAAATCCTGGCCCCATGGAGCTTCCATTCTAATGTGGTGTGGGGATTGAGCTGATGTAAACAAATAAATTAGCATGGCCCCGGCACATTCGGTAACTATTACTATGAACCATGTGTCCTGCGGGACACTTCTTACCAGATACTCTTTTCTTAGAAATCGTGTGTGTGTGTGTGTGTGTGTGTGTGTGTGTGTGTGTGTGTGTGTGTGTGTGTGTGTGTTGCCTTGGAGCTTTCTGTTCTGCCTCTGGCATCTATGTCTCTGCCCAGCTGCTTCTGTGCTTTCTCCACACTTTGGTAACATCATCAAATTCTTGCTACCTCCTGGACACTTGCCTTAGCACTCAGAAGTGTTACAGTCTCTCCCACTAAAAAAACAAACAATAAACAGCATAACAACAGTAGGAAGAAAAAAAAAAACTCCTTGAATCATCCATTCCTCTCAAGCTACTAAACCATCTCTTTCCTTCTAACTAACAACTTTTATCCAAAGAATGTTTTTGCAGGCAGCATTCACATCCACATGTCATATTTCCTGTCAGGTGGTAATTCTGGCATCTGTTCCCACCACTCAACTATACCTGCTCTTGCTTAGGTCACAAATCACCTCTCTCCATGTTGCTAAACCCAGCGTACATTTTCCAAGTCTTATCTTAGACCATTTATCATTGGCTCCTTCCTCCTAGAAATATTCTCTTCTCTTGGATTCCACAATTATAAGCCCTCTTGATTTGACTCCTACCTTCCCACTCCATTTCAGTCTCCTTTGGAAACTTCTCACACTCACTGTACCTTTTATTTATTTATAATTTAAAAAAAATTTTTTTTTTTTTTTTTTTTGCGGTATGCGGGCCTCTCACTGTTGTGGCCTCTCCCGTTGCGGAGCACAGATCCAGACGTGCAGGCTCAGCGGCCATGGCTCACGGGCCCAACCGCTACGCGGCATGTGGGATCTTCCCAGACCGGGGCACGAACCCGTGTCCCCTGCGTCGGCAGGCAGACTCTCAACCACTGCGCCACCAGGGAAGCCCTCACTGTACCTTTTAAATGTTGACATTCATTAAGGTTTAGTCTTGGCCCTCTTTGTGTCTTCACTTCCATTCATGATCAATTCTTACTTGTGTCTTACTTCACTTTCATTTTTCATCTCTTCCATTCTTATGACTCCAAATACCATTTAATCTTTGTGTTTCCTTCCAAGACCTCTTCTAGACAAATGCAACCAACTACTCCTTCTAAATCTCCACTTGACCGTCTCACCAGTAGCACAAATTGAATGTGCTCCAGTCAGAACTTTTCTTCCTAAACACCCACCCAAATTTCAAATATGCTTTTCTCCATTACTCAACACCATTCATCCAGTTACTTATGCCAGAAATGTGGGAACTGTGCTTGGCACCTTCCTGTCCCTTAGCCCCACATCCAACCGAGCTCTGAGTCCCGTCCATTCCACCTCTTAACTACATCTCACAACTGCTCACTTCTCAAAATTCCCAATCCTATCACCTAAGATCAAGCCAACCACCGTCACCAAAGAACTTCCCAACACCTCTTCTTCACTGACTTTTATCCTTTTCCAATCTATTTTCTACTCAGCAGCCAGAGTATGGTATTAAAATAAATATCCGATTATTTCACAGCCCTACTTAACAATTTAAAGATACCGTACATCTCTTATGAAGAGACGTAAAATTCTTAACATGATTCTTAAAGCTCTAAAAAAATCTAACTTACTAAATTTACTAAACCTACAAAGTATATCTGTCTTTGTGTATGAAACAGGTAAATAAAAACTTTTTCCCTTTCATCTTAAGAGCTTTAAAATCCATAGGATAGTAACTATATGCATACACTGTCATTCATGTGTGTGCTCACACATGTGAGCACACGTGTGCACACACATCGCAGCTTGGATGCAGACCTCTTAGAATTCAGATTGCTATATATTGAGTGTCTGTCCTTAGCTTTTCACGTGTATTTCACTAATGTCTTAAAAGCCTTCACACAAAAGAAAGTCCTAAGCACTTCGATAGGCTGTGATGATGGAGAAAATCACGGGATTTCTTCCCCTCCCTTCTCCTCTCCTTCCTCACCTCTGTTTCTCTCACAAGGAACCAAGCTCTGTGACATGAGACAAATGAGCCTCTCCAGAAGTTATTATAGAGATTGTCTGGGCTCTACTTTTTCATGATATACAGATCAAGCTAGGAAGAAAAAATATCCTTTGCATCTTCACTAATAGAATCTTGTTAGAAGCAATGACATCTGGTAAAACAAGTCTGCATAAAAAGTTGCCCTGTACTTATGTGGTTTTTCTTGGTGTTTGTCTATGTGTCTGATGAGACACCCGTAAATTCTCCCTTTTGCTCCTTTCCACACCCTTATTCTGTTTGTCTCAAAATAAATACTGTGATAGCTGGATCATTCACTGGATGCCAATCTTCATCCTTTGAAGCTGACTGCTGAACAAAAGAAGCACCCCAGTGCTTACATTTTAGTGCCTCTCACCAACCTATACATTTAACCCAGATGTTTGAGGCTCAGCAGGGCAGAATATTTACCTATTTATTCAGGTGTTTAGGAAGGAAAAAAGGATCCAGTTTACAAACAGCTCTTTACATCAACTTACTTGAGGATGTGTTTCTATTCTATAAAATGCATTTAAATAAATCAGTTTCTGAAAAGTGGTAAACCAGTGACACCATTTATACTACATGAAGGTTCTTCCCAATGGGCCAGAGAGGTTTCAATTATCTTGGATAGGGACCACTTCAGAAGTGACATGATCTATATTAAGTTAGCCTTTATTGTCTTTACAGCCATAGTAATGGGGCTATGTCACAGTGTAATAGAAAGAGAAAGTGGCTGGCATTAAAATGACTTGTTTGTGCAAACTCCATCTCAAACAACGCCTGAGACAGACACAGAGTCTGTTCTAGAACATCATTAATTAAGCCGATAGAGGCACACTACTGCATACTGTGTCCTCACACCACACATATGCACATACAAACATTCAATCATTCACCCACTGTAGCACAAATTCATGAGCGCTCTCACTATACCAGATAATGGTAATGTGACTAATAACAAGAAACTTTTCTATTTCATAGCAGGTGTCACTATATTTAGAGATTATTGGCCAATGAGCAGGTGGCTCTAATGATGGACAAGAGAAAGTTAAAGAAAGTTCCATGTGACATAGTGGATGGAATCATAGGAGAAAGGCAAGCTGCATAAAGTCCAAAGTTGAAGGCAAACTAACAAATGAATAAGGGGGAATTAGAATGCAGCAGTAACCACAAGGAAACATATTTACTTCACAAGATATCTGGATGAAGTGGTTAGAAATTAGGAATGAAAGCCCTACATTGTCATTCACTTTGACACTGTGTAATGTTGAAAATTAGGACATTGTAAGTATTTATAATCTAACAGGTATGCTTTGTAGAGTCTAAGTATAACTGATATTTTTGCACCTTTATTGTAAAGAATATGATGTGTGTAGTGATACTGTTTTCTTTAGGCTTATGAAGGAAGTGTCCACTGCACGCTGGGCTTACTCCTGAGCTTGGGAGAAGCTAGTATTTGTTACGCACAGGTAGTAAGTAAATGGGAGTGGACTGTAAAGTTACACAGGAGCATGGTCTCACTTTGGATAATAGCCATAAAATCCCTCCTGAAGACCAGCACAGAAGCAGATATTAATCTGCTTCTAGAATATAGAGGCCTGGGAAAGTGTAACATGGAGAGTTACAATAAGCATCTTAAGGCAACAAGTAAAAAAGCATATGTAGACAAAACTGCCATTGAAAAATCTCTTTCTTATTGATATCAAAGTTTGAAAATGACTGATCTACACTAAAGAAAGAAAAGAGAACTCTAAAATTAGATGTCAAGGCATGAAAGTCATTCTATTTTGAAGATAACTGTGAAATCCCTAATGGTAAATAAGGGCTCAGTAGAGAATTTTTAAATATTTCACTTTGCTAATGGTTTATCCCATTTTGTTTTAAAATTAAGTCTGAAGTCTTAATACATGACAGGATTTTTTGTTGCTATGAGATTTGAGCGGAGAGGGGGTTGGACCTTAAACGCAAGTATGAGGGGACTCCATTGGAAAGAAGATGCTGAGTTTCACTTTAATATCCTTCTCTTACACCTCCAATGGATACAACAACGGTCCCCAAAGGTCTTTTAAGGGGAAATGTTTCATTCCCTTTATTTCTTCTAGGATTTCTTACTCTGTATTGCTTGAGTGAAAAAGCACCACCCCTCAACCCCACCACAAAATGACCAAATTGATGTCAGTAGCCTTATCCTTATTCTCAAAGAGAAAGCTCCTAGCTCTGGTAGCTTTGTTTAGCTATTTCCCCACTGGAGAGGATATTCAGGGTTGTGTAGAGCTTCCTCAGTGCTTTCTCTTCTTCCCAACTGCCTCTGGGATGCCCTGACACAGACACAACTTCATACTTCTAAGGAGTAGGATGATGTCTCTTTTTCCTTGTATAAATCCAAGATGCGTTGCTGCATAAAGATTAACCATAAACTTGCAATTGGAGACTGGCGTTGAGTAAATGTTATGTGATGATGGTGGTGATTATGTTCTCACATGGAAGAGTCCACTCACAACACCACTCCTTCATAAAACTCAAGGAGGAATATCAATTCCAGATGTTAAATTACAATCATTGCCTTTTTAAAATCATGACACATCTCAGATTGATTTGTTTTTCTTTGTCATCATTGAATTTGTCTTTTAGGAAGTAGTAAACTTTCCCAAATTAGCTAAGTTTCAATAAGGAAAGAAACTTTTCTGTAAACAATTGTTCTCCTCCATCATTAATTTAATGGAAATAGTGCAATTATGGTAAGAGAGGAAATTGCAATCACCAACTCTTCTCTGCTGCTCACTCGTCCTGTGTTTAAAAATTATCCTTCCAGAAAATGTTCTTTATAAAGATATAAGTTGCAGGGTAGGATTATTTCATGACTTCAAATAAGTTTTCTTTCTCCAAGAAAACATGTCCCAAAGTTTCTAAAAGTTAAGCAGAACTACAAGATATATAAGTAGTTTAGATATGACCAAGAAGGTATCCCCCGCTCCCGGCTAACTTTTTATTTAAAAACACTTACTTTATTTCAACATTCTGAGCAGATCCCAGACAACTCTGTGCATACTAGTCCCAGAGCAGACATAAAAACCAGATGGGAAAGAGATTTACAAGAACCAATCTCAAAAGAATATTTGCAAGCAGAATGTCAACTCAAAATTGATTTCAGCAATGTATTTTGATTTACAATACAGATGTCTTTTCAGAATTTTCAGTTTTCCTTATGTATGAACAAAGTGCAAGGAGGTTATCATCCCAGCTGCTCACTTCAAATGTTCCAGCCCTAAACAACAACAAAAAATTATATTTACTTTTATCCTCTGGGAAGTTCAGATTTTTTTAGTAGACGTTATAGGAAAATTGTTAAATCAAGCAAGCAGTTGCCCCTGTGTTTAAGAATATTTTCTCGAGGATACCACCTTGTCACATCTCAAGGACCTTAACAAGGCAGCATGAGAATCAAAGTATTTTCTTTTGTTACTCTCTCATTATACAACAGTATATTGAGATGCTTTATGGTGGTGATACCGGGCACTGTGCTAGGTACTAAAAATATTAAAAATATCTTCAAGGAGTCAGAGTCTCCTTGAAAAAGGAGTAAAAAAAAAAAAAATCCATGTGCTGTGGAATATACAAAGAATTATTTGAACACTGAGAAGGAAGCCCTTAACTCTACCAGGAAAGACAAAGAAAGAAAGAAAAGATGGAGGTAATGAGATGCAGCTGTCATAAGTACATACATATAATGAAATTTGAACTTTTAAGGAGAGATTGTTTGGTTCTCACCTTCTTCGGTCATAAGAAAAGAAATAAATTCTGAAATAATTCAATATCAGAGTCATCAGCAAACATTTATTGAGCAAATTATATAATGATTTCCAGTTGATAAGAAGTATTCACTCTCTAAAAAAATATCTGAAGTATACTTTGGTAGCCCACATGCTAGGCAACTGAGTTTTTTCAATGTTTGAAAAATTCTAATATTTAATTTCAACCTTCTTCCAGGGACCCTGATATTTCTATCATATGTAAGTATAATGACAGCCAAGATTTATTGAGCTCCTACTGATGTGATTGGATTTGTGACATGGGGAAAGGAGAAACATGGTGGGGAGTAGATAATTTAAATGAGTATGTACACACATTCATGCAGCACTGGGATCACACAATCTAATTTATTTTTGGAGGACTGTATGCATCAATTGGTTTATGTTGACTTTGACAGTGTAATTTATGCAAAGATACTCAAATTTCACTGACCCTATCAAACTGTGATGAATTAGAAACATTTGCTCACTCAAAAAAGTAAACCACAATAAACCTTGCAAGGTGAAATTTCATTTTTTCCGTTTCTTTTCAAATGGAAAAGAACTGAGTTTAGAAAAATAACATCAGTTGAAAAAAATCATTAGTGTGTGTCTATTGTGTGAAAAGATAATGCTCACTATTGCAATTGGAGACTGCAAATATTATTTGCTTAGCCAGCTCTCTCTATTAACCAGTACAGTATTTGTACATTCTATGGCATGTAGTTTATGTCTATAGAAAGGATATTAATTCCACATATGACACTCATTCACAGATTTTATTACAAAGTTCAGGCAGTCACTCTGAAAACATCTATCTCATAGCCCTATGTCCTATAATAGGTTTCATGATTTACAAAACACTGTCACATTCATTATTTCATTTATTGTTTGGTACAAGCCTTTGAGGTAGGTAAAGTGTTAACAGCCCCATTTTTAGATAAAGAAACATTTTCAAAATGCTTACATAACTCAATAAAGGTTACACAGCTAGTAATGAATATTCATAATGGTGAACCCTAGACCTCACAAGAATTGTTGAACATGACCTATATAGTTTGTGTTAATTGCCTGGTCTTATTTTATTCCAATCCATTGAAAATATGCAATCCAAGTATGACAAAAGGGGTCACTCAGGATTAACTAGAATATCTGATTAACCCAAATGCCATAAAACAATATTAAACATAGTAAGTTTTCAATTTTTAGAAACACAGCCCGAATTTGTCAGCTTTCTTTAAGAAAGCAGAGTGACCCTGGGGTAGAGCTTTGAGGATGTAAATCTCCAACTTTTCCTTGAAAGCAGTAATTCATGAAAAAGTGCATTTGATGAAAAACCAGGCTGAGACCTTGAAGGCATGTGATAACAGTCAGTTTATGCTCTAGGCTTCCAAGAACATATTCTGTGCAGCCAATGTGACTCGAGAATGACAGGAAGAGCTGTATGAGGTTTTCTTTTTCTCTCCAGTTCAGCCTCCTTGTATTGATCAATGGGCTTACATGCAGCCTTCCTGAGCGACATTATTCAGTGTTGTGTTGCTTCAATCTGCCAGCACTAGGTGGGGTGCAGGAAGGGGAGCATCTTGAAGGAAAGTAAATAGTAGGGAAAAAGATATTTAAAGCTCAGACTCCAGTGGAGGGAGCTCTTATGCAAGGACTAACTTGACCTTACTCAGGAGAAACACAAACCTGAAAGGCAATTCCTGACTCTACCTACATTTAAGAAAAATGCAAGAAGCTCCAACCTACAAAGTCACCTCTAGTCCTATATTTATATATTGTTTGATACAAGATTTCACTAAAAGACAAGGGAGAGTTTGGAGAGCTAAGTGTAATTTCTCTCTCTCTCTCTCTCTCTCTCTCTCTCTCTCTCGGCTTCAATTAAGGCATATTTTGCAAACTGTGTTACTGTTTTCTAACATGAATTATATGACTAATATATTAATTCCACAAATATTTATTATTGTGAGTGAACTATTGGATTAATTCCATTATCCTGATCATGGAGGCAAAATTTTGTATTAAAAGACCTCATTTGCTTTTGATTATCTTGATTACTACAAATGTTCCATTGTTTTATGTCTAGAAACAATTTCACTACTTTCCTGTTAGAAATATTTCCCATCTGTTGGAAGTCAAACACTTTTAAGAGGTTCTAAAAGAGCTGCAAAAAATAAATACTAACATTATTCTCTAAGGAACTCAAGAGTCCTTTACAGGCAGCGTAGTACTTAAAATACACAGGTAAGGGCTTCCCTGGTGGCGCAGTGGTTGAGAGTCCGCCTGCCAATGTAGGGGACACGGGCTCGTGCCCCGGTCCGGGAAGATCCCGCATGCCGTGGTGCGGCTGGGCCCGTGGGCCCGTGGGCCGTGGCCGCTGGGCCTGCGCGTCCGGGGCCTGTGCTCCGCAACGGGGGAGGTCACAACATTGAGAGGCCCGCGTACCGCAAAAAAAAAAAAAATTTGGTCCCCTGAAACATCCTTCACATGAACCTTACGTCTCAGAGGTAGTTCTTTAAAGAATTCTTATACCCTAGGAGGGATGCTCGTGTGGCACTTTACCTTTCTTGCAGACTCATTAACTAGACTATCAGAGCCAAGAAGGTATCTTAGTGAGTGTTAAATAAAACTCTTATTTTATTAAAGGGGAATGTAAGGACCACAGTGTGAGGTGTTGGCCCAAGTTCTCTCAGCTAAGTAGCTGAAGAGTCAGCCCTCAACCTCAGGGCTCCAAAATCTTGCTTGTGTGACGCGTACCGCAAAAAAAAAAAAAAAAAAAAAAAAAAAAAAAAAAAATATATATATATATATATATATATACACACAGGTAAAAGCTCAGTGTAATAAATTCCCAAAGACTTGCAATTTGACTGTATTGGATCTGTGTAGTAACAAAGGCATTGATAGAAATGACTTCCCAGTCTTCTGGAGCAGGGGATGACACTCCGTGGCAAACTAACAAGTGAGAAAAAATTGGCTCTCAGAAATTAGCTCTTAGAAAAAATTAGAATCTAGCAGGGACAAAATGGAAAGGGTTGTGTACACAATCCTATCCTCACTCTTCTTCCAAGCCCTCAATTCGACAAATGTTTTGGACGAGCATATCTGAGGTGAGATGGGGGAGGAACAAGGAAACATAAAAGGCTAAATTATCTTCCTGAGAGCACCCAACGTCCTTTAGTCCATTGTGTACATGGGACCTTATCAAGTTTTCTATAGAAACGTCTATAGCTAAGTTATTCGTTTACAAAACAAAACTAAAAATTAATGGCCTACTACAGAATGAATACATTCTTTAGAAGATCACTAAAGGCTCTAACCTCCGACTTTTGGCCCATTCACTTGCCTCTCCTGCCTTGTCTCCCTTACTCACCCCATGTGCTCTCTGCCCCACCCAAAGGGCTGCGACCCAAGTGGCTTCAACCTGGACCTGCCACAGAGTCCTTTCTTGCTCTAGGCCTCATTCAAAATAGGCAGCCTTTCTTCTCATTCACTCGAAGGCTCAGAGCAGTATTCCTAGGTGCAGATTTGGTTGCCCCCCAGATCTTGTGGTAGCCGACTAGGCATTGTGCTTCCTTCATGGTAGAAGATGCAGCAATTTACTTGGAAGGAGATGACCCAGGACACCCTTAGCCGCTGGACCCCTAAAATCTTCAGTGAATGGGCGGTCCTTCGGTGTCGCAAGTATCTCCCACGCTCTGGAGTGCGTGTCTCCTTCTGAGGTCTCCAGCATAATGGCCCCCTCTTGCTCATTCTGTCTGATCAACATGATGCCATCCATGTGACGGATCAATGTCATGTTCTGCAGGATGTCCATAGAGTCCAGAGTTCTTCTGACCATAACATGACAAGAGAGTGAGAGAGCTTTGTCTTGGGGCAAAGCAGTAAATGAAATAGTGTTTTTGGTTCCATGTGAAGGGGAACTGTTTCTGATTCTCTTTCCTGATTTAAATACGAGAGAAAATACATTTACCAAATCAATGGCTCTGTATTATGTACCAGAGTCCTTATTAACTTGTCATAGCAATAAAACCACATGACGTATAGCAGCTATGATCAAAACTACAAGTTGGTTTATTTTGTGGTTGTCTATAGTCATTTTCCAGGATCCATCTGGTTTTTACATGGGCAAATGGGATTAAACGTAGATATGACAAAAAATACCACTGAGTCCTTTAGATTTTTAAGAGTAGCATTAATCTCCAATGTCTGCTCTCAGGATGTGATACTGTTTTTGATTGACCGTCCTGATCAAGGCAAGGTATAATGGGGCAGTTTCAAAAGCTTCCACTTGACCTTCCCCACTGTCATAGGTCTTACCTCACAGGACCAGGATGTGGGAGTTACTCCAAAAGCCAAGTGTGCCAATCCCAAAAATACATTGAGGGAATAGGCAAATGATCACTGGGTGTGTCTGCAGACCTAGTAGACCAACGAGAGCTAGCATGTGGCTAAGACCCTTTATTTCTATTTTTGTTGTAATATTCCTTTTTTATTGAATTATAGTTGATGTGTAAGTTACAGGTGTACAATATAGTGATTCACAATTTTTAAAGGTTATATTCCATTTTTGGCTATTATAAAATCTTGGCTATATTCCCTATGTTATACAATATATCCCTGTAGCTTATTTTATACATAATATTCTATAGTTGTAACTCTTAATCCCCTACCCTATATTGCCCCTCCCCCTTCCCACTCCCCACTGGTAAGCACTAGTTTGTTCTCTTTATCTGTGAGTCTGTTTCTTTTTTGTTATATTCACTAGCTGTTTTATTTTTTAGATTCCACATACAAGTGATACCATAGAGTATTTATCTTTCTCTATCTGATTTATTTCACTTAGCATAATGCCCTCCAAGTCCATCCATGTTGTTGCAAATGGCAAAATTTCTTTTTTATGGCTGAGAAGTATTCCACTGTGTGTGTGTGCGTGTGTGTGTGTGTGTGTATGTGTGTATATATCTAAATATCACATCTTCTTTATCCATTCATCTGCTGATGGACACTTAGGCTGTTTACATACAGTGGCAATTTTTAATATTGCCGCTATCAACATTGGAGTACATGTATTTTTTTGAATTAGTGTTTCCATTTTTTTCAGATATATACCCAGGAGTAGACTTGCTGTGTCATATGGTAGTTCTATTCTTAGTTTTTTGAGAAACCTCCATACTGTTTTCTACAGTGGCTGCACCAATTTACATTCCCACCAACAGAGTAGGAGGGTTCCCTTTTCTCCACACCCTCGCCAACATTTGTTGTTTGTGTTCTTTTTGATGACAGCCATTCTGACAGGTGTGAGGTGATATCTCATTGTGGTCTTGATTTGCATTTCCCTGGTGATTAGTGATGTTGAGCATCTTTGCATGTGCCTCTCAGCCATTTGCATGTCCTCTTTGGGAAAATGTCTATTCAGTTCTCCTGTCCATTTTTTTTTTGCTTTTATTCCTTTGCTTTTGGAGACAGATCCAAAAAAAATATTGCTATGATTTATGTCCAACAGTGTTCTGCCTATGATTTCTTCTGGAAGTTTTATGGTTTCTGGTCTTACACTTAGGTCTTTAATCCATTTTGAGTTTATTTCTGTATACAGTGTTAGAGAATGTTCTAATTTCATTCTTTTACATGTAGCTGTCCATGTTTCCCAGCACCACTTATTGAAGAGACTGTCTTTTCTCTATAGTATATTCTTGCCTCCTTTGTCATAGAATAGTTGACCATAGATGCATGCGTTTACTTCTGGGCTCTCTGTTCTGTTCCATTGATCTATGTGTCTGTTTTTATGCTGGTACCACAATGTTTTGATTACTGCTTTGTAGTGTAGTCTGAAGTCATGGAGCATGATTCCTCCACTTTTGTTCTTCTTTCTCAAGATTGTTTTGGCCGTTCAGGGGGCTAAGACACTTTTTATTACCTATCTCCCATATGCCCCAATCTAATGGAGGAGGCATTGTGAAACATCAGGTCACTAGATATCAGTGTCCATCCTATGTCCAGTAGGCCTCTATATGTTTGAGTATTACCCCTTCTCCAATACGTAGTCACTCAAGTAGTCTGTTGGCTCTTTTGGAAAAGGACAGGGGAACCATTACAGTATATAATAGAGTCCTTCCCTGTGAGGACCCCACACCTCTTGAATCAGTGGAACCTACTCTGCAAACTGGCTCAGGTCTGGAAACTGGACAAGGGAATGTGACTTTATTTGGGCATCAGACCTCAGACTTCTGATCCTGAGTTCTTGTTTTCTTTTGATTGTGGAGGCAATCCATCTATTTTCCCGTGGCAAAATATAATGTTTTATTAACCATCTTCATAGTTCTTTGTGGGTTAAACTCCCTTGAGAACCACTCTGATCTTATCTGTGCTCAGGGGAATAATGACCTCCTGGCATTTGGTGCTAAGATCTATTTCCTGGCCTCTATTACATTGGGTCCCAATTATCCCCACTGCTATTAGTGAGCCAATGTCAACGACAGTCTCTTCTACCTTCAGCTCTGGTCCACAGAAGAAAGCCAATACTGGGCTCCACGGTGATGCTGATGTCCTTCTCACCAGTGAATTCCTGACTGCCTAGGTGAAACTCTGATTTGGGGACCCACCTATGGAACATAATCCTCTGCTGATTCTTCTTGCCTCACATAATATACCTATTCCAGCTTGTCTACTTCACTCAGCCTTTTAATTCCTTTCTCTAGTTATTTTACTAGGCAATGTTAAGTATTTCAACCTCACTCAGAATAAACCATTGCCTTATCTAGGCTGTAGGAGCCATCCTAGCCACAAGTTTGCACTATCCCCTGGGGTCCTTGTCAGGGGGTTCAATCCTGTACCCCAAACAAGTGTTCCCAAACCAATAAACTCTCCAATAATCAATCTTATGTTCGAACTCCTTTGTTCAAGACGCTCAGCCTCCAGCACATGCTCAGGGCTGTGACTGAATGGGGGCACTGGGAAAAATATTTCTTTGAAAGAAGGAAGAACAATTATATATATATTTCAGGTTATAGTAGTTTTTAAGTGGGAGTGGGTGTTTGCCATGCATACCTTGTGGTTTCTAATGTGAATATTTTAATAAGTATTTTTTTCCTTTTATGATTTTGTCTCTCTTCTCCCACCTTTTGTCCTTTTTTCTTTTTTTTTTTTTTTTTTTT
>NC_041228.1:20792354-20810005 GCF_002837175.3 Physeter macrocephalus | reverse complement strand
GGCCATGGCTCACGGGCCCAGCCGCTCCGCGGCACGCGGGATCCTCCCAGACCGGGGCGCGAACCCGGTTCCCCTGCATCGGCAGGCGGACGCGCAACCACTGCGCCACCAGGGAAGCCCCCACCACCTTTTGTCCTTGAGTGTTCTTGCTATTAACACTATTTATAATTTAGTTTGTAATTCTTTTTTTAAAATGTTCCTAGTTTTATTAAAAAAAAAAAAAAAAAAAAAAAGAAAAGACTCACCCCAGCCCCTGCTGGTCCACGATGGCTGGTCTTATAGCTCATTTGGAGTGTAGCCCTGTTTTCCCTTAAGTGATGCATTTCATCCCTGGCTGAGTTATACTGCTCCTTAACTCTGGTTAAGGACCTGGAATCAGGAAAGCAGGGGGAGCAGCTTCTGCAGTGGAATACTTACTGTCTAGTCTTCTAGTTTGGCATGAGCTGGGGGAGGCAGCTCTTAAAGGGGAGGAGTTGGGTAACTTCTTCAAGGCCGGAAGAGCAGATAAGTCTGAGAAATCAAATCTTCAGGCCAAATGTCCCCAACCTATGTGTCAGGGTCCTAGGTTTTCCCAACTTGTCTTGACTTTGACATAGCAGGTCTGCCTCATTTGAACATTCATTCATCTTTGGAGTTCAACCACTGTATCAAATCTTGTACTTGACTGCCAGCTTTTTCTGCGTAAGACGAAGGTTTCTTTATAAGTTGGCAAAGAAATTCAATGCAACTTAGTAATAACCATCCAATTCCATTGTCTTGATCTTTATTATTTCTTGGTACACGTCAAACCCTGATCTACTGCCCTGGACAGTACATGTCTCATCCCATCTCAACATCCCAGTTCCCCATGGGTGAACATTTTAACAACTGGGCAACTTCCTTGTACTAGGGGCTATCTGTGAGGGATAGGATCCTCATTACCAGCCAGTCAGTGAGTGGTCCATTTCCAAAGTGCCATTTTATACACCTGCTTTTTCAGCCACTCCTGGTACCAACTGTGCTATGTTGGATTCTCCAGGAGGGAAAGGCTGAGACGGACTTTGGAATGTAAGCAGTTTCTTAGAGACTAACTCCTATAAAAAGGAAGGAAGATGGATGGGACAGGGGGAGCCATTAGACTGTGCTAGTCTCTGCTAGCCCAAAGGAGAACTCTGGAACAAAGATTGCTCATTAGAGGAACCAGGCATCAGGTGGAAATGGCCAGGCCCTCATTCCATCACCCTGCTTGGTCACTGGCCAGGGACTGACCTGAGAGTATCAAGACCTTGGCTCAAAGGCTGAGGTGCATGAGGAAGAAGCACAGAGCTGCAGACTGCCAGCTAATCACACCCTTTGCAGCTGGTCTGGGAGTCCTTTCTTGAAAGAACTGAGTAGCACATCTCCACATCTGCCACACTTATGTCCTCTCACACAAATGCTTAAGGGGTGATAAGCCAAGCTCTAGATCATAAGATAAATGCTGTACTGTGTCTTCAGCAGATACACAAAAGAATCTTTGACTTCTTAGTCAAAGTAGGGAGGGAGGGAGAGGTGGGACTGTTTAACTGTAAGACAGTGTTTCTCAGAAGGACTTTGTGGTATCTTAGGGATTTCAGATTTATGGTTAGGGGTTCTACAACAGATTGTGATCGGAAAAAAACCACTTTATCTTTTAAACTTAATGGGCCACTCAATGTTAGGGCTTGCAGAGGTAAGTAGTGACTGAATGGCCCTGTTAAGTCTGTGATAAAGGTCTTCCAATCCTGTATGAGGAGGCTCAGTAGGATCGTGTTCATCTGCTTGAGTCAGTTTTCAGTTTTTGATGTGGGATAAAGGAGGTCGTTGATAATTGGTGAACACTTTATTGCACAAAAGTGCAAAGAGGACAGAAGGCTGACGGTGTCAGCTGACCTCGCCCAATCGCCCATCGTGCGTCACCAACTGACTTATGAGAAATTTCTATCTTAAGGAAGGAATTGTCACATGCCATGGCTTAGCCACACCCTGCCATTTTGCTATTGCTGTGAATGTTACAAAATATGAACTGTGTAAATGCTAACTCAATTTTGTTATGAAGTTTTTACACTTTGGGTGATTTTCTCATTTAGTTTTTTAGGCCCTTATATTTTATATATTATTAATGTTTGTGTTTAAAAACACATCTGATGATATAATGTGGTAAGTTTTTAAGGCAGATATAAGATGGAAGAGAAGGATTCTAGTCTTTGGTTCATAAACAAGTCTGATATGTCTACTGATGAAGAAGTATAATCTTCTGAGTCATTTCACTGCACTAGTGAAACAAACATACACACACAAACAGACACACACACACGACATTTGGCACTGCAATTAAATGCCAATGCTTTTGTTTAAAGAAATCATCTATAGACATATAGAGATATAGATAATTTTTTCCAGTGCAAAGGCTCAGGAGCCAAGTTATTTAGTGGTAGTATGAACTGCCCAGAAAAGTAAAGGTAACACAATTGTTAAGAACCTAATAATGCCAGCATGTAATATTTAAGTGAATAAAATGCTAGGACATATGCAGTATCAGAAGTTGAAAAGGTTCCACTGTCAGTACAATAAGTCAATATATTAATAACACTTGTCAATAATTTTCACATATAAATAACATTTTTAAAAATCTATTTGGATTTTTCATTAAATCTACCAAGCCTACCTTTCAACAAATTAAACTCTTCTTCTGGCTTAAGTCAGTTATTTAATAGAAATGTATTATCGTTGCCTTATGAGTTTTTAAAAAAATTGTTAAAAGGAAAGAAAAAAATAACTTCAAAAAAGGTAAGCTGAGCTTACCTATTAGAGTTTTTTTTTAAGAAAGTCTGGCTGCAAAGATATTTTCAGTTTCAAGGAGGCAGTAAAACTACTCTTGTACATATCGTCTACCATATACAATAGCTCCTCAGCAACTGGGTGGTGATAAGACTTTCAAGCCTACTGGGATGAAATTTTTTTAAAAAATCAATCAAGAATTTAAAAACCAAAAGAACTGATGTTTACTGCACCTTCATTACTGACTAGTATAGAAGTGTGAGAAGGAAGAACCATACAAAAAGAATATCAAAAGTTGGTCAAATAAACTTATCTACAGAAAAATATCTTTCTACACTCAAAAGAGTGTTGAGGGTTATTATTGGATTACTATATCTACAACTCACTGATCCCACTAATGTATTGAGAGCTGTAGATATAATAATTTTATACAGGGATTCCCTGAGACCTGAAAATTATTTCAAAGGTTCTTCTGGGGTTAAAAAGACTAAAAAAGGCTGCTTTGGGTTTTTCCTCACCCTTCGTCACCTTCCCTACCATGTACAACTTCCAAATCAGGGTGAACATTTGTAAACACCAGCAACGAAAGTTTTTTTTTTAATGACTTGAGAATTATTTCCTTGAACTAAAAAACATTGTTCCTTCTTAACTATATTAAGGCTTAGTCTGAGACACAAACTACTAACTCAAATAATGGGAAGACAGGAAATGTAAATGGTTAATGGTTAAAATGGACAGTTCTCTAGTGAAAGGGACCAAAATATACTCAGGAGAAGGATCTCAGAATAAAATTAAAGCCTAAACTTGGGAGATATAAATTTGGAAGGACACCATGACTGATTTAGAGGCAAGAAAATTAAACTTAGTGAATTTCAAATTAATTTCACAGATGTATCCAATTCTGATGTGGCTGGCAGGGTTCCAGGTTACACTGGAACATAAAGAAAAAGCAAAAATCTCACTTCAATTTTCTTTGGCAATGTGAGATACCTGATGCCTAATTGTGTTTTTATATGTATGTTTGTGTGTGTTTGTGCATGAGTGTGTGTTTTTGTAGGTATCTAATAAACATGATATAAAAATTAACAAAGGGAAAAAGTACCCAGTCTGCAAGTCAGCTAGGAAATAAATTCTCAGACACTTGTCAAGGAAAATATCAAGTAAATATTTATGGGGTCTAGTTTTAAGAACTGCCAGATACATCTTGTTATGACTTTGAAAATAAACTTGATTCTTACTCAAGGGGCAGGATTATATATTAGTGATGTATATATTATAGCTGAAGTCTTGATTCCATACATCTTGTATAGAAATTAAAAAATAACAGCTGCCTGAAATATATATTTAATGTGTGATATTTAATATCCAATATTATGTATATGCACACATTTTTACTATCTCAGAGGACTATAGGGTATTATTTACAGCTACTTATATACATGGATATTATTCACCTTTTGATTCATTCTTGCCCCTGAGACACTATGCTCTTTTTAGATATTTGTAAACAGTTCCACAGCTACTATGAGACCTTTCTAAAGTTTAGAGGCTCCCACCTCGTATAATTTCAAACATATAAAAATACACCCATGTCACATGTTAAATATAGCTTCTCCAAAAAATTTTTGAAAGGTTTTTAAAATTTTTATGAATTTTTTTCCAGATCTTAAAAAAGCTATTGACAAGCTCATATACTAATTTATGGGAACTACTACTAAGGCTGTAGCGCCTAATGGATAAAACTGCCATTTGGTTACCACTAATGATGCTGTCTTCTCATTGTACTTGGTATAAAACCAACTTTTGTACCATGTTCTATAATGCTCTATATGAATTTTAATAATCTTCTCCTCTGACCCCACCTCATGTACTATTCCATTTATTACTGTGTCCAAGTCACACAGGCAGTTTTTTTGTTCTAAGGACTCATCATGCATTGAAAAGAGAGAGGATAGCAGTTTAAGTATGGGTGTTGAGGGAAGGGTTAAGAACTGAGCATGCCTATAGGCAGACAGGAAATAGCTTTGGAGAGAAAGACAATCAGAAGAAGGAGAAGAAGAAAGGACCTGTCTTTATTTATTTATATTTGGCTGCGTTGGGTCTTCATTGCTGCGCTCGGGCTTTCTCTAGTTGCGGTGAGCTGGGGCTACTCTTTGTTGTGGTGCGCGGGCTTCTCATTGTGGTGGCTTCTCTTGTTGCGGAGCATGGGCTCTAGGCACGCGGGCTTCAGTAGTTGTGGCTCGCGGGCTCTAGAGTGCAGGCTCCGTAGTTGTGGCGCACGGGCTTAGTTGCTCCACGGCATGTGGCATCTTCCCGGACCACGGATTGAACCTGTGTCACCCATATTGGCAGGCAGATTCTTAACCACTGCGCCATTAGGGAAGTCCCAGGACCTGTCTTTTTTGATTTTTGAATTACTGCCTAGCGCAGTGCCTAGGTAGCCCATGGTAGGAGACCTCAAATAAATCTTTCTCTAAGGACACTGTGGTGCAGCGATGCCCTGGTATCAAAGAGAGTGTGCTGGTTGCCTACTGCTGGGAAAATATCTTCTTCCAAGCTCCCTCACATGCTTGATGATAGGATTAGGTTCCTCACAGGCTACTGGACCAAAAAGCCTCACTTTCTCACTGACTGTTTGCCAGAGGCCGTTCTCAATTCTGTGTCACATGGGCCTCTCCACAAGGCAACTCACAACCTGACAGCTGGCTTCTCTCAGAGCAAGCAAGTGAGAGAGCAAGAGAGGCTGAGAACCCAAGACAGAAACCAAAGTTTTGTATCACCAAATCTTGGAAAGGTCATCCCATTACTTGTGCCACACTTTTATTCTTTAGAAGTGAGTCACTGGCGCCATCCTCAAGGTCATATTAGGACAACCAGCCTATGCCTAGTCCTGACAATCAAGACTAGTTGGAAGTGGTGGCATTCGCAAAGCCATTCATATCCAAGTTTCACCCTTCCTTTGAGTACTATACCCATTCAAATCCTTGGTCCAACAGCCCACTGGTGGCTGGGTCTCACGTCTATATCCCAGTGATGATGTCCAAAGGTGAACCGATGGAAGCCCAGGACACATAATACAAAGCTGAGTCTCTCAGAATGCATTTCTGAATCCATTTGATACATCCACATGACTCACTCCTTGGGTCATCAGAAATAATGAGGTGAGTGTCGGCTGAGCCACATTCAACATCACATCCATTGTAGAGAGAAAGGAAATACTTTCACAAATAGACAGATCACATGACCCAAATAGCCCTTTTTCATTTTAGCTGGTTTCTTATTGCTCTTCAGCAGATAACACATTTCCACACAAATCTTTCTTGAACTCCCCAACTAAGACTAAATTAATTACCCATGTGAACACAGTTCCTGTGTCATTATACTTACTTACTACTTAAATAGTAGACATTTTTGAGGAAGAAAGAAAGCAATACAAAATACGAAAGAAAGCAGGACAGAATAATTTTTGAAATACTGAGCTTTGGTTTTTTCCCCCTGTACTGTTCAGTCATCCCTTCCCAAATCAAACACTTGGTCACAAATTAGAATTATGTGGGTTTTTTTTCCTTGTAAGTCTAAGAAAAAGGGACAACGTTATGTCAGGTACCTTGTGAGAACACCAAGAACAGACAGAAGTTCTTCCCCCATCTACCAGGGATGCCCTCCAGGCTTGGACACAGGGGGTGAGAACAGTGATGGGCCAGCAATTTAGAACCTGGAGGAGATGGGACAGAACTGGGTGGAAAACAATGGATAGGGAAGGTACCTCTGCTCTGGATGTGAAATGATGAGAGTGTCCAGCAAATACTGGCAAATGATTGCTGTGGAAATGATTAAAGACTATTTAAATTAATTACCTTAATATAACCTGCATCTCTTCCACCCCAGCTACCATCCCCATCATCTCCCAATTTTGATTTTTACTCTTTAAACCATGACCACCAAAGAGTCATATAAAACTGCAAAGAACAGGTTTTGAATTTTTAAAATTTATCTCATTTTGTAAATGTGACGTAAGGGAAATAGTAGCATTATAAAATAACATAAAAAAAGAAGTGAGTCACTAAGTGGAGCCCACACTCGAGGAGAGGAGTTACACCAGGGCATGAGGACATGGAAGTGGGGATCATTGGAAGCCTTCTTAGAGCCACATTTACTTTCTAGCAGATGATTCAGACATCTAAACAAATAACAGTATAGAATGTCAACTAATAATTTACAAAGCAGATAACCTAGAATATTTATCCCTTTCTGGAGCAGAGAAGAAAATCCTCAGAGCAGGTAACATTTAAACCAAGGCTGGAATAAAGTATAGAAATTCGCTAGCCAGAGAAAACAGTATGAGCAAAGAATAGATGCAGAGATGTTTATAGCATCCTCCTGGGACTTCAAGAATTTCAGCGAGCTTGAAGGAAGTGTTGGAGAAAATGGCTGTAGGTGGCAGTGAAAGAGACAGACTTCTGAAGATCACGGAGTTTCCCAACTGTTATGCTGAAGAGTTTAGACTCCATCCTACTTGACAGAATTCCCAAAAGGGAAGAGATGAAAATCATATCTTAGAAAAATAACTCTAATAACAATGTATAGAATGACTGGGAATAGGGGCAAAAAGAAGTCAAGGAGACCATTTGGGAGCACATTGTGGCAGCCTAGATAAAGATATGGTGCATTAAACTAAGGTAGTAGCCATGGATATAGAGAAGTAGTGACACACTTGACAGATATGGATGGACAGGGGTTGCTGAAAGAGAGCAAAGAAAGGATGACTTCAAGGCTTCTGGCTTGCATGATTAGGTAGATGTTGATGGCATGAACCACAGGTGGATGGATGAAAGAGGATAAATTTCTCTTTGGATATGTTGAGTTTTGAATATCCTATAGGACATCATAGATACAATATGGATAGGCTTTACTGCATAGACAGTGAAAGGGGGAGTAAATATAGAACAATCATCATTTGGATAGAGATAAGCAAGATCAAGTTCAGTTTCCCAAATATTTATTGACTACCTACTACATTCTTGCCGCCATACTAAATGTGGTATCATAATGAGTTATGCCAAAGTATTAATATATATATATATATACTTTTTTTAACATCTTTATTGGAGTATAATTGCTTTACAATGGTGTATTAGTTTCTGCTTTATAACAAAGTGAATCAGCTATACATATACTTATATCCCCATATCCCCTCCCTCTTGCGTCTCCCTCCCTCCCACCCTCCCTATCCCACCCCTCTAGGTGGTCACAAAGCACCGAGCTGATCTCCCTGTGCTATGCGGCTGCTTCCCACTAGCTATCGGTTTTACGTTTGGCAGTGTATATATGTCCATGCCACTCTCTCACTTTGTCCTATATATTATATTCTAAAGAAAAAAAAAGATTTTCTGGAGTAGCAAGTCATTAAATTCAGATTCACCATTATATGTATACTATCCCCAGAGTATAAATTCTGGACTTCCAAAATAAACACAGAAATCAAAGTGAACACAAAGAAGAAAGTGCATGACCAAAATACACACCAAGCAACCATATTTGAATAGTGTATATTGTTTCCGAGAGTTTGTCTTTTATTGATATTTATTTTCTCTTGATTCAATTAGGCGTGTAGTCTAATTTTGAGGCAATCCTGCATTTCATGTGGCTGAGTTTTACACAAACCATTAATACAATGTAGGAAAAGATAACACTCAATGAATCTCCTATGTATTAACCTGATTACTAGAATTAAGTTGGATAGTTTCATTCTGAAGTCGTGTTTAACACATAATGCCTATGCAGCTTAGGAGAGTTTGCATTTCACAGCTAGTTAATTAAAGTTCGTAGTTACTTATTAAAATTATAATTGCACAGTGCCATGACTGAGGGTCTTTTAAAAATCAAATTATTATTTACCAAAGTGGCTCTGAGATTTGTGTGTGTGTGCATGTTTTAACAGCACAATATTTAAGACTTTTTTCCTCATTAATATGTTCTTGAAAAAAAAAAATGAGCTACAGCTGCTTAGTTTTAGTGGCAGGTTTGTGTGTTCTGTGCCCAAACGCTTTCCTATTAGCTTTTTCTCACTCTTCAGAAGCACCACTAAAGGGCTCTTGCATACCTTCTCCAGATCCTAAACATCACACATTTTACAAAAAATTATGCATATGCCATCAGTTTCAATGTAGTCTATCCACTTTAACTTCACAGTATGAACCAAAGATGTTTAATTCCTAAAAAGTGCCTAACACATTAATGCTCTCTCCTGATTGCTTGTCCAGTTAGACACTGTCACAAACCTACAATGGTTCCAACAATGACAGTAACTGAAGGGAAGGGGAACTGTAAATTTTTAAAAATTGTCTTCAGCATATACATAATTTCTCTTCCCAGCAAATGAAAAAAAGGCAAACATGGGTATGTTTTCAACCATATGAAAAATAAGTGCCCCTAAAACAAGAAAATACTTTAAATGATGTAAAGCGAGATAACCACTGGGTGGTGGTGGAAGTTGAATTCAAGCGATTCCCTCGGTTTCACACTCTATCCAAAGCAATTATGAAAATTTGCACATTTCCTTACATTTAGAACTGAAAAATAATATAATAGACTTTAAAAGTGCATTTTGGGGCTTCCCTGGTGGCGCAGTGGTTGCGCGTCCGCCTGCCGATGTGGGGGAACCGGGTTCGCGCCCCGGTCTGGGAGGATCCCGCGTGCCGCGGAGCGGCTGGGCCCGTGAGCCATGGCCGCTAGGCCTGCGCGTCCGGAGCCTGTGCTCTGCAACGGGAGAGGCCGTGGCAGGGGGCGGCCCGCATACCACAAAAAAAAAAAAAAAAAAAAAAAAAAAGTGCATTTATTTAATTAGCTTTCCCTTTCCCTTTTATTCTTATTTAGTTGACTTTTCCATTTAGTTGACTTTTCATAGAAATGTGCTTGCAAACAAATTTTGATTCCTTAAGATTTTCTATTAATGCCCGAAATGCACCAGGATATATTTTCATCTAGATTAAACCTGATTGAAACATTATAGTAGACAGAGATTTTCAGTAAGAAATACCAATAAAGGAATTTCTCAACACTGGAAATAAACTTGTCTATTTTATTCACTAATATACACCTAGAACACAGCAAAAGGCCTGGCATCTTGAAAGCCCTCAAAAAAGATTTGTTGATTTAAATAAATGAAGGGCGAATGAATGAATGATCAGGCTGCATAAATGAAACACGATCCTGTGTCCAAAACAAAAGGGTCAAGGAAGGGAGAGTAGATAGATACTGAAATTAGAGCTACCCACTAGGGCCCTGGACAGCTGGGTGACAACGCCAAAATGAAGTGATGAAGTGTTGAAATGTACCAGCATAGGGAAACCAACGTGAAAATCCCAGAAAGATCAGGATCCCTTGGAAGAAACTCCAAGATGTGATACCAAATGTAAGATGGGTTTGCAGTGCTAAGGAACAAGGAAGGACAAAGGAGGCCAGTAACAGTACATATGAATGGCAACCAAGGGCAAGGCTCAGTGGATCCCACTCTGAGTGAGCAGACTCAGGGGAACCAACCCAGTGTTTTCAGTTTGAAACAGAAAAGGGATAAAAACAGTATATTTCTGTTCATGTCACTGTGAACTAACTAGATACTTTCAGGAGCTAGGAAAGCAAACTATGTAACATGTTAATAAAACCCAAATCACTTGGCTTTTGATTTCTGTCTAGTCTTCATTTCTATTAAAGCATTGACTACAATACCAACATGAGTTTGAAGTATCCACTCAATTAGAACATGATTCTCAGCTTATAGATGAGGCCATACGAAACTTTCTTGGTGCATCTCCCCGTTGGCGGCCCCATAACAATTCTCTTTCTGAGGACAATAGAGATTTTGAGCTAGAAGGAGACTCTCAACTACTAGAAACACTGTATTGTCAATTTGTTACCTTTTACTTTCCACCTTTCTCTCCAAGGCCTCTCTCACAAAAACAAGACAGTTCCAAGCCTTTCCCTAAGTCCTCCTACCTGTGAAAGAATGCCCAGAGTTACACAAGAAATGTTTACTAGCTATAGGGCCCTGGGCAATTTACTTAACTTCTCTAAACCTCAGATTACTCATGTGTACAATAAGTAGAATGAAAATAGTACTTAGATAAAGTCATTGGTAGAATAAAATGAGTACAAACACACTTTTTAAAGTGTTCTGTAAAATGACTACCATCTGGTAAATACTCCATAAATTGTCATGACTGTCATTACTTCTTGATGAAAACATTTCACCACAGTGAAAAGCTGCTAGAGTCCAAGATGAGAAAGTAGATAAGAGATGCATTCCTACCAATGAGAGGGCAAAACCTCAGTTTCAGAGAGATAACTGACTGACCCAGAGGACAACAAAAAGTTTATGAAGAGATCCAGAGGAACAGTCTAGCACCCAGATAGGGATAAATTGGCCCAGGGATAATACCATGTGTCCCAAGGTGAACTGAGAGGAAGTAGGGCAATGTTATCCAGTCAACTTCCTACTTCTGCAGTCCTGAGAAAACTAGCTTCAAAATCACTTTTGCTCACATTAGTTGGTTCATGGGTATCGGGCACCATGCTAATGTAAAAACTTTGATTCTGAAATATTTGGATTTTTCAGCTCATTGGGTTGCAAGTTAACATGAGTCAGGACCATCTTTTAAATCACATCTCTCAAATACCAGCTTTTCTTCCCACCAATGATCTCAAGGCCTAAGAAATATTAAAAATGTTCCCAGGGGCTTCCCTGGTGGCGCAGTGGTTGCGCGTCCGCCTGCCGATGCAGGGGACACGGGTTCGCGCCCCGGTCCCGGAGGATCCCACATGCCGCCGAGCGGCTGGGCCCGTGAGCCATGGCCGCTGAGCCTGCGCGTCCGGAACCTGTGCTCCGCAACGGGAGAGGCCACAACAGAGGAAGGCCCGCGTACCGCAAAAAAAAAAAAAAAAAAAAAAAAAAAAAATGTTCCCATACCTCAAAGGATCAATGACATTTAAACTACCTTGTTTTAAGTTGAATTCATCCCCAAAGTTTTATTTTCCTCTGTTGCCTTCTAATCATCAGTTCTCTTTTGTGTTTCCACATCTCATTTATCATTGGGAAAAAGGGAGTTTTGGATGAGTGATATCTTCAGTCAACTGAAACTACTCCCTAAAGTGTTAAAACATTTATGATAATTGCATTTGACTTATTTATTTTCCTACCTTAATAGAAGACATTGAAAATAACAGAAACTTTCGGATAACTCAGGAATATGATTTGAGATTTCATTATTAGAAATAACAAAATATCTTAGAGAATATATTGGATTTGAGTCAGAAAACCTGGATTTCAGATCTGGTTCTGCCACCTATGGCTGTGTAACCTTAGCCAAGTTACTTAACTATTGAACACTTTGAGATCCCAATTTTCTTATCTGCAAAACTGGTAACAATAATTCATAACTCATGGTTGTTGTGATGCTTGGGTGAAAGAATATAAAAGACTGTAGTTCATGATTTCCTATTACTATATGCTTACTTGGTGTATATACTACTTATTGATGTAAATTTTTTTCACAGACAGATACTCCATTTAATATACTATGTTTAACAATGGGGATGGTACCTTTTTAAGTAACCAATGTAATGAGTTAAGCACAGGATTATGAGATGAAATCAATTCTAGCAACAACTAGCTTGTTAACATCTTGGCCTTGGTCTCCTCATCTTGAAAAATTAAAGACCTGAGAGGCTGACCCCTTCCAGTTTTGATTTTTCCCAGTAAAAACAATAATATTTACTATGCCTTTATGTTACGTGCCAACATGGTTTTAAATTTTTTAATCTTCCTCTTACAACTAAAATTTTTGCAATTAGAAGGAAAAATCCAAATGCACTTGGATCTCTGCCAAGGCACTCAGTCTTCCCTCCTCTTTACTCTGGATGAACTGCCCATCCTCTTATCCAAGGTCAACTCCTCCACTTATGCACTAGGCTCCATCCCTTCTTGCTCCTTTTGGCAGTAATTTTCTCCTCTCGCTCCTGCACCACCATTTCTCTCTCTTTATTGGATCATTTCTAGAAGCATACAACCATGTTGTAATTTCTTTCATCTTATTAAATTAAAAAAAAAAAATCTCTTGACCCTACAGCTGCCTCCAGCTACCCATTATTTCTCTGCCCCTCTTTTAGAGGAAAATTCCTGGAAAGCATTCTCTATACTCACCAGCGACAGGTTCCTCTCTTCCAATCATCTCTAAAATATTTTGCAACCAGTCTTCACTCTAATTAAACTGTTTTAATGTGATCATGATCTCCAGTGACCTCCACGTTGCTGTTCCTCACCTTATTTGACCCGTGAGTAGCATTTGACACACTGATTGCTCACTTCCTTGAAAGACCCTCTTAATTTGGGTTTTAGGACACTCTCCTCTCCTCGTTGGCCTCCTACCTCACTCGCCTTACCTTCTCAGCCTATTGTCCTTATCGTTCCTCATCTCCTGGATCTCTTAATTTTACAGCACTCCAGAAATCAGCAGCAATCTTAACCATCCTCATGGTATTAAACATCACCTATATTCTGAAAACTCTCACCATTATATCTCTAGTCCAACCTCTCCCCTAAACTCTGCATTCTTGTGTTCAACTGCCCAGTATTTGGGTGTCTGATGGACATTTCATTCACACTTTACATGTAATAACTATATTATTATTTTTTCATAATATACTCTTCTCAAGGCCCTCTCTCTCTCAGTTACTAATGATTACATTGGTCCTGGTGCTCTGGCCAAAATTTTGGATGCATTCCTGCCTTCTCTTTTGCTCTCATTCCACTCAGCAGTTCCTTCCAGCTCTCCCTTCAAAACAAATCCAGTTGTATGACCGCTCCTCACCTCTTCCCCTGTCGCTACCCTGGTCCAACCTTTCAGGATCCTGCCTCTGAATTATTTTAATCACCTCCACTGTTTGTTTGTTTGTTTTTCCCCTTCGGATCTGGGTCTTCTACAGTCTATTCTATTCAGAGAAATCCTGCTAAAATCAAAGTCACACCATCTCCCTCCTCTGCTCAAACCAGCCCTCCACCCCCATGTCTTTCTAGAATAAATGCCTTACATGATACAGCAACCACTGTCCACCAGCTCCGCACCTGCGGTTGCAATGTGTGGCCCCCATAGGCCTACTTGCTGGGTCTTGAATGTACCAGGCAGCTCCCTTCCCAGTGCCTCCCTGCTCAGGGTCCTCAAGCCATTGGTCACGTAAGAGAGATGACAAGCTGTCACTCTCAAGCCATCTAGAATGTTTTTACTCAGTACATCAGAGCCTGATTCCTCACCTCCTTCAGGTCTTGACTCAAAGATTATCTACTATGTGATATCTTCTCTGACTAGTTTAATTAAACAGCATTGTCTATCTCCTTTCTCTGATTTGTTTTTCTCCATAGCCCTTATCACCATTGACATAGTATATATTTTCCTCTGTTGTTTGTTATTTGATTCATTTATTAGTTTATTGTCTGTCTCCCCCACTAGAAGGTAAGCTCATGTGGGCAAGGATGTTTCTCTATTTTCTTCACTGCTTTAGCTCCAGGGCTCGCAACAGTGTCTGGCACATATTGGGTGCTCAATAAATGTTGTTAAATGAACAATGAATGAGTCATAGAAAGAAAAATCCCTAGCCTTTTCAGAAATAACCAGGTTCACAGACACAAACAGAATGATAATGTTAGGGAAAGAAAAGAACTCCTGGACATAAACCCCTATGTTTTTTTAACTCTGAAAGATGTTAAGAAACTTCTTAAGAATGCATAAAACTTCCCTGATTTTGGTATGTTTATCCATTAGTCCTCATCTCTTCTTTTGTGAAGCAGAGCAAGAAAAAAAATCTTGTAAGTGAAAAGCAAACCATTGATCATACAAGACAGAGAACAAGCTGTTAATGAGTTTCAGGTTGTTACAATGTATGTGTTAAGGCACAGTTGAAGGTGCTAATAGATCTTAAGTTGCATATGATTTTGTTCTGGCACGGTTATTTCCATGATTCACTTAATCTCCCTAAACACTTTTCCAAGGACTCAATTCATTTCAACAAGCATTTATTGAAGGCTTGTGTGAGCAAATACCTGGAGTGTACTTTTAGATAAAAAAAAGGAAAATGAGACTGGCCTTCCCTTAGTAATGCAAATACAGAATTTTCTTTCAGTTCCCAATTTTTGTTTAGATCTGGACATACCTTGCACAGACGGTAACCCCTCTGGGAGGAATCAACAGCTCCCCAAGTCAACACAAGAAAATGATGCCATGTCAAAATAGCATGGAGAGGTAGAGACACTAGCACAGAAGTCAAGCTTGAGAAGTAGGGTGCTGAAGGGAAAGGGACAGGGCTTTGGTAACAGAAAGAAAAGGATTTGTGCTCCACTACTTCTAAACTATGATCCAAAATATCCATTTTGCGATGCTTAGGAAAACTTGGACACTTCTGATCTCTCCCTCAGCCATGTCCCCAACCTCCCAACTTCTGTTTGTCTTCTGTATGCCCTTTCAGTAGTCTTGGCTATGTATATTCACGTAGAAGCAGAAAGAAAAATGGTGACCTGATCTCTAAGCTCCTGCTCTGGCTCTAAAGAGACTGCAGCAAGGAATAAAAGAGATAACAGAATTTATGGTGGAGTTCCCCTTCCGGTATGGTGGTGTAACTCCCTTACAGATCAGTCCTCCCACTTATAACAATTATAGACTCTGGAAAAAAAACACTTAAACCTAAAGATTTTGAAGAGTAAACAAAAGCAGACAGATTATGGAGGGAACTAGAAATCTGGAGCAGCAACAAGCATGGGGGTGAGTTTTGTGTCTTCCTATGGCTTTGCCCCAAAGTTGGGCTGCAGTAACAGAGTTTATTGCAACTCAGGAAGCTAAAACTGTAAGAGAAGCCCCACCATCTTTCTTGTTGGAAGAACCAAGGAAAGAGCCTGGACAACAGCCACCACTGGAGAGTGGGAAGAGAATCCCAGAGGGAGAAAGCCAGAAGAGTGAATCCCTAATTCTATGCATGAGAACTTTTTTAAAAGGTTAAGGTTGGGGCTTCCCTGGTGGCGCAGTGGTTGGGAGTCCGCCTGCCGATGCAGGGGACACGGGTTCATGCCCCGGTCCAGGAGGATCCCACATGCCGCGGAGCGGCTGGGCCCGTGGGTCATGGCCGCTGAGCCTGCGCGTCCGGAGCCTGTGCTCCGCAACGGGAGAGGCCACAGCAGTGAGAGGTCCATGTACCGAAAACAAAAAAAAAACGGTTAAGGTTGACCCTGTTACCATGCATATGTAGGACTAAAGCAATACAACAATGGCTTAAAGAATTGAACTAAAATTTAGATGACTGTCCACACAAAGTAATAAAAGAGTTATAGCTTATGTCGTACCAGGCTAATTGATAGTGAAAAAGGAAACATCAACAAAATTTCTCAGAGGAATAGAATAGAACCCAGAGTCTATACAACAAAACTTTCAGAATACCCATGATAGAATCCAAAATGTCTCAAAATACAAAGAGCCAGAAAAATACATCACATTCTCAATGACCTTAAATTCCACTGCAAGAAGCTAAAATCTGAAAATTACATCGAGCAAAGGACCTGAATCCAGAATACATAAAGAACTCTACCCACTTGCCAGTTTACAAATGGGCAAAAGATTTGACAGACATTTCACAAAAGAAGATACACAGATGCATAATAGCACATGGAAAAAAATGTTCATCATCATTTGTCAGCAAGAGAAAAAAATTAAACAATGATATACCTAAATTAAGCACTTTTCAAAAGAGTTAGGATTAAAGACACAGGTAATACCAAATGTTGGGGGTGATATGTCCTCATAAACTGCTGGTAGGAATGTAAAATTGTACAAATGCTTTGGAAAACATTTTAGCAGATTTTTAAAAATTTAAACATACACCATGTATAACCCAGTGATTACACTATTACCCAATTCCATGTGAAAACATGTTTACAAATGATCATAGCAGCTTCATTTGTAATATTCTAAAAGTGGAAATAATGCAAATATCCATCAGCTGTGAACAGATAAACAAAATATGGTATGACCATACAATGGAATACTATTCAACAGCCAAAAGGCACCACCTACTAAAATTTGCATCCACATGGAATGACTTTCAAAATTATTATATTGAATAAAAGAATCCAGGCAACAAAAAGTGCATGTACTGTATGTTTACATTTTTATAAAAGCCTATAAAATGAAATTTTACCTATAACGATAGAAATAGATCAGTGATTGTATAACATAAGGAATAAAGTGAGGCATGAGGTACAAGGGCACATAGAAATTTTGGAGGTGTTAGAAATGTCCAGTACCTTGGTTGTGGTAGTTTTGGGGTGTAAACATATGTCGAAACTCATCAAATTGTACACTTGAAATATGTGCAGTTTATTGTATATAAGTTTTATTTTAATAATAAGTGAAACTAAATTAATAAACACTACTTGCTTGAAAAAAAGAGGATATGGTGCCTACTCTCTAAGACTTTTGTAAGCTAGATATGGAGATGAGATAAAGATGAAACAGTAAAATTTTTACTAATTAAGGTAGCTAGGTCCAAAAAGTAGAACTAAAAGCAATACTTAATGAAGGTTGAATTCTCATGCTTTAGGTGTACTTCCTTTTTTAGATTTTTTTGGTTCTCTGCTATTTTTACCGTACTGTTTCACTTAAATTTCCTACATGCTTTGTGCAACTGAAATAAAATTGCAGTATACATTAAAAAAATAATTTTATGCTAGTAAATGTTAAAGTCTAATTTTTATTTTTTTATTTTATTTTATTTTTTAATATTTTTTTTTTTTGCGGTACGCGGGCCTCTCACTGTTGTGGCCTCTCCCGTTGCGGACC
>NC_041228.1:20785541-20792290 GCF_002837175.3 Physeter macrocephalus | reverse complement strand
TCACTGCTGTGGCCTCTCCCGTTGCGGAGCACAGGCTCCGGACGCGCAGACTCAGCGGCCATGGCTCACGGGCCCATCCGCTCCGCGGCATGCGGGATCCTCCCAGACCGGGGCACGAACCCGCGTCCCCCGCATCGGCAGGCGGACTCTCAACCACTGCGCCACCAGGGAAGCCCTAAAGTCTAATTTTTAGATGAATCAGCAGGGCTTCCTCACCATTTATGACTTTGTTCGTGCAAAGGTAACCAATGAATCTGATTATTAATATTCAAAGCATAAAGCAGGTCTCAGTTGTCTAAGTTTTAATTGAAAAACATATTAGGACTATGTTTGTAAATAGACTTTAAAACTTCCCCTGTGCTTACTCTAGAGCTCTGCATCTGTGGGCCTTTAATTCTCAGTCATGAGGACAATGATGATGGAAAGTACAGTTCCTTCTCCTGAAGAGCTTTTTTTCCTAATGTGTGAGACTTAAAAGTAAGTCTCTAGAACTTCATAGCACCCCACATCTCCATCTTTTGGTGCATTCACTGAAAGGGACTTGTTTTAGGTTGTCAACTATTTAGTAAATTTCATAACGTGTCTGGTACTGTGCTAGGCACTTTGTGGAAGGAGGGGATACATGGCATGAGACACTGTCCCTGCTTTCATCAGTGGATAAATTAACCAAGCATGCATAAAACAATTAAGGAATAACAGATGATATAATAATAAATGTCAAATGTGCTTGCAGTGGTTAAACTATAAATGTAATTAAAAGATAGGAGAAAAAAGAAGCACTGAGATAGAGAAAGGAGTGAAGGATCTTATGTCTGGACTTGAGAAAGATAGATGGGAATGAGAAGTAAGGGAACCATTTAATATACTTCCTTCCTTCCTTCCTTCATGCACTGGCTATTAAAAATCTACCGGGGCTTCCCTGGTGGCAAAAAAAAAAAAAAAAAATCTACCATGTCCTAGGCACTGAGCTAAATGCTAAGAACACAATGGTGAACAAATATGCATATACTCCTTACCCCATATGTTGCTTACAGACTACTGGAGGGAGCAGTCATCAAATAAATAAATGTGCAAATTAAAAAAAATTGCATAAAGACGCAGATGTAGACAATGGACTTGAAGACATGGGGAGGGGGAAGGGGAAGCTGGGACGAAGTGAGAGAGTGGCATGTACATATATACACTACCAAACGTAAAATAGACAGCTAGTGGGAAGCAGCCCCATAGCACAGGGAGATCAGCTCGGTGCTTTGTGACCACCTAGAGGGGTGGGATAGGGAGGGTGGGAGGGAGGGAGACGCAAGAGGGAGGGGATGTGGGGATATATGTATATGTATAGCTGATTCACTTTGTTATACAGCAGAAAGTAACACAGCATTGTAAAGCAATTATACTCCAATAAAGATGTTAAAATATATATATATATATAATTGCAAAATACGGTTAGTGCTATGAAAGGATGGAACGGGAAGTACTATGAATAAAAGAGGGACCATATTTCAGTTGGGAGGGTCCAGGGAAGTGACATTTCACCTGGGATTTAAATGAAGGGAAGCCAGCAGGGAAATAAAAGGGTTGGGAGTGAGTGGGATGGGGTAAAGCAATCCACAGAGAGAGAAGAACTTGTATGAAAACTCAGAGGACAGAAAGTACTTGGTATCTTTGAAAAGCTTCCAGGACAATGTGACAATGCACAGTGCATGGGTGCAAGAGAGGCAAGAGCTGAGAAAAGGTAGAACATGGACAGAATAGGCAGGACCCCACCAGGCATGTCCAGGAGTCCAGATTTCATGCGCAAATTTGTGAGCAACTTGTGTAAAAACAGCATGCCCTCTGAGGTCAAATAAATTAGAGCAGAAAGATGGTACATGAGGTTATATGGTCCTGAAGCATAAGCTTCCTCCAATCACCCCTCCCAACACCACCAGCCTCTCTCAGTCTCTACTTGTCTTTGGGTCCACTTCTCTTCAAGCTCCCAACCATCCTGTTCCCTTTGGCTACTGCCTGATTCACTCTTTTTCCCCTCAAAGTCCTGAGAAACACTTTCTGATCATCCCACTTTATTACCTTCATCCTTGTTTGGGCAGAGCTTTTTGTACAAAGCCAGCAATACCTTGTTGGCCAGTTTATAAATTGGTTGCTCTTGGGTCACATGCCCATCCCTAGTATTAGGATGGATGAGGAGTCATACAGTACAGAAGTGGCTACCTAAGGCTGCCACCTAAGTAGGAAGAGCAGTTCCCTTTAGAAAGGACCCTGAGGATGGCAAGGTCCATGACTGATCTGCTGAAGACAGGGAGAAAGAAGGTTGCTCAAGTAGAATAGAAGTAAAAAATGGGAGGCCTTGAGAAGTCAGAGAAACTGACTTTTTATGGAGATGACTGGAATCATATGAAGGACATAAACAGAGACTAACACGATGAAAGAGGAGTTTCAGGAAGACAGGGGGTTTATCTTAATTCTCTACTTCTTTTGCAATTAGACCATACGTTGAGATTTAAAGGCCATAATATTGCCTTTCTTTTAACCTAGCAGATCAGATGTGATGAGAAATACGTACAGAAAAATCAAAGTAAGATATCAGCCTTATTCTTGGTAAAGCTAGATTATAGAATATGCTTTAGCTTTGCCTTTCTCTTGTATCATCTGCCAGTCCCAGGCAGGGTAGGGGCAGCGCCTGAGGGAGAGGAGGTAAGGACACTGCACTGTGGGAGGGTTCGCCTAAGGGAGAGAAAGAAGGTAGGGGGCGGGAGGGTGGAGACTGACTGATTGATCCTAGACCCAGTCTCCTCACACAATCACCTCTCTGACCTTGGGAAAGAGTGAATCAAAGTAGGAGCTGTTTCTCGTAATTGGTCCTTTCCGAAAATTTGGCCAGTGACAAGCAAGTACTTTCTTCCAACACTATTTCTATCCTGAAGATTTGTGATTTCTCACCCCTGACTTGTCTGTTTCATCCTCTGCCAATATACAAGATGCCTCTCTCCTCTGCTGCTGCACCATTACCTGTTACTCCTCTCTCAAAAATCTGCTCAAAATTCAGGCTGTACATGATGTCCCCCTAAGAGAAATGCCTTGACTTACCATACCTTTATTTTTTTGCCCCTCAGAATGTGTGTAAATATTTTTAAATGTAGGTATTTTTCAATTTACATCATCATCCTAACTAAACAAAATTGGTTGTAAGATGATTCTCGCTAAAGCAATTGACAAAGGGCTCTGTTTTTCAGATCAGAAGTTCTCAATGGGGTAAGGTGGGAGGTGGGGGAAAGAAATTATATCAGAATACAAATGGAAGTGAGAGGCTAAGGGAAGAAAGAGTAAGAGAGAGAGGGAAAAAAAGGTGTAATTTTAAATAGTTTTCCAGGCATCCCATTAGATACTGAAGCAGTAGATGTTACGCAGTTTGGGGCAGAGTGAATGTAGTCAATACTGGTACTTTTAAACAAGTATCCAATCTTCTAATATATTAAGAAATCTGGAGACCATGCTTTAGACCATTAACAGCAATGCAGAAGGCTTTCCATCCACTACTCTAAGAAAAAGTTTGAAACAAAAAAACTTCAAGAGAAGTCGTAGTAGACAAGGGTACAGGAAATTCTGGCAGGTGAATTACTCACTTTATTCTGCCTCATTTACTACTCACCTTGAGGTATCAATGATCACAAAGCCCTTATAGTTAGTTTTCAACTAGTTTGTTTGATGACCACAAAACTTGAAAAGGAGGAGTAGAATATTTACTTCTAGCCCAAAAAAGGAACAACCATCATCAGGACATGTGATTGTGAGACAATCAACCACAAACAACAGGCAAATTCATATACAGTTTGAGCCTTTTCATCCCAAAACATGTTTGTCTCTTTAAAGCCTCATGCTCTCATTGACGGTGTTTACAAATATCTCCTGATCCTGGCTAAGTGTGTCTGAATAGTAGACTTTGGTTGGCAATAACTGTGACGCTTAAGGAAAAAAGACATTAAGCACTTAAATACCCAAAACAGTTGACCAAGGCATACAAATTCTCTAAACCTGGGGGAGGAACCATTCTTTGGTGTGAAGTGGTGATTTAAATCATGCATTTCTTTTTTTTTCCCCCCATACCCCCTCCCTCTTGGTTCTCCCTCCCACCCTCCCTATCCCACCCCTCTAGGTGGTCACAAAGCACCGAGCTGACCTCCTGTGCTATGCAGCTGCTTCCCACTAGCTATCTATTTTACATTTGGGAGTGTATATATGTCCATGCCACTCTCTCACTTCGTCCCAGCTTCCCCTTCCCCCTCCCCGTGTCCTCAAGTCCATTCTCTACATCTGCATCTTTATTCCTGTCCTGCCACTAGGTTCATCAGTACCATTTTTTTGTTTGTTTTTAGATTCCATATATATGCGTTAGCATACAGTATTTGTTTTTCTCTCTCTGACTTGCTCTGTATGACAGACTCTAGGTCCATCCACCTCACTACAAATAACTCAATTTTATTTTTTTTTATGGCTAATATTCCATTGTATATATGTACCACATCTTCTTTATCCATTCGTCTGTCGATGGGCATTTAGGGTGCTTCCATGCCCTGGCTATTGTACATAGTGCTACAATGAACAAGTGGGGTGCATGTGTCTTTTTGAATTACGGTTTTCTCCGGGTACAGGCCCAGTAGTGGGATAGCTGGGTCATATGGTAAGTCTATTTTTAGTTTTTTAAGGAACCTCCATACTGTTCTCCATAGTGGCTGTATCAATTTACATTCCCACCAACACCGCAGGAGGGTTCCCTTTTCTCCACACCCTCTCCAGCATTTGTTGTTTGTAGATTTTCTGATGATGCCCATTATAACTGGTGTGAGGTGATACCTCATTGCAGTTTTGATTTGCATTTCTCTAATTATTAGTGACGTTGAGCAGTTTTTCATGTGCCTCTTGGCCATCTGTATGTCTTCTTTGGAGAAATGTCTATTTAGGTCTTCTCCCCATTTTGGGATTGGGTTGTTTCTTTTTTTAATATTGAGCTGCATGAGCTGTTTATATATTTTGGAGCTTAATCCTTTGTCTGCTGATTCATTTGCAAATATTTTCTCCCATTCTGAGGGTTGTCTTTTCATCTTGTTTATAGTTTCCTTTGCTGTGCAAAAGCTTTAAATTTCATTAGGTCCCATTTGTTTGTTTGTTTTCCATTACTCCAGCAGGCGGGTCAAAAAAGATCTTGCTGTGATTTATGTCAAAGAGTGTTCTTGCTATGTTTTCCTCTAAGAGCTTTACAGTGTCCAGTCTTACATTTAGGTCTGTAATACATTTTGAGTTTATTTTTGTGTATGGTGTTAGGGAGTATTCTAATTTCTTTCTTTTACATGTAGTTGTCCAGTTTTCCCAGCACCACTTATTGAAGAGGGTTTCTTTTCTCCATTGTATATCCTTGCCTCCTTTGTCATAGATTAGTTGACCATAGGTGCGTGGGTTTATCTCTGGGCTTTGTAACCTGTTCCATTGATCTATATTTCTGTTTTTGTGCCAGTTCCATATTGTCTTGATTACTGTAGCTCTGTAGTACAGCCTGAAGTCTGGGAGCCTGATTCCTCCAGCTCCATTTTTTTTCCCTCAAGATTGCTTTGGCTATTCGGAGTCTTTTGTGTCTCCATACAAATTTTAAGATTTTTTGTTCTAGTTCTGTAAAAAAAAATGTCATTGGTAATTTGATAGGGATTGCATTGACTCGTGTTGTTTTAAGTCACTACGTTTGTGGTGATTTGTTAGAGCGGCAATAGGAAACTGATACAAGTCATAATTTCACTGAAACATGTTTTTTTTCAGTGTACCCTACCTTGGTAAATGGCATAAACATCAGCTGTTTGTTTAAGGCAGAAATGTGTGCCATCTTCTTCTTCTTCTTCTTCTCCTCACACTCCCAATCCAGTCAACATCAAGTTCTCCAGATTCTACTTACCAAATACTTATTCAAAGTTACCCACTGTACCATTTCTCTAATACAGACCATCACCATCATTATCATCTTCCTTTGGGAGGGAACAAGGAGACAGTACATACTCACCATTCTCCATTTAGCAGCCACAATAAACCTTCTAAGTTGAATATTTCTGGCAATTATTCCTGTCTCCTGAAATTCTTCAATGGCTTGCTCTTTCACTCAGAATAAAGCCCAAACTGCTTGACATGTCTTAGAAGGTCCTCCAAGGTTTGCCTCTCTTCAGCCTTATTTCCTGACACACCCTGATGCTAAACTTGTGACCCTGGGAGCATCTGGAGGCCCCCTTGGCCCATTATCCCCTCACAGAAGAGGCTCCAGTGTTCTGCACTCTCTGCCATTCACCATCAGGGCCCAACTTATTCCCTTCAGATTGTCCCTGACCCCCTAAATTGTTAGCACCTAGATATTAGGACCTTGAGCTTTTGCTTCTAGATACTCATCACAATATTTAGTGGTCTGTCCCAGGAGAGCAGAGTTTTGGTCTGACTTGTCCACTACTCCATCTCCACTTCTAGCACCAATCACATAGTAGGTGCTCAGTAAATATTTGTCAAATGGCAATTGCTCACTAAACAGCTGTAAATCACTATGCTTAAAATCTCCACAATGGCTCCTATGTTATTTTTAATAACATTTTCCTGTGAAGTCCTTACCAATGGAGTGTTCAGATACTATTCAAAACACAATAATTTAGGGCTTCCCTGGTGGCGCAGTGGTTGCGCGTCCGCCTGCCGATGCAGGGGAACCGGGTTTGCGCCCCGGTCTGGGAGGA
>NC_041228.1:20752084-20785451 GCF_002837175.3 Physeter macrocephalus | reverse complement strand
GCCTGCGCGTCCGGAGCCTGTGCTCCGCGACGGGAGAGGCCACAACAGAGGGAGGCCCGCATACCACAAAAAAAAAAAAAAAAAAAAAAAACCACAATAATTTAGTGCCTATCACCAGTTTTCACATTCTGGACTTTCCCCCTCCTTTGGAAATGGACAGGAAGAGGTAGGAGAGAGAATGGCTTTATTCTAATTTTTCTTACATTTATAATGTCATAACATGTATTTATCGAGCACCTTCTATGTGCCAATCACTAAGCATTGAGAATACAGTAAGCGAATAAAACATAGTCTCTGTTTTTACAAAGTTTACATTCTAGTGTGTGTGAATAAGGCGAGGAGAAGTCGGAATGTAAACAAACTGAAAATTATATACAACATAGTGCCAAAGTCAGAAAGGGGAAGGGGGTGGGGGGATAGTGTATGTGAGAGAGAAGTGTTAATTTTATACTTCCAGTGATCGGGAAAGCTTCCCGAATAAACCGACTTTTCAGCAGGGACCAAAAACAAATGCGGAGTTGGTGTCAGATCACAGTGAAGCATGAAGATCAAAAACTCAAATCGCAGGTTATCAGTTGCAAGCTGTATGTGACTAAACATGTCAAACTAGCCCCTCTGGGCCTGCCTTCTAGTTGTGAAAGGACAATACTACTACAAACTTCGTATGCTTGTTATTTTTTTAAAAAATGATCAGCAAGGAAATTAAGACGAAGTAAGCGTTCTATCAAGAATCCTAACCATTGGCTGAGACCGGGAAACGAAGTAGTGGGAAAGCCCACCGGCCTTCCACCACGCGCACCGCCCCCTCTGGCTAGAGTACAGCCGATGATTGGCTACTCAACCCGTCCGTCCCGCCCCGCCCGGGCTTCCAGTCCAATCCCGGCCGACCTTGAGCTAACACAGGTTCCCAGGGACCCCGCCGAGGGCGCGGTCCCCGTGACGTTTGATGACGTGTTACGTCACGGTGGCGGAAGTCTCGGCAGCTGTGTTGAAATCAGACCGCCCGAGTCTTAGAAGCTTCTGCTCACGCCGAGGCCAGCGACCGCCTAGCGTCAGGCGGACCCCCTGACGCCTACTCTGCAGCCCTGCTCACCTGACGCCGCTGCCACGCCATGTCCACCCCTCCGTTGGCTGCGTCGGGGATGGCGCCCGGGCCCTTCGCCGGGCCCCAGGCCCAGCAGGCGGCCCGGGAGGTCAACACCGCATCGCTCTGCCGGATCGGGCAGGAGACGGTCCAGGACATCGTGTACCGCACCATGGAGATCTTCCAGCTCCTGAGGAACATGCAGGTGGGAAGGAAGGAGGGCTCCGGTCATGGCCGTGCGTGGAGAAAGCGGGATGTTTCTGCGAGGGAAGGGGCTGCTGGTTTAATTGTTACGTGGGGTCCCTGGGCGTCGACGCGGCTGCCGTGGCCAAACCTCGAGTATGTGGTCGCCCCCATTTACATTCAGAAGCGTTCCCCAGTAATGTGTCTGTCCCCAAGATGTGGAGGTGATGTTTTCCAGGCCAGATTTCTGGAAGATTGAAGCCACATTTTCTAGATTCGACCGGGTTCTCAGGTTTCTAGGCGAACTCTTGTATCTTTCAAGGTAGAGGTGAGTCTCACTCCGCCATGCTCTTGGGATTATTTTAATCTCATATTTAACCACAGAATACTTTTTGAGGGTCCAAGGTGTTGAATTCAGATTCTGTTAAGCATTTTGTTAAACAGCTTTATTTTGGTATAATTGACGTACAGTACAATGCATTTAAAGTTTTGACACATGTGGACTTGTGAAACCATCCATCACCCCACAGTTTCCTCGTGCCCCTTTTAAATCTTTACTTCTGGCCTTCCATCCACAGCCAATCTCTGCTTTGCTTTCTGGCACCGTAAATTAGTTTGCATTTTATAGAGTTTCATATAACATACACTATGATTTTTGGTGCGGGCGGGCGGTGTGGCTCCTTTCACTCAGCATGTATCAGTAGTTCTTTCCTCTTCATTGCTGAAGTGTTCTACCATATAAATATAACACAATTAGCGTATCAGTTCATCAGCTGATGGACATTTGGGTTGTATCCACTTTGCAGCTCTTATAAATAATACTGCTATGAGTGTTCATCTACAAATGTTTGTGTGAACATGTGTTTCATTTCAGTTAAGTAGATAGATGCCTGGGAGTGGAATTGCTGGGTTATAAGGGAAATGTCTGTTTAACATTTTAAGAAACTTTTCCAAAGTGGCCGCACCAGTTCACATTTTCATCAGCAGTGCTTGAGCCTTCTAGTTACTCCTCATTCTTGCCAGCACTTGTTATTGTATGTCTTTTCTTTTTTTTTCTGTATTGTATGTCTTTTTGTTTTGTCTCCCAGTCTGTGGCTTTTCATTCTCTTCATATTGCCTTTTGAAGAACAGATATTCTAAATTTTGATGGAATCCAATTTATTGATTTGTTCTATTACAGATTTTGCTTTTGGTTCCGTATCTAAGAAATCTTTGTCTAACCCAAGGTGGCAAAGATTTCCTATGTTTTCTTCTGGAAGTTTTACAGTTCTGGGTTTTACATTGAGGTCTATGATCCGCATGTAGTTAATTTTTTTATATAATGATAGATATGGATCTGAGTGGTTTTTTTTTTTTTGCATTTGGATATCCAATTATTCCAGCACCATTTTGCTAACCCATTTTTAATGCTTATCTTTACTACTATGTGATGTGGATATCATTCTTGTTTTATGGATGAGGATTCTGTGATTCTGAGAGGTAAAGTGACTTGTCCAAATCTAGTCAGTATAGGGTAAATTTGAAACCAGGCCCTCAGACTCTTAGAACTTTAGAACTCTTATTTCAATTGGTGCACTAAAGAATGTTTTATTGCCTTTTTTTTTTTAATGGTTGAGTTTTTTTTTTCCTCTTGATTCTAGAAGTAATACAGTTGTATGGAAATCTTTTAAGACCATGTCAATAAAGCCAGTGTGAAATAAAATACAAAGGGAATCCAAGAGAAGATATGAAATCTTTGGCAATTGTTTTAAAAATTAATAGATTAATATATAAGATGATTAAAGTATGGGTTAAATGATCTCAGAATTTAGCAAATATTTCTTTATTTTCAACCTGCTGTATTGGACTAGTAGAGCTAATAGCTAACATTTATCAAGTACTTTCCTTGGTCAGGTATACTGTTATAAGAACAGTTCTAAGAAGTATTTTTATCCCTATTTTACAGTTAAGGAAATTGAGGCTTAAAGAGAGAAGACTTTACCCAACATCACATGACTGGTAGCTCGTCCTACTAACCTCTTTATAATACTAACTTGCTGTCAAACAGTTTGTACTATTAACAGAGATATAATACACATCCATAACTGACACTGAAAGAACTGAACTCTTTCAAAAAAGTATTAATAACTAGATTACATGTGGACATATATTCAAAACCAATTTGTAAGGTACTACAATAGTTATTTCTTTGTGCTTCTTATATTGTGAATTCTGTGATTTAAGTCCTCTAAGACCCTGTGGGCCATATCATGATTGGCTGGAAATGAAGCAACAATGTGCTCCTTCATTTATAAAAAGCTGAGAGAAGTGGTACAAACAAGACTACATATAAGCTATTTATTAATGCATTCTTTTAAGTATTCAAATTTTTAAAATTATCTTCTATATTATTAATCTAGAAGGATGAAGTGCCATAAATATCAACTGCTGAGGTTATTTCTGAGCATTTGTTTTAGAAAAATGGTTCTTTATTAGTTGTCCTTTAGCCTTTTGAAAATCTAATGATAACTATGGACTCTCTTCTGAGAAAAATGCACATGTAAACATTTTGAATAAAATTTCAGGGGGTTAACAGATGTCTCCCTAAAGATCGCTAGATCCCAGATTAAGATTCCCTGCATAAGAAAGTATTGCTTTGGTTCTATTTGTTATGCTTTAAATCTTAAAAATTGTTTTGAATATATAATACATTCAGAATTCAGAAATAAAAAAAGGACATTACAGTGAACATTCCCCCTCCCATCACTATCTGCTAGCTGACTTCTCTCCACAGGTGATGATTATTATGGATTTTTATTACTATCCTAATATATCCTTCTAGATAGTCTGTGCATATTTAAGCAAATGTACGTGTATATTCTTTCATTTCCTCCTTTTGCACAGATAATACTGGTATATTATACACATTTTGCACCTTGCTTTTTTCATTTGGTACATTTTGGAGTTTATTCATATCTATACAGAAAACACTTCCTTTTCCTTTTAAGGTGTATAGTATAGTAATCCACTGCATGGACATACTGTGCTTTATTTAGCCAGTCCTCTAGTGAAGGGCATTTAGATTGCTTTTAATCTCTCACTGTTATACTGTAGTGAATACCTTCCTACATAAATGCTCAAGTATACCTGCAGGGTAATTCTTAGAAGTGGCTTTGTGCTTCTGTAATTAGATAAATTATGATGAATTGCACTCCATGGAAGTTGTACCAGCTTATGCTACCATTTCCTGACCAACAATCAGGCTGAGACTAACACAGCAAATTATATTTCTGGATCTTTGATCATTTGATAGGTGAAAATCTACTTTACATTTCTCCTAGTCTTAATGAGTTCCAGCATCTCTTCATATTTTTATGAATCACTTCTGTTTCCTTTTCTGTTAACTGCTTGTTCATATTATTTGCCCATTTTTCTATCTTTTTTTTTTTTTTTTGGTCTTTTTTACCTTCTCCCCCAACTTATAAGATTTGGCTATTTACATATTAGAAAAACTTGCTCTGTATGATATAACTTGCAAGTATTTTTCCCCCAGTCTGTTTTTTACCTTTTGCCATACATATATTTTTTTAAGGTAGCTGAATTTATCAGTCTTTTTAGGTTCAATGTCTAAGTTAGGAAGTCCTTCCCCACTGCAAAATCAGGAAAAATTCAGTTTTGTTTCAATTTTTATACTTAAAACTTTGATCCGTATGGAATTTATCCTAGTATGAAATGTAAGGCATGGCCCCAGCTTTACTTTTTCCAAAAGGTTGACTGAATAATTCGTTTTCCTCCTCCATTGATTTCAGATGCTACTTCATATAAACGAATCAATTTATGGATGCTCTATTCCACTTAGCTGCTTTCTTTTATGTAGTAATGGCAAACTTTCTTATATTTATTGAGGCTCTATAAAGTATTTACACTTATTTTTCAAAATTGCCCTGGCTATTCTTGCTTATCTTTCCACATGTACTTTAGAATCACCTTAATAGTTCTGAGAAAATCCTGTTAGTGCTTTTATTCGGTTGATTTAACCTAGAGAGACTTTATATTGGTATGATGTTGAGGCTTATTAACCAAGAACACAAAATACCCTTTTTTGTGTCTCTATGAAGTATTTTAAGTTTTCATATTTATCTTGACATTTTTTAAGTCAAATATTTTATCTGGATGTTATCTTTATTGTTGCTGTTGTAAATGGGGTCTTTTTCCTTTCTCATTTTCTTTTGTTTTTATATATGAAAGCAGAGCTATGGTTTTCTGTGTATTAATTTTGTACCCATCTCTCTCTTGACTTCCTTTATTGATAGTAGCACTTTATATCATTTGTAAATAGTGATGATTATGCCACAGCTTTTTAATATTTCAGCTTTTTTTTTCTTCTCTGATTGCATTGGCCAGTACCTCCAGAACAGTGTTCACTGGTAGTATTAGTGGTCTTAGTAGACATCCTGTTCTGTTCCTGACTTTAGTGCAGATGCTTGTAATATTTCCACATTAATCATGGTGCTGACTTTTTAACTGAGATAAATGTATTTTATTGTGTTGGGGAATTTTTATTAAGAGTTTTATATTTGTTTTAAGAATGGATGTTGAATTTAGTTAAATGCCTTTTTAGTGTCTAGCGGTATGATCACATATTTATTTACAGATATTCAGTATTCATTAGTGAGATGGTTACTGATGTGCTTGTTAGCTAAACATCTACATTATATAGTATATCCATCCCAAGAGCTCCTAGGCACAATTATAACTTATACTCTGTGGTATAGGAAACTTATCTCTCTCATGTTCACTGCTCTACCTCAGCTTCTAGAACAGTGCCTGACACATGAAAAGTACAGTAAATTTTTTGAATGAATTAATTGCTCCCTTCTTTGAGAAGCTGATGCGCTATGTGAAAACTAATACCCAAACTTGCTAAGAGGGTGAATTTGAGGAGGGTGGATTTTGTTTTCCTTTATGAAAGGATTTATCAAGAGTTCTTTTGCATAACACAGAATTCTTAGCGAATTTTAAGTGTCGATTTATGGAAAAAATAATTCATGAAAGTAAAATAATCCAGACTGTACTTCAAAACTTTCTCTGTGTGTGCACTATACTAAATACAGGGATATAAATGTCAGTTGCTTCTAGTCTTTATTAAGTACAAAATATGGGCAAAGTACTCAATGTAGTCAGTACCATAATAAAGGTAGAGCCTGCTTCTGCATGCAAGATGTAATCATTATACTTCCTATTATCACCCAAACAAGAAAGCAGTGACCCTTTGAAACTTTTCTCTTATTTGTTAATGTTTGTGAAAGTTCATAAATTGAAAGGTCATGAGAAATCCTGCGTTGTATTGGGGGGTGAACTCTTATAATGCTTTTCTCCTTTAAACTGTTTTGACTAATTCAGTCCTTGGTACCTTTATCACATTTCTTTGAGATATAATCCTCAGGATGTTTTAATTCTTGAGAATTTCCAAAAATCCTAATAAAACTCATTTCAAAGAATTTCAGAAGATCCATCTCCTTAACTTATAAATATAACATTACAGGAAATTTGGAAATGAGAGAAAAGAAGAAAATGAATTATTAAGCCTATCTTCCTATTACATCTTTTATCAACTATTACACCTTTTAACAACTACGTATAGGCCTTTACAGTCTTTTTTTTTTTAGTGTTATGGTTTTACCTACTTGTAACAATAATGTGTCTTGTTTTCTTTCTTCTCTGAACACTCTATCAGGCTTTATTTATTTTTTTTTTTTTTGCATTCCTACCTTATCTGTTTAGAAAAGAAAAAAAGGATGAACAGGTTTAGAAAGACTGGACTGATCTTCTAGCTATTAGACAGTAGTTTGGGTCTTGGTTTTAAGTCACTTTATTCCCCAGGGTAAGTGTATGTATGAGTGCTTATAATGAAATTACCTCGTATACTAGAAAACATGGTACAAATTTTGTTAATTCTAATTTCAGGATGATTTCACAGATCAAATTGTGGGAATAAAATAACTGTAAAGATGTACAGAGAAAGGAAGATTTTGTTTGTGAGTTTCAGCACTGCACAAAAGGTGCATTTAGTTCTAAATAGGTAGTAGTTTTTCCATTTATCTGTGATTTTTGTCATTTCAGTATATATTTTTGGCTTTTGATAAAATTCCTGAATTAAAAATATATAAGCATCCAACAGAGTTATGATCATAGCAGTTACTTGTAATAATTTATTAATGATGTTCAAGTACAGATTGATTTGCACCTATCTCCTGCTATTGATTTCCTTTTAAAGTAAAACTTTTGGTGACAGCTTTATGTTTTAATGCATGCCTTGAGTATCTTAATTATCTTATCATATTTAAGGTTTTTTGAGATTATTTTTGCAACAGTGGCAGCCTACTCTTCTTTTTCTGCTGCTGAAAAGTCCTATCTTTTTTCTTTTCTTCCTTTTCTTTAAATTATATTTTGTTTTTAACTTCCTGGTTGAGTTCAGAAGCTTGCTGCCTTTATATAATAGTAAGTGATATTAAAATTGTGTATTCTTTTTAAAGTTATAATACAAAGCTGTGATATAAATATAATCAAAAGTTAGAGGTGGAAAGCATTTCAACTGATCAGAGAGGCTTATCACAAAGTCTTTTCTAGAGCTGCTTTACAGTATGCCAAGGAGCTAATTAATAAATGAACATGTATTACTCTTAAATTCTTAAAATTGCACTTGATTAACTGTGAGGAACTGCTTGCTTTTATGCATTGCTTAAAGATTGTTTCTTTTTGCTAGCTTTACTTAAAGAAAATCTTGATTTTCATTACCTTATATTTTTGTTTTTTTGTTGAGAAGCTGCCAAATGGTGTCACTTACCATACTGGAACATATCAAGACCGGTTAGCAAAGCTACAGGATCATCTTCGCCAACTCTCTATTCTCTTCAGGAAGCTGAGATTGGTCTATGATAAATGCAATGAAAACTGCGGAGGGATGGATCCCATTCCAGTAGAGGCAAGTTTTAGTGGTAGAGGGAGGATGAGTCTAAGATAGTCTCAGAACATTTGTAATTCTTTCCTTTCTCTCTTCTGTTTTCACCATATTTCCAGATTATGAAACATACTGGTTTTGCTTTTGACTAGAGAAGATGAAATTGTGAGATATATATATATGCATAGAACTATTACTGTCTTTTCATGTTAATAATTTCTAGTAGACTTTAACATCCAGGCTGATAGTAAATTTTTGTTGTTGGGAGGAGACAGTTGTCTGTAGCAATTTTTATTATTGCTTCCAGTGTCTCATTTTAATTCAATCAGTGCATGATGTTTTAGTAGGCATATTAATAGTATTGTAAAATCCTTTTAAAGTGGTTTTCATGTAAGTTCTTTACGGATAAAAGGTTATAACTATTTTTATCATTATTAATTTAAATTATCTTAGTGGAAGCACTCTAGTTTTTAAATATTTTTTAAATTTAATCTCGGATCATAGATATATTTTAGTTAATTAGGTATATGATATTTTTATAGGTGCCCTTTTCCTGTTGACAAGTTATATCTCTGCCACCAAAGGTAGCTGGGAAGGTTTGGATGTTCTCTCATTACATATAAGGAACAGTTTCCCGGGATCAGTGCTTTCTTGTTTGAGTGGTCAGCATGTAAAGAGTGAACAGAGAAAGAGTAAACTGCAATACAGCCTGAAAAGAAGGGGTCAGAGATGTGGAAGATGGGAAGTGTGGTTGACATTGACAGATGCTGCACAGAAGTCAAGGAAAATAAAGAATGAAAACTGTCCACCAGATTAATTGTTGGTATATTTGAGCAGAGCTTCTGTGAAAAGGTAGCAACAAGAAGTCAGATCACAGTGAGCTGAAGATTAAACAGGAAATAAGGAACTGAAGCCAGAAAGTGGATATCCATCTTTCAGGAAAGTTAGATTAAAAGCAAGAGAAGAAAGCAGTAGATGGAAAGAGGGATAGAGTTGAGGGTTAGGGATTTTTTCCTCCAAATGGGAGAACATGTTTAGATAAAAAAGGAAGAAAATGGTAGGGTGAGGTTGGGGGAAATAAATAATGAAGACAGGAGGGCAGAGGAATCAGGGCATAGGAATGGAGACTAAGTGTTTTCAGGAGGAAGGACCACTCTGCTTGCATTAGGAGAGAGGAAAGGAAGAAAGTAGCTGTGAATGTGGGCAAGTTTATATTTGTCCCAAGAATTCATAGAAGTTTGGGCAGACTGACTCCTGATTGTACCAGTTATTTACCTCTGTCCTGTTCCTGCATTGGTAATATAAGATGGAAGGACTAGATAATTCCTGAAGTCTCTGTCGCATCTACAAGAGGCTTCATCAAATAAACTACATCACAAATCATATGTATTTAATTATAATCCTGCTAGAAGTTTCATTGCTATATAAATTTTCTTCTCTTACAAAAAAAATTTCTCCCAACTAAAAGACATCTAGAAATCTGCACAGATACTAGACGGCAAGTAAATGACATTTATATAATACACATCCATGAAGTTCCTTTCTTTTTAGCATAGAGGAAGGAAAGCCTGTTCCATCTCAACGAACTATAAATTTCGTAAGGGTAGGACTTATATCTTGTTTGTCATTATTTTTTCAGTGTCTCTTCACCCACTATCTGCCAGTTAAATATTTGCTGATTGACTGAGTAGGATATTACTTAATTACATGTGACAACTAATTTTGCTAAAAGGCCTATTTTGCAAAAGAAACCTGAAAAGCTAATGTGTAGAGTGCATTGAAATGATAGACTTCTAAGGCTTTTATTTTAGGCCGTCATTTGAATTAAAATATATTTTTGTACTATTAAGAGAAAAGTATAAAAAGTGATCTTAATCGGATGCATTATCTATAACAGTATAATTGGAAATTGTGTGACATATGTTTGACTTTTTTTAACTTTTGTCTGTCACTCCCAGCAACTTATTCCATACGTGGAAGAAGATGGCTCAAAGAATGATGACCGGGCCGGCCCGCCTCGTTTTGCTAGTGAAGAGAGGCGAGAAATTGCTGAAGTCAATAAAGTGAGTTGCTAGTCTGTATGTTTTATATTTCCGAATTATTGATACAAATTACAAGGGAGTCTGTGTAACTCAAAAACATAATTTGAATTATAGAATTACCTGAAGTTGTTTCTGTGACAAATTTAACCTACTTAGAGTACAACCCAGAACTAAAAGGTAAGCAGAAATGCCATCTGAATAGTCAGAAGAGAGATCACAGAATTCAGGCAATAAAGCTCTTAGAAAAGCCTCACAGGCACTCAGTCACAACCCATTTACCTTTTTCTTTTCTAGGCAGAATTGTAGCTCTCTAGCTTGGAGCATATTTGGAGCAGCAAATGATAAAGATTTACAAGTAGGAGAGGTGAATGTCTCAACAGCTGAATAAGAAATTGAGTTATCAAAGCACTACCCCATCCCCCCCTCCACCCCCCAAAAGTTCCTAACTTGAATTTATTGCTGAGTACTTTTAGAAGTTCAAAAGATAATGTTCAGATAGTTCTCTAGAAACATAGGGAAATAAGGAATGTTGTCAGTTCATTCTGTGGTGGAAACATGGTTACCAAAACCTAACAAATAGCACAGTAAATAAAACTACCAATCTCGCTCCTTCACTTACAAATACACGCTCCCACCTCCTGCCCCACTCCTGATTCTTAATGCTAGTTAATAGAATTTATCAGGGTATTAATTAATCCACCACAGCCACAGAGGGTTTTCTGAGGTAGAGGAGGATGACTCAGTTTACATATATAATATGTAATATCAATAGATTAAATTGAAAAAAAAATTATTTTTCTCAGATCTAAAAGACATTTGATAGACTTCAAATGTTGCTGATTCAAAGAATGCTTAAAACTATTAACAAGATAGTCTTTTTTTAAAAAAATATTTTTATTTCAGATAAATAGCCAACATTTTTCATTGAGATGAAATATAGGCATAAAATAGGATGCCTTACACCACTGTGTTTAATACTGTTTTAGAAGTTATAGCCAGTGAAACAGAAATAAACTTTAGGAAACAGGGGTTATAATATTATGTACAAATCTGTTAAGTTCCTTAAGCTTGTACATAACATTTTAACTCAAGCTTAAGCTCAAAGAAGCTCATTGATTAATGAGTCAGTAAGTGTTTGAAAGAAGAGCTTAATACCAGATTGATACCATTTTTCTATAATGCCATAAAGAAATTAGAATATGAGATCCTATTCACAATTGCAACAACAAATATTAAGTAGTTAGGAATTATTTCCATGATATATGTAACTAAACTTATTAAGATACATAAAAGAAGTTTTGAATAGTTGAAAGAACACATTAAGTTCTTATATGGGCAATAACTATTCTAAACAGTAACAGTCCAAATCCAAATATGAATTCTCTTGAAACTGCACAAAACTAGTAAGATTTTAGTGCAATACCAATAAAAAACAAATCCAAATAAAATCCAAATTGGAATTTTTTTCTTGAGAGCATACTAAAATACATATATAAAACAATTCCTGTAAGAGTAATGAAATAAAGAACTCTGCTTCAAAAACTAAAACGTGATATCAAGTATATTGTAAAAACAATAATTAAGTGTGAAATACCGGCACAAGAATAGATTAGTAAAATAATAGCCAGAAAAAGTCTTCCTATTGTATATGAGAATTTAATATGACATAAGAGGGATTGTGTGGAAAATCAGTCTTTAAAAAGAGACACTTTTGGGGAAAATTAAGCTAGCTTTTACATTACACCATGTGTCAAAATGAATTTCAGAGTTGAAAATAAGACTTGCAAAACAAAATATTGGAAAATTAAAAGAAAAATGTATATCAAAACTCAGGAAAAAAGAAAAAGATGGATAGATTTTTCTAAAATAACATTTAAAACAATTTTTAAGAGGTGAAATATAAATTAAGAAGAATAGTTCCAGCAAATTTGACAGTAATAAGCATAAACAATTTACAGTAGAAAATTACGAGGGGATTAGGGAGGGGATTGGGAACTTTTAATTTAGATCTTGAAGAATAAGTGGTGTTTGGTAGTACAGAGATACAAGACATTCATTTATTAAGTGTTACATGTTTCTGTTGATAATCTATGTATTAATTCACAATGGATATGTTCTATTTTTCTCTATAGTAAGGATATTATTTATAAAATACAGTGAAATGTATATATAAATAAAACACAATTGTGACGGTAACTTTGATTTCAGAGTACCACATGTGACATGCATATAGTTTGTTCTCTACCATAGAAGATATTATGATATTTGCCGGGGGGTCAAGGGGAGGGTGGGGGGGAAGCTTGTGTAACTTCAGAAAGATGTAATTTTTCTAAAGGTAAGTTTCATTTCACTTTCCATTTCTCTAAGTTCCTCTTTTTTTCCTAATATGATGGTTTAGTCATAACCTATTCTTGATTTTTTTTTAAAGACCTATCATATAATCAGACTATAGTAATACTTTGACAGGGTGTAATCAAAAAACTCTTACTAGCTATTGACGTAGAATTTTGTGAATTTTAAGTAAAGGATGTAATTGATACCACGACTGTGATGTATAAAAGTATTTCTTTCTCCACATGAGGATATAGCTCTCTGTACAGTCTGTCTGTCCTGGACCCACCTACATACTTTCCCTCCCCCAGTCCTTTCAATGCAATTGTCATAATTGGGGTTCAATAAATATTCTGTGTTCATATTATTATGGCACATAAATACTGCTTATTGCTAAGCCACACAGTAAACTAGAATTACATTTCTTTGAATAATTATTTTGTTTTCCTAAAGTTAATAATTCTGTAATTTCGAAAAATTTTGGTTAGTTCTTTATGCATCTGTGGCCGCACCTCAGTACTGTTTTCCAACTTTCCAGAATCAAATTCTAAGACGACTTACAGGTTTCCCCCCCAACCCCCTGAGTCCTCTCCTCGTCAGGTCTGGGTTGAATGCTCCCTAGGCCTGCTGTTCATCCATTGCCCTGGGGCTTTCCTTCACCTCTTCTGTTGGTTTCACTATTTCCTCAATCTCCTATCTTTCTCTTTCTTGGTTTATTTCTCCCTTGGTAAGGTCCATACGTCAGTGGCTTCTTTAGGAGGAATGCAGGGACTTAAGTTTTTAGCCTTCACATATCTGTCCAGTTGATCGTTTGGCTAGATATAAAATTCTATGTTGTAAATTAAGTTCCCTCAGAAATTAGAAGGTACTCTTCCATAATCTTCTCATACAGGGTTTGGCAAACTTCAAAGGACCAGATAGTAAATATTTTAGGCTTTGTGAGATAGTAAATATTTTAGGCTTTGTGAGACATGTGGTCCTTGTTCTTTTTTTTTTTTTTTTTTTTTTTATTTTATTTATTTATTTTTTGGCTGTGTTGGGTTTTCATTGCTGGGCGCAGGCTTTCTCTGGTTGTGGCGAGCGGGGGCTACTCTTCCTTGCGGTGCATGGGCTTCTCATTGTGGTGGCTTCTCTTGTGGAGTATGGGCTCTAGGCGCATGGGCTCAGTAGTTGTGGCTCATGGGCTCTAGAGCACAGGCTCAGCAGTTGTGGTGCACAGGCTTAGTTGCTCCGCGGCACATGGGATCTTCCCGGACCAGGGCTCGAACCCATGTCTCCTGCGTTGGCAGGCGGATTCTTAACCACTGGGCCACCAGGGAAGCCCATGGTCCTTGTTCTGATGTAAAAACCATCCTTAGCTCATGGGCCTTGCAAAAACAGGTCACGTGCCATAGTTCGCCAACCCGTTATGCTTTGTTGTCTTTGCAGATGGAGGCTCTAAAAGATCTGGTTAGCATCTGATGCTTAAACATGAGACGTTTATATTTGAGAAGGAAGCACTAGAAAGCCTATCATAGGCTTTGTGAGTTGGCTTCATCATAGCGAGATGTGGAAGCAAGTTGGCTCTTCTCTTTGGGGGGACCCCCAACTATCATTTACTGAGGCTTTTTTTCTTTAGGGCTGTTCCCTTTCTTCAGAGAAGAATCTTCCAGTGCCCTACATAGAGTATAGTCTCATGTCTTCTTGCTGTCTGCTGTGCTGGTGGCACTGAATCCCCAGCTGTTCTGGTTCAATTTCATAGGAAACAAACCTCTCGTTCGCTGAAACGTGGGACAGGACACGGGAGAGGGTACTCAGTCCCCTGTTGGTGAGGAGTGGGAGTGAGCACCTGGGGCTCTCGCTAGTCCCTGTAGCTGTTTCCCTCCAGTTTCTGTCCCCTGGGCTCACGTGCTGACTTTGCGATGGCACCCGTCTCCAGTTCTCCGTGGAGAATCAGCCCGTTCTCATTGGCATCCTTCCTGCATCCATCTGGGTTGTACAGTAGTTTCCTCCCATGTCATGTATTGCTCCCCTTCTACTTTTCATTCTTAAAATGTGCCACCTGACATCTACTGTTGTCTCCTTTCTGATCATTTTCTCCACATGGATTTATAGCTTTTTCATTCCTCTCCTGCCATTTTATTAGTGTTTGAGAAAAAAGAAAAGATAAACACATGTGTTTAGTCCGCAGTGTTTATCTGCAACAGGCTTATTTCAATGCACAAAGTAGTATCTCTGAACGTTCATCTGTTTATGGAATAAAAGCCCACATTTTAAATTCTGTGTTCCCATTTATACTTCAGGCATTTGAGAACTCGTTTTGATTTTGAATAAACCATTTGAATCTGTTGAATTTGCTGTTGTACACACTTCTAACTTTGGGATAAAACTTGTTTTAGTTAACATAGTATCGAACTGAAGATCATTACAAAGAGGAAAGAATCCATTACATGTTTTAAACAGATTTAAAGCTTAGCCCTATATTTCCATGGGAATATTTTTTTAAGAGAATTTAGAGAGAAAATATCTTCTCTTGAATGGCAGAGGAAGTATTCATTTGATTGGCCTCATGGCTCTCTCTTACTTCCTGGCAATTGTTATTATAATTTGAGACAGTACTGGAGAATTAAGCAGTAAACAGAAACCAAAACCAAAAAAAAAAAAGAGGGAGAGGACTAAGATTTGGTTAACTCAAATTGAAATTCCCCTAAAAAAGGCAGAAGAGAATAAAGTTAACAGCTGGAAACCAAAGTGGATTTTTTAACCCAAAGAGATTTTTGACTCATTCCTTAAATAAAACATCATAAATGTGAATTGAATATAATACATATTCCGACTGTTAGTTAACTGAGTTTATCTTATGTATAATTAGTGGTACTAAGGTATTTTATTTTTTCTTTTCCCCCACTTCTTCCAACTTTGTACCTCCCTTCTAGAATATAAAATTAAAATATAATGGAAAAATTTTAAAACACTGAGTAAACTCATGATCAATTGATATATATTTTTCTGCCTTAATGGCACACATACCTGAGTGTTTCTGTGAAAAATATGTTTATTTTAAATAGCCACCTTCAGATGGTAAAATGTTGGCCTAATTACATAATCACACAGATGCTATTAAAAGTAGTTTAAATTAATTGAGTTAATTTTTCAACTACAGTTGACCCCTGAACAACACAGGTTTGAACTGTGCAGATCCACTCACATGCAGATTTTTTTCAATAAAATACTCCAGTACTACACAATATGCAGTTGACTGAATCTGTGGAAGCAGAACCATGGATACAGAGGGCAGACTGTGGGACTTGAGCATGCTCAGATTTTGGTACTGCGGCAGGTCCTGGAACCTGTCCCCCACATTGTTTAAGGGTCAGCTGAATATCACTGTGTACTTGAAATTGTACAGAACATATTGATGGTCAGTCTGGTTTCTAACAACATATATATCACTGATGTCTACCATAGTGGCATGAAACTTTGGGGCATGAAATTTGTAATCAGTATTTGATATAAATCATCAGATGAAGAATGGCCTAATTTTAATAGTCAAATTTTTGGCTTTTTAAAATACTTCATTTTATTTTCATATGTCCTTGAATCCATAAGCCTTAATACCCAAGTAAAGGATGAACACTTGTTTGAGACTATATTTTAAGGATATCAGATTAAGCTCTATTTTGCTTAAAAGTATTCTGTTAATGGTAAAATGAAACTGAAAGAGATATGTGGGTAGTTTTTACAGAGTTGACCTATAATTGAGTTCAAGCAGTTAGAAGTTAAAGCATTTTTGACCAATTGTCACAGCCTTTGTATGAATAGTAAAGTACATGGTATGACTTAGCATAAACATATTTTTTTAAGTATCTACTCTACTTACACATTCACCTGTTAATGTAACAAATTAGGCACAGATGATGGATTTTGATAACAGCAGCTGTCAACCTCTGTTAAAATCAATCAGTGGCAAGATTGTATATATTAAATCCTGTATCATGTCATGAAAATTTATTTACAGTTTAACCACTAATAAGCATAACTGTCAGCTTTGCTGTTGATATTTTCATGATGTGTTTTGGCTCTAGGTATTTTACTTGTATGCTAATTCTTTTAATTTAAAACTTTGTGGCCTCTTTGAGACAAACTGTCCAAATGCCTTATGACATATCCTACTTAAAAAAAGTTTTACTATTCCCTAGAGTTGAATATTACCTTGAAAATATCCCACATTTTTTAGTTTTCTTACTTTAAGAGTTAATGCCGCTAAATTTTTTAAATGAGTATATCAGAATTTATATTTCCAAATGAGTATTCTTGAAAGTAGCATTTATCCAATGATGTAACCATTGTGGGAACCATCTGTAACCTGTTTTGATATTGATTTGAAAGTCTGTTTTTAACCACTCAAGAAAATAATTTTATTACTTCTAGTTACTCTTTAATTTATACTGAAAATGTGATCACTAAGCTTCATTCACCAGACTTGGCCTTTGAATGGTCTTCAGCTGTTTCAAAAACTTAAATACCTCCTCTTTCTCCTTTTCCATGGATACAGATTTGTCACTATTGAAGTTATTTAGGAGAACCCATCGCACACATTTGCCCAGTTAACCTTTTTCATTGCAGTTTAAATCATATTTCTTCTTCAAGAATTTTAATGGACCCCCATTATCTACTAACAAGACCAAATTTATCCTTCCTTCCACTCTTTGCTCACCACCAACTTTTCTAGACCCCAAACAAAAATATTTTCCTTGTTTGCTGACCCTACCAGTTGGGGTTCCACAGCACCTGATATTCTTCCCCTGCCATCTGCCTTAACCAGGTTATGGTCTATTCGTTTGGGCAGTATCTTCTTCCTACTTCATGCTGAGTTTCTTCAAGGCAATGGACCATTTCCTACACATTTTTCTTCCCTTGCAGTGCCTAACCCAGAGCCGGGCACATAATATACCCACAGTAAATATTTATGGAACAAAATGTGTTACAGGCTAAGAATTTCATTCCAAAGAGAAGTTCTGAAATTTTTTAAAGTGACCATATTCAAGATATGTCAGAAGGTATTAATTCAAATAATTTTTTAAAAATCAACTCATATTCTTTCTCTTCCTTTTATTCTTATTCAGTTGCTCTTCTCTACTTTCCTCCTGAAAAATGAAGATTGAGCAGGGAATCATGGTAGCTGAAGTCTCTCACAGCTTAGGGGAATGACGGCTTGGTGGAAAAGGGCAGCTGACTGAATCACTTTGAAGCCTTGAATTAGTTCCCTGAACTAAGCTTACTGGTTTTCATTACATGTGTCTGTGTAACTGATTTTCATCTTATGTATGGGTATAAACAAATTAGAACTGGCAAGGGCCTAATAGATTATATAATCCAATTTCTTGCAGAAGAAAACTGAGGATAAGGAATTTGTCTAAGATCAAATAGCAAGTTAGAGGCAAAGTCAGAACTGGGACTGAGGTTTTCGACCTCCCAATATACACCTTTATTCGTATATTCCTGTTTTTCTGCCACCCTTGATTGCTGGCAGAAGTTTCTTGGTCTCTAGGATGACAAAGACTTAATAGGCAGCTACCACATACTTATGACAACAGAACTTAGAAGATTGGGCATGTGAAACTGAACAAGGAGACCTAAACAAGGAGTACCTAAAGTACTAATAGTATCTTTTTCCCCAAAACTATGTTAAGGTGAGCTTTATGGTACTAAATACTGTATGCTTACCCTGTGTACTCTACGGTCATATGTTTTAATCTGACTGTGTTGTGTTAATTCTCCTTTCAAATATGAATTAAATTTAATTAATATTGAAGTCTCTTTAAATTGCTTTTCTGTTTTCCAATAAGAATTTCTTCTTCCCTTTTAGCTTCTTACCTCCTGTTACCTCTCTAACTCTAGATAGAATATACGCAATTTATTTAATCTTAGTTTGCTCTTTAATGAAATAAAAATTAAGATTTTTAGGTCTCTTTATAATGAACATGTACTACTTGATCTGGAGGTATTTTAATATAGTATCTTTAAAATTATCTAACTAAATATATTACTTCCAAATGTAATGTTTCCAAGAGGTTGCTTAATAGTAATGATTATTATAATAACAAGTAAGTACTTTGAAATTCTCTATGTTTATCTTGTTTTATCTACACAGACATTTACTACATAGGATTTGAAGAAAGGATGCTTAAAAAGAAGTTTACAAACTGTGGTCTAGTAGAAGCCCAGATCTAGAGATACAGACACCTGCCATGTGCATTCAGGGCATCCAGCAAATCTCAGTTACGAAGAAGATTATATCAGGGCTGTGCCATCTTGTCTTCAGTTTTCAGCATTAGATCGCACTTCATGCTGAGAGCAAACAGTGACTTCTGCCACATGTTTGAAAGACCAGTTGCATCAGGCATTGCATTTTTATTATACTTTATATTCTATATTGACGGTTTATATTCTGTGCCTACCAGTAACATTTGTTGAATGCTTACTGGTATGCCAGGCACAGTTCTAACACTTGACATGAATCAAATCTTTTGATCCTCATAAAAACTCTTATGAGGTAGGTTCAGTTATTACCCCCATTTTTCTGTTGTGGAAACTGAGGGACAGAGAGCTTAAGTAATTTGGCCAACATCATATATTTAGTTAGTGAAGGAGCTGAGTATAAACCCAGAGAGTCTGGCTCTAGAGATTGTGTTCTTAACCACTATGCTACTCTGCCTCTTGGAAAAGCTATGTACTTAGGTTTTATAACAAGTAAATATTTAGCTTATTTTCTTTGGTGGTAGAAGTGGAGGAGTAAAGGGAGGTGGGGGATGGAGCTGTAGGCCTCTGAGGGCTGAATTAGAACTCATCATGCCTTGCAGTGAATGTTTGCGGCCAGAAAAGGATTGAGACCTTCTGCCTTAAGGAAATTAGCTTAATTTCTGTCTGGATCATTAGAGTTCTAACTTGTGACATTTTAGTCTTCTACCTTCATGGTATATATTTCATGAAACATTTTTGATAAATTCTTTTGTTTTTACAGAAACTCAAACAGAAGAATCAACAGCTGAAACAAATTATGGATCAATTACGAAATCTCATCTGGGATATAAATGCCATGTTAGCAATGAGGAACTAAACTGATATTTAAATTTCCAGCATTACACATGTTATACAGTATTTTTCCCCTCAAGTATTTTTTCCCTTTAAAGATTATTTATCTGCTTTTATTCTAGTCACTAGAATGAAAGTTTCCATTTTTTACACTGTGGTTTTACATGAAAGCATTTATTGGTGGTTTTTCTTTAAGCTTTTGATTCTGTGAAAGATTATGGTAGTAATAAACTTTGATGGGGTTTGTTTTTGGTTAATCTTCATGAATTGAATAATTGTTTTTTAAAAGCAAAGTAATTAAGTTTTGTAAATAAATTTCTAAATTTGATTAATGGTTGTTTTGTTCATTTCATTACCCTTTTAGGAGAAAATGAAAGGTTTAAACATTTTTGCAGATGCAAATACCAAGTTCAGTCCATCTGTGGTACAAATTAAACATATAAGTTACCATTTCAGCTCAACTTTAAAATTTAGTTTGAGTCTCAAGGAAGTTAGAATGAGAAAACAGTTAACTTCTCTTGTTGTAAGCAGATGAAAATTGAAATTGTTTTTATTGTGGTTCTTCAAGTGTTTGGCCTTAAATGGAATGATCTGTCCCTAAAAGGAGAGAAAAATTTGTTGAAATCCCAACTATGTGCTTATTTGCTACCTGCTTTAGGCCAAGAAGCAACCCCCTATCTGATTTTTCAGATATATCCTAAAGTAATCTTAAGCATGTTTTAGAAACAGTGCTTTTTTTTTTTCTTTTTTTTTTTTTTTTTTTTTTTTTTTTCCCGTTGTGGAGCACAGGCTCCGGACACGCAGGCTCAGCGGCCATGGCTCTCAGGCCCAGCCGCTCCGCGGCATGTGGGATCTTCCCAGACCAGGGCATGAAGCGGACTCTCAACCACTGCGCCACCAGGGAAGCCCTAAACAGTGAATTTTTAAGAGTTTAAATAAGATAGCTCTATATGACAAGTGCTTCTGTAGACTGGTAGTTGGTCTACAGTAGTAAGTCCTTTACAGGTCTGCCTACAGGAGCTTGTTTCTCAGATTATAAATAATGTATCCTCAAATAAGAGAGTTGGATCCTTCTCAGGAAAGATTTCTCCCAGGCTGATCCAGAAGCCCCTACCTACTGGCCTTGGTTCTGACTCAGTAAATACTGCTATTTGACTTTGTAGTATATGGATTCTCTGGAGGGTACCAGCTTCCTCTGGGGAGGGGACCTGGGTGGTTGAGGATGAGGGTAAAGAAGATGCTTACTATTCATCGTATACCTGTGGAATTTTCCAGCATGTGCAAATACTGCCTATTCATTTTAAGTTATACAGATTCCCACCTCTAACAAGTGGCAGAAGCATGACAAGACAAGCCAAACCACGAGGACATCTTTAGACTCTCTAACTGTACATTCATCAGAGCAAGTTCCCCTGAGCGAGCCCAGTGTTAGTCAAATGGGGAAATGACCCCACGGTGGGAAGCACAGCAGTTGTAAGGCAGAAGGTAATGGTATATGAAGCTATGACAAGAAGAATTAGGACCAATAATTCAATCTACCCCAGAAATCTGCAGTATCTATTTTATTTAGCCTATCACCAGTTGGACATGGAGGGTTTGTTGTTTTTGTGTGTGTTTTTTTTTTTTTTTTTTTTTTTACAGGTTTTCACTGTATGTTCTTTGCATGGTAGACTGCTGGGAATTTAGTGTTTTGGTACTGACAACTTGTAAAGGAGTTATAAAAAATGTTTTAACCAAATGGAGTTTTTTGGTTTTGTTTTGTTTTAATCACACTCAACTCCTTAGATCATTCAAGGTGTCACAAACAACTCTTGAAAGGAATGTGGAAATTGTATCTTTAGGGCCTTGGTTCTAAAGAGAATCTCAATATGGAGCAATAATCAATGCAGCTACTCTCAGCTATAGAGCAGTAGCCCCAAATTCTGGGAACCTCAAATACTGTGTGTTCTTGAAGTCCTCAAAACTGATGGCTGGTTTATCCAGTCACTCACTAGTCTGCTTGAGGCTTGTTGTGAATGTGTTGGGGTTATAAAAACATAGACTCCACTAACAAAGTTTCAGCTTTTTGAGGGAGAGCATGCCAGGAGACTGAAGAGCCAGTAAGGCAATTCAATCACGATGTGTGGCCTTGGACAAGTAAATCTCAGTTTTCTTGTCTGTAAAATGATAGGTGGGATTAGTTGGTCTTATATTCTATGTTAGAATTTTAGTTGCAAATGTTAGAAACCCAATTCCAAATGGCTTAAGCCAAAAAGGGAATTTAATTCATGTAGCAAGAAAGGATGCTTGAGGAGAGCTCACAGAAGCAGAGAAAAGCTGCAGAAACCAAGACTTCAAGAATTAGAAGCAAGATTCAATGCCCCAGGATTCTCTTTGCCCACCCCTAATTTCTTCTCTCTCTGCTCAATTCTCTCCTACTGTAGACAGGCTTTCTCCAAATGGTGGGAAAGATGGCCTCCCACCAGCCTACCTTTGCATCTTTTCCACGCCCTGACTCCAGAGGCTGGGCCCCTTCTCCTCCCACTCTGCGTTGAGAACTGGAGTGGACCCTGATCAGCACAGCTTGGGTCATGTAACCAACCTTTGAACCAACTGTTGTGTACATGTGGGTTCTATAATTAGATCAGCCAGGTTATAAGCCCATCTCTGTGGCTAGGAATTGGGTGTAAGAGTCATGGAAAAATTACTGAGCAGGGAACAAATACTAGGGAAAAAAATACCAATCAGAAAAACTTGCGAGAAAAACATACAACAATGGCAACCACAGTCCACTGATGTTCTTCCTTGGTTCTAATACTGTCTCAGATAACATCAGTTATCCAACTCTCAAACCCCAAGAAAAGTTTTAGAGAAAACTAAATGCATCATTGACTCATGAGAAGATTGTTAATTTTTTTCTCAATTTGTGGACTTCTGTGTTGACATTTTTCTTTACAGCCTTTTTTTTTTTCCTTTGAAGCTTTTTCAATTAATTGCAATGTGATCTTATCAGGCCTTGGTTAGCCTCCCATGGGTTAAAGCAGAGATATGAAAGAGCTAAGAAAAACATAAAATGAAAACTTCAGCATCCTGGTAATGAAATTATCTTTAAAATGATTTGGAAACCGAAGGCCCTCATCATTCAGACATTAGGTCCCTTGGCACCATTACAAGACAAAATGTGTTAACTTGACATTTTGATGTAGTTCCGGTTTGAGTAATTCATTTTCTTTCCTTAAATTCCCAAGGAAGTTTAAGCTAGAGAGAGGAGTCTTTCAGCCTTAAACTAAAATGTGTGCTTTGTTCTAAAGCTCAAAGACTTTGTTATCAAATTTGTCCAACATAACTGGATGCCTTAAAATTTTTTCTATTCCTTTAAAACATGTGTGGACCAAGGACTGATTTTTTTAAGCCTAAACTGAAAGATATTCCAGATGTATATATATTTTTAACATGGTAGCAGTCGTGAATTCTTTTTTTTAACTTAAAGAAGTAGCGTTAATATATTTAAGTTAATATCTTTAAGTTTATATTTTTACATAGGGTTGAATTGTACACTAATGCATTTACATCAGTAAATGTATGAATGCACTGATGATTCATGCATTTTTTTTGGGAAAATTCTAACTGTTGTCAATATGTAGTTTGCATTCCCCAAACTTATAAAGAAAATGTAAACCTGTATTTTCTCTGTACTTTGAGGTCTTATTCTATGACACAGGATTACAAGATCACCAAGTGGCATGTCCTTGTTAGAACTACCTTAACCTGTTTTAACTTATTCAGATGTCTTTTTGAGGCAGTCAGTACCTCTTCAACGTTAGTGAGCACAGGAATCAACTTGGGTGCACTTTTAAAAATACAGATTTTGGACTTAGCACAAGTTTACTGAATCAGAATCTCTAAAGTAGGGTCTAAAAGTTTGCATATTTAAAAACAAGTTTTCCAGGTGATCTGTCACTGACACTGGAAAAATATTTTTCTATGCAGTTTAGTGACAGTCATTATGAGTATTTTAACATGAAAAACTGTATAAAAAGTAGCAGTATTGATACAAAATGAAAAGTTTTGTGCCATATTTAAAGTTCTAGCCTTTTAAGAATTTAAAAATAATACTTTATATGAGCAGTTCTCAACCTTGGCTGAACATTAGAATCAACTGGGAAAATGTTAAAATCCCCTGTGAAGCCACGCCCCAGGCCAATTCAATCAGAATAGCTGGGGTGGGATCCAGGCAGCAATGTCTTTTAAAGCTCCCCAGGTGATTCCAACGTTCAGCCAAGGTAAGAGCCACTGCTGTATGCAGATTTAAAAGCATGGAAAGAATCTTGAGGGCCTGATTTTTCCAGTAATAGTTAAATATTTGGAGCAAAGAACTTCAAGAGGAAAAAGTCCTAAAACTCACCTATACACTAATGTATTTTTGAAGGCTAGCTGGCTGATTCTACACTCTTGGGTGTCAGGGGTCTGGGTGTCATCAACCACAATTGTACCGCTTAGGAAAAAACTGAAGAGAGAACGCCATCCAGTCAACAACTTTTAGAGGCAAAGGGGATTGATGCATGATCTTCCATCCTTATAGATCGTAATAATTTCAAGACATTTAAGAGGCTGAGTGAAGACAAAAGGAACATGACATTTCTCCTTGTTCCCTGTTTCATGCTGTACATGGCCACGTCTTGTTTCATTTATTTTTTAAATAAATTTATTTATTTATTTATCTTTTTATTTTGGCTGCATTGGGTCTTCTTTGCTGCGCACGGGCTTCCTCTAGTTGCGGCAGCTTCTCTTGTTGCGGAGCATGGGCCCTAGGCGCGCGGGCTTCAGTAGTTGTGGCGCACAGGCTCAGCAGTTGTGGCACACGGGCTTAGCTGCTCTGCAGCATGTGGGATCTTCCCAGACCAGGGCTCGAACCCGTGTCCCCTGCAATGGCAGGCGGATTCTTAACCACTGAGCCACCAGGGAAGTTCCAGCCACGTCTTGTTTTAGACTGATAAAATAACTAAGCTGGATTTATGATTTACTCATCTAACAGCCATCTGTTGATCACCTACAGACTCTGGGCACCAGGCTAGGAGGTGGATATACCAAGTTGGAAAGGACCTTTTGCTCAAAGGTTATGGAATATAAGCTAGAAGAGAGCTGTCCCTGTACACAAACTCTAGGCTTCTCAGGGGACTTCTTCACATTTACAAATTGGATGCTCCCCAACCAAACCAAAGAACCAATGGCCTGCTTTTATTCCATGGGGACTTAGATTATCTTGGTGCCTACAAAGCAGATTACAGAGCTCAAGCTAGAGGTCTCCTTCCCAGGGGTTCCACAAAAAAAAAATTATCTCTGTGGTTAAAAAGTTACTGCTACGCATGCCCAGACCTGTAACAATCTAAAGACACAAAAAGGCAATGCTATAAAAATGTTCAACTCCGGAAATGAGAATGTAGCACAGCTTTAATTGCAATAAGGTGAGGGAAATCGTTTTCAAAACAGCTTTGGGAGGGGGAAGAAAAGTCATTTGTGAAAGCTCAGTACTTAAAATCTACAGATGGCATCACTAACAAATAAATCAATGAAAGAATGCAGGGTGTAAATGGAAACATAAATGTGAATTAAAACCATACAAACTTGAAGTTATGTATGAAGTATTTTAACCACTGACACTAAAATTTTAAATTGAATTATCTGATGAAACAGAAGACTGGTATAATTGCCTGAGTAAAGGGTGGTTTGAGAATTAGAGCTGGTGGGGAAAAAATAAATGTGTTTCTGTGTTTTGAATAGACAGTAAAAGCAAGACGGATGAACGAAAAGAGCTTGCCAAGGTGCCAGCAACAGTCCAGGTGAGAAATAACTAAAGCATGAAACAGAGTTGTGCCGAGTTTATTTCCTTGTTCGTCTTGATGGATTCCTACATGTTGCTTGTTCTTGCCAATACATGCAAGGTTGTAGCAATACAGTATGTTGGCCTAGTGAGGTCAGAGTTTGGGGCATTTCCTGGAGCTCCTAGCTTCTGTTTTGAGCATGTATTTTCTCCTGAGCCTTTGAAGGATTTTTGTATAAGTACTGGGTTATTTACTTGTTTACAAGACTCTGTATTTGTGGGGGAGGAGGATGGGCATAGAGAGGAAAGGGTCTTCTGCTTCTAGATGGTGAGAGAAATATCTCAGCTCTTAGAGAATTCTCACTCTATGAGACTGAGTCCTGAATAGTGGGCGAGGGTGTGAACCCTAAAGACAAACTCCCTATGTCCCAGCTCTGCTGCTTACCAGCTGTTACCTTGGGCAAATTTTTCAGCTTGCTTATGACTTGGTTTTCCCCTCTGTAAAAGGGACACATAATATGTTATGTGGACATTTTTAGATAGCTCTGAAAACTGGAAAGTTTATATTTACAAAAGCTATATACTGGACTACCCTGGTGGCACAGTGGTTAAGAATCCGCCTGCCCTGGTCTGGGAAGATCCCACGTGCCACGAAGCAACTAAGCCCATGCACTACAGCTACTGAGCCTGCGCTCTAGAGCCCACGAGCCACAACTACTGAAGCCCATGCGCCACAACTACTGAAGCCCACGCGTCTAGACCCTGTGCTCCGCAACGAGAAGCCACCACAATGAGAAGCCCAGGCACCACAAAGAAGAGTAGCCCCCGCTCACCGCAACTAGAGAAAAGCCTGCGTGCAGCAACAAAGACCCAACGCAGCCAAAAATAAAAATTAAATAAATAAAATTTTTTAAAAAACTGGTGCTGAGATTTGCAGCTACATGTATGCAACTAGCGATTATCATACTAAGTGAAATAAGTCAGAAAGAGAAAGACAAATACCATTTTTTAAAAAAGCTACATACTTAAAATCTACCACTGCCTCACCTAACAATCAACTTGGTTGTTTACAAGGATGGAGAAGGTAAAGAAATACATAGATGTCAGATGCCATTATCTCTACTTGGAGTTCAGTCTAAAATCAAGCTTGAAGAATAAATTCATCACCACTTATTACCCCCTCTCTACAGCCAATGCTTACTCCAGCCTCCAATAAGCAGCACTCAAGTTTCCTCACACTCACAGCGGAAACTCAAAACTCAACTAGATGCACTGCCATTGCCATTTCTCTGTCTGCAAAGCCCTAACTCCTCACCCTACCCCGAGCTTTTTTTGATCCCATCTTCTTGCTTCTAACACTTCTGTCCTGTCCGTCTCCAATTTCTGGCTATGTTTTATTCTAAACGCTAACCTGCCTGAGACAGACCCAGGTAGCTGATGGCTGCCCTTCAGAAGGCTCTGCTCCCAGCCTTTCCATGTCACACGCTGGCGAATCCAGCACCGGCTTTGCCTCTTCCTCAACCTGGATGCCCTGTCCTCCCTTCCTTCTGTCTGGTTAAATCCTTAACAATCGTTCAAGGCTCCTGTGAACCCACTGCTGGCCCTCACATCTTTCCACACTGATTTCCGCCATCTCTGAACTCTGCAGACTCCTGTGTCAATCACACCCTACCTTCTGCTCTTATGTTCCAGCTTCATGTGTGTGCTTTGTCTGCCCAGGTAGATGGAAAGCTCCTTGGAATTCAGATTAATTTTCCCTCTTCCTCCACCCAGCACAATGCTATAACCATCACAGATATTCAATTAATAGTGTTCAAGCTTGTTCGAATCAAAATTCATTTTAGTTCATAAATTTCTACTGATGAGGGAATGATCTTTTTACTTTGTACGTTACCTTAAGCAGTTATTTCTCTTTTTTTTCCACTATACTTGATGCAAGAAACAATACTTTTGAGGTCAAAATATTTACATATTAATGATTAAATTTATACATTAATGAATGATTATTAATGATTGGCACCCATAAAATTAAAGATAAACCAAAAATCTTAGAATAAGCTTCTACACTACAATATCAAGAGGAGTTCAAACTCATTTATGGAGTGCCATCTATGAACAGACAGTACAGAGGGTAATACTTTCTATACATTAAGTCACTAAGTCATTAAAACAATCATATGAATAAGATATTATCATTCCCTTTTTACAGGTGCTAGAAAGGGAGTGAGGACTGAAAGCAAAGAATATATTTTCCTTGGAGAATTAATCATAGAGGATCAACAAAAAAGACAGATTTTGTGTGCCAGGCCCTGTTCTACATGTAATAACTCATTTAACCTGCACAACTTCGTGAAATAGGAACTATTAATTCTCCCACTTCACAGATCAGGAAATGGAAGCCCAGGGAAGTTAAATCACTTGCCCCAGGCCATGCAGCTAGAAAGTAGCTGAACTGAATTCAAATCTTAGTCTGGCTCCAATGTCCTCATTCTTAACCAGTACACGGACTAGAAGATTCAAAAACATGGGTAAAACATAGACAGATGTGCAGGGTATTAAAATCGGAATGCCCCTGGAAGATCTAGACCTTGAGCTCCTCTTAGCAATCAGGTGACCCCTCACAGACACACACACACACACAAAATGAGATAGTGTTAGTACAGCCCTTAGCGTGGGCCTGGTCCATAGAAGCGCTTGGTAAATATGTCAGGCACTCCTACCATGGCCACCACTGTTTTCCCTTCAGGTGCAGTGGAAGGACCAGCACCACTTCAAAACTATGACTTCCTAGAACATGAGACTGGAATCTTGCTTGCTTTCACAGAAGGAGATGCAGTACCCTTCATCTTATTTTCTCCTTCTGCAGTGTTATAAAGGACTGTTTGAACAGGCAGGTCGTGGAAAGGAAAAAGAAAGTAATATTTGAAAAAACAGAGCTAACATGGTCTTCCTTTTTTATTGCCTGCCCTAGATAACTTTTGCACTTTCTTTCATCTATTTTCCTTGTCTCTAGTTATATACTTGTTCAGAAGCCACCAGGCATTTCACCATAAGGAGAATCCAAATGCATCCAGCAAATTAGAGCAATACTTTGGCTGAGCACAGCACTCCACTCTGTGAGGCCTGTTAGCTAAAATTCAGTAAGACCTGTGCTCCAAGGACTCTTGGCAGAGTCTGAAATGCTCTTACAAGCCACAGTTGGTTACAGAGCACAAAAGCTGGGCAAGAGGGGGTTTTACTTCCTGGGCGGGGGGGCGGGGTGGATTGCCTTCTTCAACCAGGGCAGTGCTTTCTGGAGGAAACTCCTGAAGAAACAGCAGCATCTCAGAGGACATGAACAACCGACCTGTGACGGGGCTTGTCGGCCACACGTCATTCAAGGTGAATGTATCATTTTGAACATCAACAAGAAGGGAATCTTCCTGGCACATAATAGGCACCCAATAAATACTTCTTGAATAAATGACTCATAAGGTTATAAAGAATTCATGAAAATAATACACAACAGTTATTAACTTCTGTGCCCTGTGGTTTATAACCACTACCTCACCTAATCCTTATAGACACCACTATGAGGTAGGTTTTATTAAAACTCTCATTTTACAAATGAGGAAACTAAGGTGAAATAGCTTGCCCGAGAGACATTCAGATAATCTTAGATTGAAACATATGCTCCTGGGACTTCCCTGGTGGCGCAGGGGTTAAGAATCCACCTGCCAATGCAGGGGACATGGGTTCGAGCCCTGGTCTAGGAAGATTCCCACGTGCCGCGGAGCAACCAAGCCCGTGCGCCACAACTACTGAGGCTGTGCTCTAGAGCCCGCGAGACACAACTACTGAGCCTGCGTGCCTAGAGCCCACGCTCCGCAACAAGAGAAGCCACCACGAGAAGCCTGTGCACTGCAACGAAGAGTAGCCCCCACTCGCCGCAACTAGAGAAAGGTTGCATGCAGCAATGAAGACCCAACGCAGCCAAAAATTAAAAAATAAATTAATTTTTTAAAAAAACAACATATGCTCCTAAGAATCATGCTTCATTGCCACTCTCGAAGGAGCAGCTTTGCTTGACTATGTTCCAGAATGTTCTGGAATGTAAATACAGAACTTTCTCAACTTCTGTTGGGGTTATGTCCCAGATAAGCCCATCACAAGTTGAAACTATTGTAAGTCAAAAAGGCATTTAATACACCTAACCTTCCGAACATCATAGCTTAGCTCAGCCTACCTTAAACTTGCTCAGAACTGTTCCATTAGCCTAAAGTTAGACAAAACCATCTAATACAAAGCCTATTTTATAGCAAAGTGTTGAATATCTCATGTGATTTACTGAATACTGTACCGAAAGTGACAGAGTGGTTGTAAGTGTGTCGGTTGTTTACCTCGTGACCGCGTGGCTGACTAGGAGCTGGGGCTTTGCTACCACTGCCCAGCATCACAAGAGAGTATCGAACCACATATCCCTGGCCTGGGGAAGAGATCAAAATTCAAAGTACAGTTTCTCCTGAATGCCTATCACGTTCCATCATAAAGTCGAAAAGTCGTAAGTCAGGGACCGTCTATACTGAGCATCTGCCTCCAGTTCACACTACTCATGAAAGCTGCATCTTGAGCAATGTTTTGGTTCTGAATCTGGTGAGATGTCACAACCATATGACCTCAGCCTGCAAAGCAAATGTGGGTACGGGGACCAGGGCTGCCTTCCTTGGCAGCTGGTCCAATTCAGCACCAGCCTATGCCAGATCAGCCTGCAGCCACTTTTACCAAAGACATGGGTCTCTGCATCTTGCAATATAGTGTACTGCAAAAGAGTAGATAAGAGGAGCATATATGAAGTTGTCCACTCCAGCACTCTTGAAAATTTCCAGTGAGGAAGGGCCATTTTGCACACTTCCTTGAGAAGGAAGGAAGACACAGGGGTACTTTAGTCAGGCAGTTCAAGAGCCGAGCCTTGGGCGCTTTCTGGCCCTTTGGAATTGGAAGAGACCAATGCCTTTTGAATTCCACTTGAAGACACAGAGGAGGCTGCAAGAGCCATTGTTGGCCTGACAATGGAAGATGATTTTCATAGACAAGTTGATTGCTTTCTAAGAAGCAGACAAATAAAGCCAATTTCAGCAACCACCAAAGAGTCTGTGAGAGCAGCCACTTCTGAAATGACAAAGAGATGAGAAACAAAAGAGAGGAAGCTTTACCAACGAATGCATTTCCTCCATCTGGGAGGAAGATGGGTTTCACAGTGTTTTCATAGTAGATCAATGAGCATCCTGTCCAAAGTTCTGGTAAAGTCTGTAGCCTGCTGAAGCTTATACAAACTTGGAAAATGTTACCAGGAAAATCTGATATGATGAGGCTTAAACCAGTCTAGCCAGCTGTAGAAAGAGTTCTTAAATGGAGAGCTATTGTTAAGTACTCAGACTGTTTTCTGAGCCTTTGAACTCTACTGTGATAATCTCCCTTCCTTCCCAGAGAAAAGAGAAATAGTCCACTTCCCAACTAAGCAGTGAAAAAGATGTTAGGAAAAAAAAAAACATGTAAGTGTGGGTATGCATAGTTACACATACATGATACTTACAAAGTAATAATATAAAGCAATGTAAAGCAAAAAAAAATCATTGTACTGTTCACTCTATACATTAGAAGGTTCATAAAATAGCTGTAGCAATATTCATATTCAGCCAAAAGCAGTGCATCACACTTCCAATTTCTCTTTACACTTCCAATTTCTCTTTACATTTAACTAAAATGTGCCGAGTATCTATTCTGAGATGGCATTTTGTCAGGTGACTTATGTAGATCAGATTATTTAGTTACCCACAATTCTCCTAGGTGGTGCTGACCTCACTTTTTAGATGAGAAAGTTTAGGTTCAGAGAGATCACATAACTTGTGTCTCACTTAGGATGCTTTGAACCGCAAGCAACAGAATACCTAACAATGGCTTAAACAAAAACACTTCAAGTTATCCCCGAGAACAAGGAGCCTGGAAGTCTGGGTCCCAGGGTTGGGTCATTAAATTAACAATGACATCAAGGACCCTAGCTCTATCCATCCTTCCTCTCCTCCATCTTTGACATGTTGGCTTACAGTCTTTAGGCCTCATGTCTCATGGTTGTGTGACAGCTGTTGTAGTTCCAGACACCACATGTTTACACCCCCAGACCACAAGCAAGACAGACGGGAGCTGGGACTCCTTTGGCTACAGCACCCTTTTCATCAGAGAAGAAAATTTTACCCTGAACTCCCTAACACACTTCTCCTTAAATCTAATTTGGCAGGAATGAATGGCATGGCCACCTGTAGCCATAAGGGATACTGCGCAAGTGGGTATATAGCATTTTAGTCATTGGCGCTGGATGCTGGCTTTGCCAGGAAGGAAGCAGAGAAGAAGAAGAATTGGGCCAACATACACAGTGTCTGCACACTTAACAAAGATTAGAGGTTGATAGAGCCGACTCTCACTTCAAGAAACATGTACCGTTTACCCCACAGTATGCAGAAGCATAAGGAAGGAAAACCCCTTCTCAGATGGGAGCAGCCCACAACTTTTAATACCAGTGCTCTATTCTTAAACGAAAAAATGAAAGGCTACCAAGAAGACTGATGGTGCTGTGGAACTGAGATTCCTTCTCCAGAGCATGGGTGATCCGACTCCCGTTCCCGAGTGTCACTTGAGTTTGAGGTCTGTAGGGAGCCAAGCAGACCTCCGCTTGAGAAGGCCTTGCCAGAGTTGAACCCACACTCCTGGGGTCTGAGAATGGGTGGGGATCTGAGAAGGGCATCTCATATCTGGCTTGATTCAGACTTTTCACTAGGTCAAGGCACTTGCCAGGCTTTTATTTTTATTATTATTTTAAAATTTTTATTTATTTATTTGATATGTTATTGCTACCCCAACTTTCTTTCTGATTCCATTTGCATGGACTATCTTTCTTCATTCCTCCACTTTCAGTCTGTGTACGTCTTTAGATCTGAAGTAACCTGTGGACAGTATATAGATGGGTCTTGCATCTACTCGGTCACCCTATATCTCTTCATTGAAACATTTAATCCATTTACATTTAAAGTAATTGATAGGTATGTACTTATTGCCATTATGTTAACTGTTTTCTGGTTGTTTTTATGGTTCTTCTCTGTTCTTTTCTTCTTCTCTTGTTCTCTTCCCTTGTGATTTGATGACTTTAAGTGTTATGTTTGTATTCCTTTCTCTCTTATTTTTTGTGCATCTGTTACAGGTATTGGTTTGTGTTACCATGATTCATATATAACAACCTATATATAGCAGTCTATTTTAAGTTGATGGTCACTTCAACTCAAGCACATTCTAAAAGCATTACATTTTAATCCCTCTCCAATGTGTTATGGTTTTGGTGTCATATTTTATGTATTTGTATTTTTTGTATCAATTATTTTAGATATAGATCATTTTATTACTTTTGTCTTTTAAATTTCATACTAGCTTTATAGCTGGCTGATCCACTACCTTTACTATATGTTTGCCTCTACCAGTGAGATTTTTTTCATTCATAATTATCTTGTTTCCAGTAATGGCCTTTTCTGTTTAAAAAAGGTCCTTTAAGATTTCCTGTGAGGCCAACTTAGTGTTCATGAACTCATTTAGCTTTTGCTTCTCTGGGAAATACTTTATATCTCCTTCAATTCTGTATGATATCCTTGCTGGGTAGAATATTCTTGGCTCTAAGTTTTTTCCATTCATTACCTTCAATATATCATACCACTACCTTCTAGCCTGCAAACTTTGCAGAAAGATCAGCTGATAGTCTTATGGGAGTTTCCTTTCAGGTACCTATTTGTTTTCCTCTTGGTGCTTTTAAGATTCTCTCTTTATCTTTAATTTTTTCCTATTATTATTATTTTTTTTGCGGTACGCCGGCCTGTCACTGTTGTGGCCTCTCC
>NC_041228.1:20727259-20752021 GCF_002837175.3 Physeter macrocephalus | reverse complement strand
TATTATTATTATTTTTTTTGCGGTACGCGGGCCTCTCACTGTTGTGGCCTCTCCCGTTGCGGAGCACAGGCTCCAGACGCGCAGGCTCAGCGGCCACGGGTCACGGGCCCAGCCGCTCTGCAGCATGTGGGACCTTCCCGGACCAGGGCACGAACCTGTATCCCCTGCATCAGCAGGCAGACTCTCAACCACTGCGCCACCAGGGAAGTCCAATTTTTTCCATTTTAATTATAATATGCCTTGCTTTGGGTCTCTTTGGGTTCATCTTGTTTGGAAATCTATGCTTCCTGGACTTGGATATGTTTTCTTTGCCAGGTTAGGGAAGTTTTCAGCCATTATTTCTTCAACTAGGCTTTCTGTCCTTTTCTCTCTTTCTCCTCACTCTGGAACCCCCTATAATGTAAGTGTTAGTATGCTTGATGTTGTCTTAGAGGTCCCTTAAATTATTCTTTTTAAATTTTTTTTTTTTTGCTATCCCAATTGGGTAATTTCTACTACTCTGTCTTCCAGATCACGGATCCATTCTTCTGCATCCCCTAATCTGCTGCTGATTCCCTCTAGTGCATTTTTCATTTGTTATTGTATTCTTCAATTTTTCTTTTAATATTTTCTATCTCTTTGCTGATGTTTTCACTGAGTTCATTCATTCTTCTCCCAAGTTTGGTCAACATGTTTATGATTATTACTTTGAACTCTTTATCTGGTATTGCTTATCTCCATTTAGTTTAGTTCTTTTTCTGAGGTTTTGACTTGCTTTTTCTTTAGAGGGTATTCCTGTCTCCTCATTTTGCCTAACTCTCTGTGTTTGTTTCTACGCATTAGTTATTTCAGCTAAGTCTCCCAGTCTTGAAAGAATGGCCTCATGTAGAAGGTGTCCTGTGGGGCCCAGTAGTGCAATCACGCCTGGTCAACAGAGCCAGGGGCTCTAGGGGTATCCCCTGTGTGGGCTGCATGAATGCTTTCATTGTGGTTGGGCCACAACTGCTGCAGACACTCTGCTGGGCAGGGCTGGTCCCTGGCCCAGCTGTCTACGAGGTCTGGCTACGGCTGCTGTGGGCAGCACTGGTGAGCAGCGCTGATTGCCCTAGGATGGGAGCTGCTTTGGAGGGGTACCAGTGCTGTCTAAGGCTGCCCACCAGGTGTGATGTGGCAGGGGACACTTCAGAGGAGTGCCAGCTGGGGCAAGTCCCCAGGTGAGTGACAGGACAGGTGCTAGCAAGGTAGATGGGGAGAGTCAGAAATGATATCCACCAGCACTGGGCCAGCTAGGTAGAAGGAGAGCAAAAAGAAATGTGACCTGCCCGTGTCTCCATACCCAGAGAAAGTTCCAATAGATCCTGGTCCCTCTAGCACATGCCCTAAAATTAGTCAATGACTCTCCTTCTTGTATGAGCCAAGTGCTTTTCAAGCTGCTGCCTCTGCACTGGGACTCAGGGAGAGTAAGTTTGTGTGCAACCCCCTTAAAAACAGAGTCTCAGTTTCCCACACCCCTCCAGCTCTCCCAGACATAAGCCCCACTGGTTTTCAAAGCCAGATATTATGAGTGTTCATCTTCCCAGTGCAGGTTTCCCAAGCTGGGGAGCCTGACATGGAGCTCAGACCCCTTGCCCCTCAGTGGGGATCTCTGTGGTTGTGATATCCCTCCTGCTTGTGGGTTGCCAAACCGGGGGTGTGGGCTCTGATTAGACCACATCTCTGCCCCCCCTACCCATCTCAATGGGGCCTTTTCTTTACATCCTTAGGTATAGAAAATCTGTTCTGCTAGACTTCAGGCTGTTCTCAGAGACAGTTGTTCTATATGTAGTTGTAGTTTTGGTGTGTCTGCAGGAGTAGGTGAGCTCAGGATTTTCCTACTCCATCATCTTGATCTGACCTTGCCAGGCTTTTAAATGTCTTTCTCTCGTGTGCCCACTGCGATGCACAGAGCTTCTCCAGCTCCGTTCTGCTATTGGGTTTGTTAACTTCTCCTTGAGTGGTCCACACGTGTGCTCATACCATACCACATACACATTTTCTTGTACATTATTAGCCAATTCTATCAGCTGCATATTGAAAATTATATACAAAAATTATTGAATAGTTTGGAATTATTTGTAACACATTGACTGTGTGAACATATAAGCATATAAATAATGTGGATTTAACATTTTCATTTTCATTTGCACAGTTATCAGCCCCCAAGAGCTCCAAGAAACAAAGCATTGTATATAGACTTTTTGTGTATATAAACAACAGACACACACAGACACACTCCTACCTGGGTATTCAATGATGAAATAAAGAGAGAAGGCATAATCCTTATTCACAAAAGTTTACAGATAAGAAGCAAAAAGGACAAACACGCAGAGCAAATGCAGAAACAGATTTGGGTTTAAATTCTGGCTCTACCACTTATTGCCCTTTGACATAGGCACATTGAGTCATATCACTGTGCCTCAATTTCTCACTTGAGAATTAGGACAGTAATACCTTCCCTGTATAATTGATGGGGGATTTGGGGAAAAAAAAAAAAAAAAAGCAGGTGAAACACTAGCACAATGCTTAGTACCCATAAACACTCAAAACACTCTATTCTTCAATTAGAAGAGAAGAGAGATCAGAAGAGAGATTTATTGTCTCACTATCAAGCTTGGTTTTCTTGGCCCCAAGAGCCAGTCCTAATCCTTAAAAGACTGTTTAGGAATCCTAAAGTGGTACATATAAAAGAGGGACATCAGGCAGAACCCCTCATTACAGTGGATGTCCCTGGTCCTTCCAAGTCCAATGTGGCCTCTATAGGCAATCGATTTACCATGTCTGCAGGCATCTTTAGTAAAGCAGACTTCAGAGTCAGCTTTTGTTTATGATCCCTATTTTCAGTCACACAGACAGGCAGGGAACTGCCCTTTGATTTTGGTCCCTAGGCAAAAGAAATCTTTCTACCCATTCCAATTACTCCTTTCCTGAGGAAGAACATTGTGGAACTGGTTAACCAAACACCAGGACAATTTTTCTCATGTTTGGAGCTCTCCATCTCTGTTTGTGCTGGTGCTAACTAAGGTAAGACTTTTCAACCCCTTGAAGTATAAGTTTTGAGGCTTTGATTTGTGTTCAAGGGAAAGGGGCAAAATGAGTCAACTTGCTTTGACTCTTGGCTGACATTCTCAAAGTGGCCCAGGGACCAGCATCACTGCCTCACCTGGAAGCTTGTTAGAAACACAGACTCTCCGGCCACGCCCCACAGCCTATGGAACCAGAATCTGCATTTTAACAAGATCCAAAGGTGATTCACATGGACATTTGGGGAAACACAGCCCCAGGTGTGTAAACTGGCTTCATTAAGGTAAAGAAACCTTGCACCTAGTCCAACCTAGCTATCTGGAACACTACAGTGGGATTTCGTATAAATTTCTATGTGGTTAAACTATATTAATTATACATATATATATATACTTTTTTTACATTTATATATATAATTATATACTTTTTTTTACATTTATAATTTTTTTATATTTATATATATAATTATATATTTAGATATATAGTTACATTTATATCTAATTCCTGTATGTATTGATAGCATTAACTGTTCCGTGCACTTACATTTTCCTCTGGGACTGCTTTGTGAGGGGCTGCCTGTGGTCAGCTAGAGCCAGCTGGCACAGGCTCATGAGAGCCAATTCTTCATGTCCCTTCCCAACTTCCCATTCAGTGATGACATGTTGGTAGCAAGAAATTGGCCATGATGGGAGTATTTGCACCACAGAAATAGGGAGACACTACAAGTCATAGTATTTCTCCTCCCAGAGAACTGGCTTACAGGACAACATATGGACCTGGTCTAAGTCAGGGGTGCTCTCTCACTGGCATGATACTGTCATTCAAGCATCTCAATCCTATTGTCCTTACCGACACGGTCTCATTCTTTTTGCAGCAGATTAAGTGCATTTCTTTTTACTCTATCCTCAGTAGAAATGGAGAACAATCAGCTACCACCTAGCATTATCTCATTGAAATGCTATCGCCCTACAATTTTAATTTTTATAAAAATGATCTGGAGTGTCTATTAACATTTTTTCATAGCTTCATTCCCTGGATTTTTATTTAGCAGATTTGTAATCACACCTGGGATTCTGCATTTCAAAATACACTCCAAGCGATTTTAATGGAGGTGATCTTTAGACAAAGCCCTGAAAATGATCAATTCTGAGGCACATCCCCAGGGAAGCAGCTCACTGCGTTCACCTGGGGGTTCCAAGCTCTCCCATATCCTCTATCACTGCTCACTCACAATGCCTGGTGCCTCCCTAGAGAAATAAAATTCTATCAATCAAACACCTCAACTCTGAACTCAGTTACATAACACCAAATTGCAAAGCTTATAGTAGCCACCTGTTCACATAGCAATGGATGGCTAAGTAGCTGTTTTCCAAACCCTTGGATTCACCACCAGAAAATTGAGACCCCGTAAGAACACTGCAGGTTTCCAGCTTTCCAAGGGATATCATTTCCAACTGAAACCAGCGATGTATTCTCAGAGCCTTTGGCTCAGGTCTCCCAAGCACGTCATTATTATCCTAATGGATTTGGGAAATTACATGTTCTCTAATAATAACCCATGAAAGGAATGCACAAATAGAAATAGAGAGAAGTGACTTGCCACAGCCCTTTTAAGCAGTTAGTGACTGTGTAAGCTCAGCTGTTATTAGCTGATAGAATTAGATTTAGTCTACTGGGCCTCACTGAATAAAAATGAGAGAATCTCCCATTAAAATGTATGTTCCAGGCTCTTGAAAAAGTCAGAAGGTCTGACAATGCTGGGCCACGTTTCTGCGTGGCAACCGTCCAGAGCGGAGCACTGACGGCTGTGTTTGAAAGCGGCACAAATTCTCCAGGTCGCAGTAGAGTTCCTATCACGCCCCCTTTCCTTGTTTCCCAAACTGGCCTTGTCCACGGAAGCACGTGAGTTTGCAACCTCTACTAAGCTTTACTTCCGTCCCTGCTTCTCTTTCCCTCTTCCTTCCCAGCTCCTCTCAGCATAAAATCCTTGGAAACTCTCCTTCTTTCTGTTGCAAACTGGCCTAAACCAATCTCATGCTTCACAGTTAACTGGATTCTTTTTGGTGTCAACAACTAAAGTCAGAGGTAGGTGAAGTCTGTAACAGAATGTGCATGAATCGCCTGGGATCCCATTAAAATACTGACTTTGATTCAGCAGGTCTGGGGTGGGCCCGATTCTGTATTTCTAACAAACTCCTAGGTGATAACTATGCTGCTGGTTGCGTCCACCATTTTGAGTGGCAAACACGTAAGTTTCTGCCCCCAAAACTTTGCTCCCAGGTTCTATCAGAAACAGGCCTCAAACCAAAGTCTGCAAAGGAAAAAAAGAGGCGTACAACCTGCTCTATAAACTGGATGAACTCCCAAAACTTTGCCCTCTTTATTGTTCTGACCACGCCCTCGCATAAACCAAAGTGACAGTGCTCTGGAAGCAGAGATTCTGTTAATTTTAGAGGATGAATCAGGCAGTCACAGAATCAACTGCCAGATACAGGGCAGTTTCAGAATCAAGCTTCAGGCACCACTGTGAAGAGTACAGACTGCTGAGTTCCCTGGATTGCAGTGCTCTATGCAAATACAAGAGGGGTTCTTATAATATGAGATTTCTGGAATCCACATATTTTGAACACCAGTAATCTCAAGGCTAACCTATTATAACAATATGCTAATATCTGAAGCTCTGCCGCCAACTGGAGATAAAGCAAGCTGAGCATTTACAGCAACCACCACTGCAACCATCACCAGCCCTGCAATGTGTATCCCAATTAGGGTGATTAGCAGCACCTATTTTTATCATACTGTCTTTGGTAATATATCCGAAATTACAGACTACATAGCACACTCTTAGTTAAGAAATAGGTGCTCCAAACTGGATTCTTCCTGTAATCTAAAGTAGGAGGAACTAATTCTGCATCTGAGAGAGACCACTGTGAGGGGGGTAGGGGAGAACGACCCCTTCCAGCAAGACGCAGACCCTTCCTCTGCCTCTTCCTAAGCAAGCCCTGGGGGTTCCCTCAGCCAAAGCCCTGGTACCCTCCACACACTCATTTTTCCAGTTTACTTCTCTCTGGGCCTTTTTCCCACCGTGTGTTCAGCACAAAGTACTCTCATGTCACCTCATGAAAAACAGAAACAGAAAATAAGAGGCAGAAGCAATCCTAGAGATGGCCGACGCCGGTGGGTTTTCAATCTTAGCCTTGAAAAGCCTTTCGCAGACCCAATATTGCCCTGCAGTGCAAACACACAGTTCATGCAAGAGAAAGCTGTTCTCCACGGTGGCGGCAGGGCAGGGGATGAATGTGGATGGAAGGAAAACTGAAACACAACCTTTTCCCACTCTCCCGGTCCCCCGAGACCTTTGTCCTTGAAGGGCTTCCAAAGGACACCGTTCAATAACACTAACCTGATCTGAAGGCACTCTTCCATCGCCCGTTTTGCAGTTCAGGAGGCTGAGCTGTTGAAGCGGTAAGCAATTTGCCCAAGTTCACATGGTGAGATGGGGCAGAACTTTACCCCTCCTTCGGCCGCAGGTCAGGTTCCAGGACCAGGGCGTAAGCAAGCGAGAAGACGCACACTCCAGTAGAGGCACATGGATGAAGCACCCGGCGCTCAGTGGGCCGATGTGAGCCTGGGTCCCGGCCTGGCCATCCGTCTCCCTACCCCTCTCCCAGCCAGGGAGTTCGTCCCTTTATCTCTAGGTAATGGCTCAGTTCTTTCTGGGTTTCAGGTCCATCTCCCCCGTTCCAGAAGAAAACGTCTCTCTCTGCAGTCCCTGGTGTCACCTGAAAACCAAAATAAGGATTCTTCACTCTCACCGATGTCATCCAGCGCTGTAAAATGAACTACCAGCAAGACATAACGTAGCTTGTTGTGGCCAAGACGACACGGTTGCTCCCCAAAGATGGAGCGTTTTCTGACTTTCCTCCTGTGAGTTAGTGCTCTTTTTATCTGCCTCAGATGCACCCCATTAGCTGATATTGTATCAACCTGCTCATCCATTTCCCTAAGGCTTCCACTGTTCTCTTGGTCTCCACCTCCCACTCCATTTTTACATCTTCCCAACTTTACGGTGGCCCATAAGGGCCTCATTCGTACAAAAGCAGGTTTTCCTGATGCACGTATTTATATTGAAGGCTTAACTGCAGTGGCGCTTATAATCAAGGATAAATTATCCCCATGATAAGATGGTAAAGCACTTCAGGAAATAACTCATGTTTATGTTCTGTACATTGTGGGTATTGTCCCCCTCAGGATTTTCTGTGGCTCTGCTTCACTCTCTTCTCTTTCCATCTTCCCCCTCCTTCCTCCCCTTTCACGCCTCTCCTTCCTCCCCTTTCACGCCTCTCCTTCCTCCCCTTTCACGCCTCCCCTCCCTTGCCCCTTCCTCCACCCACCTTCCTTCTGGGCCAGGGATGGTAAGAAGGTGTGTTTATTAGCCTTTGTATCATCTGTAAAGTACTAGCATTGGCTCTGCCTACATTCCACTCACCATCATACCGCCATATTATCTGCCAAAATCAAGTGGGTCTACAGCCTATTCTTGGGATACAATAACAATAATGACAGGATGAAGATTAATGATGGTAATAAGGGAAAAGAAGAAACAAACAACAAGAAAGAAATCTTAAAAGAAGAAAAGAAAAAAGGGAAGGAAGGAATTAAAGAAAGAAAACTAACCAAACTATAAGCTGATATCACTAATAATATGAATAACTAGCATTAAGGAACTCTTTTTATCACACACTACTCTGTGTGTGTGTGTGTATTTACACTGAGCTCTTAAAAGTACTCTATTATTTTCCCTTATTTTACGCATGAGTAAATCTAGGTACATCCAAGCCCAACCAGTAAATACAGAGCCAGGGTTCAGTGCCAAGGTCTAAATATGGGCAGTTCGATTCCAGAGCCTGGGCTCTGTAGACCCAGTGCCTGTGTTTCAGAACTGAGAATGATGATAGTAGAAGAGTCGAGGTATCAGGACTGTACACGTTGGTGGCTTGGAGATTCAAAAGTCCAAAGGTGTCATAATACGAAGCGTTTCTCCACATCAAGGCCACAGTATTGGGAGGATTCTGAACCGTTAAAAGCAAAGCTATTCCCAATCAACAATCCAGAGACCATGGTTTTACAAGTAGAGCAACAAGAAGCAAAAGGCCAGAGCAAGGCTTGTGTTAACCTTCCAAGATCATTATATCAATAGTTTGCTAGATACCTGCCTATTTTAGGAGGAGGCTCAAGCCAATTTGTTTTCTTTGGAAAAATCACTTAATAAGCTTGGGAGGTTGTTTCATCAAAACTGCTGTATTTCAGTCACTGGTTACTCACCTGTGGATTATCCACTTTGTGGGCCATTTCTGGGAAGTTTTTAATACTGGTGTGACTTTCCCGGGCCAACCACTGGGCTCCTGCCTCCTTTATCTATTGCCCTGCCATCGACACGAGTTAATTTTTATATGACTTTTTCGGACATTAGTCAAACAAACCCCTGCTTATTTTGAATTTTCTATGTACAATTTCTCCTCCTTTTGTATCCCCACAGCAGAGAGGGGTTGATGCACAGCTGTCCTATCGTGCCTGAAAGCAGACCTCTATTGTGTAGGAATTATGTTCACTTAAAATTTGAAGGAATGTAAACACACCTCCCCTACAAGGTACCCTCCTCTTTATTGTCTCCTTTTCTGCACTAATGAACTGTTCCTTTTGGAACGTTTAGGAACCAAACATTCTGGCCTTCATCTTGGATGAAATGATACTATTAAAACATAAATGAGAAGTGAGACTTTTTCTCTCAGAAGACAAGTCAAGCTTCCCTGCGGTCAAAGCCCTGCCTGCTCTGCTTCCTGCCTCTGTCTGATCTTATCTCCTGCATTTTCCTTCCTGCTCTCTCTGCTCTGACTACCCCAGCCCCGGCCCACATCCCTCACGTGTCTGCCTCAGGGCTTTTGCACTTGCCTTTCCATCTCCTGGAACTCTCTTTCCCCAGATACCTGTTTGCTCATTCCCATCATTCTCTGATCAAAGATCATCCATCAGAAAGCCCTTCCCTGCCAGCTCAGTTTATAACAGCTATCTCCAAACATTTCCTATGTCTTACCCTGCTTACTTTTTCTCCACACCATAGCCTGGTATTTTATTATGTATTTCTTTACTTGTTTGTTGTCTGTCTTCTCTAGAATATAAGACCCATGAGCTTTGTCCACATTAAAACAAAAGAAAACAACAACGAAACACTATCATTTCCTTAGCACCTAGAACTCTACTTGGCATGTAGTAGTATTTGTTGCATGAATGAATGCTGAGCTATGGTAGGGGAGGGGCACATGCATTTGTGGGAAAGACACCAAATCTCCAGAAACATATATTAGAAGTTTCTGGATCCGGCCCTGTTCCAAGGATGCAAATTGTTTAATTGCACCTAAGAGTTTCTTTTCACCTCTTCAGCATACGAGTTCTGCAGCTCCTGATATTAAGAGCCCTGATTTCCCCTTCTATTCTTCAGCTGCCATCTTTTTCCAGAGGGATTGTTCCCATTCATCCTGGACAAAAGAAGACTTTTGCTGAATGCACTGTGGTTCTCACAAGCTAAGTGACTGCCTGGGGCATCGCAGCTGAAGGTCGGAAGCCAGTTCCCACTTTCTACCTCCCAACACGCCTGGGCCAATCTCCCTCACTCGGGGCTTCTCCCTTGGGCTCCCTGTGCACTGAACAGGATACTGGCAATTCAGACCAGTCCAGAATGGATACAAGAGCAATATATTTAGCGTCTCATTGCAACCACAGTGCCAACTTAAGAATTTAATTTACTCTCTTAAGTTTGGAATCTAATGTGAGCATTTGAGCAGTACGTGGGACACAGCGCTACAACTTTTTCGCATCTCTCTCTCTGCTTCGATTCTGCTTTGTACCACAGTTGCCTACGTTATAGTCGAGTTTGGGAGCAGGTTTTGGAGTCTGACGGTACTGTGTGCAAATTTCAATTCTGACAATACTATTTGCATTCCACAGAAACTACTATGACTCCCTCTCAGGAGGGGGATAAATCAACATTTATTGATCAGTTACCTGGTTCTGGGTCAAGCACCTTTGAATCCTCACAATTCTAAGAGGTAGGTAGCATACTTGACCAAGTTTTACATGTGTAACGAAATCACCTACTCTACCTTTGTTTAAAGGAGCCAGACCATGTCCCACCTGTATCACTGTCAAGGCTCAAAACTGGCTACAAACTGAGGAAGAGTGGGCCTTCCATCCTGCAACCTTTTTTTCATAGGAGAACACTGTGGAATGAAGGACAAAGGCTTTCTGAGGGTCTCCTACTTTCTTGGGGGGCATGTCCTTAGGAAAAGTTGATCTAACCTGACCCCTCAATGTTCTCAACTGTTCAAGAAGGCTTTGGACCAAAGTCTCCAAAATATTCATAAATGAATAAATTAGTAACACTTATTCTCCTACATTCAATGGTTCTGTAATCAATAGCCAACTTCCAATGGGTTCAGTTTCTGTAACCTCTCTAGGCTTCATTTGCAGGGCTCTGTTGACCCATTTCCTCCAGCACAGAAGTCCTCATTCAAAGCTGTGACACTTCACTTCAATCAGATAATATCCAGTCATCTGGCCACCCAACTGCCTCCTTAGATAAAGTGTAATTTCATCTCTCACATTCTTGCTGATCTTTTGAATACTACCACAACTACTATGACTAAAGACGGCTAACACTCTTTGGGTCACACATCCTTCTAATCATCTTCCACTTAATTAATAACTCCTTTAATCCTCACAACAACTCCATGAAGCAGTGACTATTATTAATACCCAGCAGACGAAGGAGAAGGAATCGTCATCCCGAATCATTCGAGCTCTTCCCTTGCTGAACTTTCTCAGCAAGCTTTGGGTGCTGGCCTTGGCATCTGTGAGGGCCTTTGAAATTAGCAAGGGAAGGGGTGGGGGGAGGAGGGGCTGCCCAGGTTCACAGGAAAAACATGCGGGAAGGCCTCTTCCTAGGTTCCCTGCAGAGAGAGGCTGCCCAGCTGCTGCTCAGGGCTCATACGTCCTTTCGGCACTGACAGAGCGGCTGTTTCTCACCGGCCCTGTGTAAATCTAAATCTGCCGCAGAACACTGCCGGCCTCCTTCCTGCTACACTGGAATCTTCTCTCCCTGGTGAGATGCCTTAAAGACTCTGAAATGTCCTTCTCTTGTGGAATGGCAACAAAAGAGGCTGCTGCTTCGATTTTCTTGTTCTCCTTTCCCCCAAACACTCTGGGGGAACTGGATGCATCGGCCCACCTGGGGGTGGGGACGGGGATGCCTCGAGGAGACATTAGGATGTGCTGGAGGTACTGAGGGCAGAGGCAGTAGCTTTCTAGAAGTCAACAAAGGTGAGAAAATGCACCGAGAGGGAGCTGTGCTCAGCCTTGCTCTTTAACCAGCTCTGTCATCTTATCACTTGGAGGATGAATTTTCAGGCTCAGGTGACAGAAAAGGGGCTGGCTGTCGCCAACCATTCACAGAGCCCTGGGGACCTAGTCTTAAGCAAGCTTTGCCTAATGAGGCTTCAAGACGACCTACCCTTTATGTTTACTTCCTCAAGACAGTACTGGTGGCTACTTTCCTGCCAGTGAAGGCAACTCTCACAGTGACATTATTTTTGCAACAAGAAGGGCCAGAAATTTTTCGAAAGTGATGTAAATTTCACCTTTAGCTCTGTTCAAGGGGATTGATTTTTCTTTCTTTAAAAAATGTTTTCAGTGGTTTGGAAGTTTCTTAATCTCAGCAGTTTCCAAGTCAAGCCGAGAAGAGTTCACGTTTGGTCTCATTGCACGCAACGATTGTAAATATGCACCCTGCTTAATAAAGCAGTGGGTCTGCTCCTCACCAGCGGCACAGATGTCAAACTTTGGCGAAGAAAGTCCTTTTCTGTTAACTCACGCTGCGGTGCCAGAGCTGCTTTATCTTATCTCCTGAGAAATCAAGGAACAAAAGCAACTCCCAGCTCTTTAGATTTAAGTATCTCTTCTTTTGATCTTCCCTAGATTCTTGCTAGAGGTTGATATCTACTAAAACTTCAGTGTACCAGAGGAGGCTGCTATTTAAAGGAATTCTCACAAACACTTCAAAAAACAAAGGAATTCTCCCTAATGCCAAAAAATCTCTTCATAATTTATTTGCTTTGTTAGTTTGGATTTAGTTCAATAAATCTTTGACATTCATAGGGATATAATCAGAGATCTTCAAGAATTTCCAAATGCAAAAAGGTCATTATAACATATTCTTTGCTTCCTGCCCCAATAAAATTCAAAATTCAGCAAAGTATGACTGAATAGTCTGACATCTTCGGATGCTTGTTTTTTAAAACTGCAGCATATTCCACTTTTTAATTTATCCTGGACTTCTATGCCGCGGATAAGAACCAGTCATCAGTTGCACAGATCTATTCAATACCTCTTTTAAAAATTTTATCCATGCTCTTTATTTTTAATGAACTTTGATTTTTATCAAAGCAATACATAAACATCGTTAAAAGCCAAATAGGGCTTCCCTGGTGGCGCAGTGGTTGCGCGTCCGCCTGCCGATGCAGGGGATACGGGTTCTTGCCCCGGTCCGGGAAGATCCCGCATGCCGCGGAGCGGCTGGGCCCGTGAGGCATGGCTGCTGAGCCTGCGCGTCTGGAGCCTGTGCTTCGCAACGGGAGAGGCCACAACAGTGAGAGGCTCGCGTACCGCAAAACAAGCAAACAAACAAAAAGCCAAATAGTAGAAAAGGACTTATAAGAGAAAGTATCTATTCTCTTTCCCAATAGCAACTACCTGTGCTTCGCAACGGGAAAGGCCACAACAGTGAGAGGCTCGCGTACCGCAAAACAAGCAAACAAACAAAAAGCCAAATAGTAGAAAAGGACTTAAAAGAGAAAGTATCTATTCTCTTTCCCAACAGCAACTACTTTTTTTTTTTTTTCCGGTACGCGGGCCTCTCACTGCTGTGGCCTCTCCCGTTGCTGAGCACAGGCTCCGGATGCGCAGGCCCAGCGGCCATAGCTCACGGGCCCAGCCGCTCCGCGGCATGCGGGATCTTCCCGGACCGGGGCACGAACCCGTGTCCCCTGCATCGGCAGGCGGACTCTCAACCACTGCGCCACCAGGGAAGCCCAAGAGCAACTACTTTTGACTCGCTTAGCTGTTTTTTCTAGAATACACCTCCTTAATTTCATAATGCATTGATTTTATTTTTTCATGTTATCAATTTGAGGCACTGACTACTTATATTCCAGCAGATAAAGGCTAGCACCCCTCCTCACAGACACTAACACACAACGTCTCACTCATACACCTGTCCTTTAAAAATATTTCTATCCACATTTTTTGGTTAAGTCAGACTGTGTGTTTATATTTTATGACTATGTGAATATTGTTCTCTGCTCAGCAAATTTTCCTTTATTTTTTCTGGAGTTTATGCTTTTTTTTTTACTTGATACAGACACTAACACACAACGTCTCACTCATACACCTGTCCTTTAAAAATATTTCTATCCACATTTTTTGGTTAAGTCAGACTGTGTGTTTATATTTTATGACTATGTGAATAATGTTCTCTGCTCAGCAAATTTTCCTTTCTTTTTATTTTTTCTGGAGTTTATGCTTTTTTTTTTACTTGATTAATTTTCTTATGTGCCAATCAGTACCTCTTCCCTACAGCTCTGAAAGATCTACTCTACCACCCCTTCCCCCACACACGCACACACGCACACACGCGCACACACACACACAAACAATCCTCCACGTTGTCAAATGCATCTGATAATCTATCAGCTCCAACTCTTTCCTGGAGCCCTCATCTTCCTGCCCAAATCTGAGCAGTTGCCTTCTAGGCCAGGTCTCTCACTGTTCTGGGACTTCTCTTCATCTCATTTTATACTCAATGGCCTGTTTCTTGGTTTCATGTCTTGAGCTTTCTTGGTTTACTACCTTGTTTAGCAAGAGCACATCTTCCAGTACTTTTCTGAGTAATAGGGCCTAGGAGGTAAGATTTTTGAGTCCTTGCATATCTGAAAATATTTTTAATGCCACTCTCTCACTTGATCAAGACCTGGGAGGATGGGACTTCCCTGGCGGTCCAGGGGTTAAGACTTCACCTTCCAATGCAGGGGGTGCAGGTTCAATCCCCTGCATTGGGGAGCTAAGATCCCACATGCCTCACGACCGAAAAACCAAAACATAAAACAGAAGCAATACTGTAACAAATTCAATAAAGACTTTAAAAATGGTCCACATCAAAAAAAAAAAAAAAAAAGACATCTTTAAAAAAAAAAGACCTGGGAGGATTTGGAATTTGAAGGTGAAGACATGCTTCCTCAGAATGTTTGTAATGTCCTTTTGTTGTCTTCTGAGCCAACTTCATTCTGATTTTAGGATCTTCTCTGTATATCTGGTATCTGAAATTTTATCATACTGTATTTGGTGTGGGTTTTCTTTTATTCACTGTGTTGGGCATTGCCCACGAGCCATTTCAATCTGGAAACTGATATTACTCAGTTCTGGGCAATTTTTTTGTATTACTTCTTCATTTACTCGCCTTTCTTCTGGAATTTCTATGTGTTGAATTTTTTAAATGTAATACTGGATTTCTAATTTTCTTATATTTTTTTCTTGAATTTTCTTCTCATTGTCCTTTTATTCTGTCTTCTAGACTATTTTCTCAACTTTATTTTCAAAACTTTGAATTGAATTTTTAATTTTAGCAATCATTTTGTTTTTTAATTGATTGTTCCTGTTCCCAGGGCAGGGAGGCAACATATCCTTGTATCTCCCTGAGGTAAATGTGTGTGTGTATATGTGTGTATTTTCTTCAGCATTTCTTTTTCCACTCACATCACTCTCATCCCAGTTCCTTTCTTCTGTTTGTTATATTGGCCTCCGTCTTTCATGTTGAAGATTTTCCTCAAATGTTAGGCAATATTTGGAGGAGGCACTAAAATTTCAATTTTGTGTAAGTAGGTGGGGCTTGTTGACTGGGAGTCTTTACCATAGGGTGACTGAGCAGTGAACTGAGTGAAAACCTTGCAGGGTCTTTGTGTACCAATATCTGTAAGACTTTTCTCTGTAGCTGTTCAGTTTCTTTACTGGCAAATCCTTGCATCTCTTACTTGGCTGTATGCTTGTCTGTGGAGATCTAGGACTGGGTCTCTCAGTTCTGCAGGCTTTCACTTAGCTCCCCTGCCCCAAATTCAGCCTCACCTACATCCGCTTTTTCTGCTCTGCTTGGTTCCACTTTGTAGTTCAGTTCTGTTTTGCTTGGTTCTGTTCCCGTGGTTAAGTTTTTCCAAGGAATAAACTTCTGTTTGTGGGGTGTGTGTGTGTGTGTGTGTGTGTGTGTGTGCACGTGCGCACGCGTATGCTGGGGCAGGTGGAGGAGAAAACACCTGGTTGTAAGGACTGGGAAAAAAACCTGGGAATCCAGAGGCATAGTACAACATTTTCTATCAATCCACCTGCTTGCAGTCCTATGCCTCTCTCCTGCGTCCCAAGATACTGGGTGTCTAACTCATGCAGTGAGACATGTGCGGGGGCACACCACATAACTTCCTCTGCTTTGCTCAGTCAGTCACTACTCCTTAATCCACTCCCATTTTTCAAAAATCTGTTACCATCTTTGCCTCCTATTGTCTCTTCTTTTGTTCTCTTGGTTCTTATTAGTTTCCAGTTTATAAATGCCCTTCCTCGGTTTCAGTGACATTTAAAACAGGAAACAAGATACACACTTATATGTAATCTTCCACGTTTAACTTGAAGTCCTCTTGACTTTCTCTACGTTGCCATTTTCAATCCAGCAAATGGATACATTTCAGGACTTCTTGTTTCCAACAAAGAAATCAAGTCATGATTCTATCTTAAGAGCTGCTGTTCTTCTACAACAAAACTTCACCGTGATGTGCTTGCTGCTCTGGCAGTTAAGTTCACTCAGCAGGTAATTCAAACTTCGCAGGAAAAAATTTAAATGCGTGCTTCAGCAAAAGGGCAGATCATCATCTCAGGAATCTTTAGGGGTTTTGTGAGTGGGGAACACCTCCATGGTGAAGCCCCAAATATGATTCTATAGGCCCAATTCAGATGTGGAGGAGCACAAACACTGTAACACCGGTTTTCTCTAACACGCGAGACAGCATTTGATGACGTGTGTGAAATACACTGAGCCTTGGAAACACCAGTGTGTGTGGAGGCAAGGCAAGCTTGTTAAGGGCTTATAATACACACACACACACACACACACACACACACACACAAACACACACAAACGCACACATTTGTCCTAGGACCTAATAAGTAAAAGGTACACAGAAATCTGGTTTTGGTTCCCAAAACTTCTGAGAGGGAGGTTCCCTTTAAAAGACAAGGCACTTATTATCTACCCTGGGCCTGTCAGTTCTGTCTCTGTGGCTCATCACCTTGCCTCTAGACATCTTTCCCGATTGCTGTTCACCTGGAAGGTGTCCTTGCCAAATGGGACCACATTTGCTTTCTACACCCTTCTTCCTCTGCCAAATAAGGATGCAGCTGCAATCAATAACAGGCTGCTTTCCAACTTCTGACGCGGTGCAGGCTTCCAGGCGATGAGGCGCTTCAAAAACCAAGTGCCATGAAGAATATTTAGAGCCCTTAGGGGAGGATAAAGCCCTCACATTGCTCAACCATCAGAGAACTCCCACCTCTTCCAGCTCTTTCTCTGGCTGCATTCCAGGATCATGGATACACCTGGAGCCAAGGGCAGCAGGGGAGCAGTGGCAGAGAACTGCAAACAGGAGCCTATAGCTGTCAGTGCGGTGCTTAGAAAAATCACCTTGACCGCTGCTTCAGAGGATCATATTCCTCTTGCAATGAATCTTGTCTATCTATTCTAATGCATATTCTTTCGTCTTTCAGAAAGAAATTGGAATCATTCTTTTTATTTGCAGTTATCAAAGTGGGAGACAATGAATGGACATGGTCCAGTGTTGAAATTGAGAAGAACTTCCAACTGGACACCAAGAGTTGAGACAGCATCTCCTGGAAGCCAGGAGCTGGGGAAGAAAGACAGGGAGGGACCTTGTCATCTGCTCAAATGGCCAAAATCAGGTGTGTTTTATAGAAAACCATCATAAAATGCTTTACTGATGAGGTTTTTTCCTCTGTCTCCAGTCTTGGTGACAGAGGTTTTTGGTTTTTTTTTTTTAACAATAGTTGTAGTTGCCAGCCATTTAAATGGGATGATACATTATTTCACCACTGCATTACCAATTCAGACTGAGTCAACAACAGCTTGATGAGGCACCTGATTCTACATACAGAACACAGCACCCTGAACTCTCTGTACTTTGAACATGCTGAGGAATCTGTTCCTTTGTTTATCAACATTAGGTGAAGTACCAAGGGCTCCATTTTAAACCATGTTTAGTAGCTCCTGAGACAGACTGGAAATTAACTGGTCAATTAGACATACAGCCTGGATGTACATCCAATTGACAATGAATACATTTTGATACTGTATCTCTGCTTAGCAGATTATCTACAAATTGCTTTATGCATTGGATGGCTCCAAATTGTTATATGGACATCTGTTTTTCTTGGCCACAAACATGCCATTTACAATGACAATTTTATCATTAACTGAAATCATGGCTTCACCCACCTTATTATTCTGTAAATTTCTAATTTTCTCATAAATATCTGGCACACAGTGTGTGTTACGTGTGTGAGAGAGAGACAGAGAGAGAGAGAGAGAGAGATTTCTGGGGTGAAGGATTTCTGATGAAATGTGTCCCATTCGTTCACCCAAAAGAATGTAGTTGTCCTTGCTGTACATATGTGTACTTTGCCTAAATTCCTGTCCTCATCTGCGTGCCTAGGCTCTGACAATTTAAAGCTAATTCAAGAAGTTCTCCTGGTGAAGCTATCATGTGTTTGTGTAACAGTCTTGAGATACCAGAGAAGATCATCAGATAAACCCATATTAATAGATATTCTGCAAAATATCTGCTCACTACTCCTCAAAACTGACAAGGTCATCAAAAACAAAGTCTGAGAAGCTGTCAAAGTCTAGAAGAGCCTAAGGAGACATGATAACTGAATGAAATGTGGTATTCTGGATGGGATGCTGAGAAAGAAAAAGGGTATCAGGCAAAAACTCAAGAAATACAAATAAATTATGGAGATTTAGTGAATAATAATGCGGCCCTATTGGTTCATTAGCTGTGAAAAGTGTCTCATACTATGTAAATGTATCAAACCAATGTAAGACGTTAACAGCAGGGGAAACTGGGGTCAGGGTATAAAGGAACTCTCGGTCTTATCCTTGCAACTTTTCTTTAAAAGTATTCTAAAATAAACACTTATTTAAAAACAAATTTTTAAAGAGATCTCATAAAGAGGGATTTCCCAATCTCTTCTGAGAGACACTCATCTCTAGGTGAAAACTGTAACTCTCTAATTTAATTTTTGTGCTGTTCTTGAGAGTACACACCCGGTCTTAAATCACTCTGAAGAAGTTAATTGCTCTGAAGCTCTTCCTCCTTATCTGTGGAATGGGAAGAACGATGTGTACCTCACAGACACCTCCAGAGAATCTATGAGACAAGGTTTAAAAATGCTACCACAGTGCCTGCAAATAGAAAGTGTTCACAGAAATGTCACAGGACCCTATGGGGCCTTCCCAGAACAGACCCCTCCCCTATATCCTCTGCTGTAGCTCCTGTCTGAAGTACCCAGGTAACAGCATCTGATGCACACATCCTAGGCTGGTTTACAGATGCTAAAACCACCACCCGAGGAAGAAATTAACTACTTGATGATCATGAGCACGTAGCCCCCAGACCTACTGGCGCCTAAGGATAACGTTAACCCCATGACACGGCCCTGTTATCTCACCATCAACCAACCAGAGAATTGCGCACGAGCTGATCACGTACCCTGTGACCCGGCTCCCTCACCTGGCCTTTATAAATGCTTTGCTGAAACCCATCAGAGAGTTGGGGCTTTTTGAGCACTAGCCATCCTGGACTCCTTGCTTGGCGCCCTGCAATAAACGCTGCACTTCCCTTCACCACGTCCTGGTGTCAGCAGGTTGGCTGTACTGCATGGGCGAACGGACCCAAGTTTGCTTCCATAACAGAAACAGTGGCCGTTGTTACAAATAATAATAAAAGAAGGTTGGATTTTCCTATTGTCCAGCCACAAGCTTCCAGTTGAAGATCTTAAAAAATAGCACTCAGTTTTCTTGCCAACAGAGCTTCAGGGTTACAAGGAGCTGTCGGAAGGAGGAGCCCATATGTAAACAAGGATGGCAGGAGGGACTCTGTGAAGGGAGGGCAACTGTTGAAGGCAGACGCCTCTGCTAACTGAAACAGAGGAAACGGCGTAGCAGCTGCGTACAGGTTAGTCCCAGGTTATTACTTGACTTAAACTCCCTGACACATTTCAGTGGCGGGCCAGGGTGGCAGGGGCAGAAGGCAGAGGTAAGGAGTGCGTAAACCAAGCCGTCCTGCTCTGAGCTTCCTTCAAGCATGTCCTTCTCTGCAGTGGTCTACTCACCGTGCCATGGCCGTCTACATGCTTGTAGCTGCGATGGGTCATTGATTTTCACATTCAGTTTGATGCTTGCCTGGTGGTTTGTAATTTGGAAATCTATTCTACTCAGAAGGAAGCTACAAATGACTGTCACACATAACAAATCTTGAACTCTACCCAGAAAACAACAGCCTCTGAAATTGATGACCTGACGGTCAAAGGCATTTTGTCTTCTGTTTCCAAAGCTCCAAGAAACATCAACTCTTTTAAAGGAAGAGTGGATATATCTGTCATTTTCCTAATCCACTGACAAATGTTAAGTTCTTCTGGAAAACCCCTGTCTGCCTTTTCTAAAAGTCTTAGGAAGGACAAAATTATATTAATGTATCTATTACAACAGGATGACTCATCTGGGTTAGTACCTCACATCTAGTGGCTGGCTTACTGCACATCCAAATATCAATAACATACAAAAATCAGTTGTTAGAATCAATATTTCAAAGAGTAAGCCAAAGCCAGTGGGCATCTAACAATCTACTTCCCCCCATTTTTCTATCGTTAACTAGTTGAGAGGCTCAGTAATTGGCCACTTCAAGATGATGCTGTCACCTGGGTTCACAAAACCTAGTCAGGAATAGCATTACACTGATTGATCTTTAGTTCAAGTTCATTCTATTAAAAGCATCCCAAGAATACAAGTGACCTTTACAGATAGGCTAGGAAGAAACTGGTATGTTTCCTAGCTGAGGAAAAAGATACTAAAAATCCACAAAACTGGTGCAAATCAATACTGTTCCTTTTGAGTAAATTAGAGGGTGGCCAATTCTATAAGAACACAAGCACAGTAGTCATAAAAGACGGAGTCAACTTATCAGTTAGGGTGAGCTAGATAGCTTATAGGTGAGAACCCATTTTTAACCAGCACCCATTGTAACAGAAACCACCATCTCATAAAAAGACTCCCAAAATCCAAACAGTGTCCAATTATTTCAAGTCATCATCCATTCAAGAAAATTCCATTAAAGGGGAAGTCTATGATACTCATCGGGTGTTTTATCAAAAACTATAAAGGGAAAAGAGGAATTGATTTGTAGAAGGGAGATTTTCAAAGACATTTTAGACACATACCTATTACATGAGGTGAAATACACCTCATGCAGTTGCCGCTTAGAAAGGATGACCCTCTTTCTCCCTTGAACTCTCTCTAGGTCACCTTCTCCTTTTGCTATGGGAAAGGAATCAGATGGGAGGAAAGGAGTAATAACTGCCAGGTTATCCTCAGTAAGTACCAGACTCACAGTTCCCTACAGCCTGGGCACCACAGCTACATTCTCTACCTCTCTGTACCGCCGTTTATTCCACCTTAAATGGACATCATAAAGAGTATGTAACTTCTGGTTTGTGGGGAGGATTACCTGTGTCAATGTATGCAAAGCCATTCAATAAACATTTACTATTGTTATCATTACTTCCTAAACTGGAGTAGATACTGAGGTTGCCCCATGCAGTTCTAGCCTTATGATGAAGGCAGAAAGTGTCATTTAGGTAGTGAGACACTGGGGACAAGGGAGAGCTCTCCAAAATATCAGCTTTGCTGGAGGGCAGCAGGAGTCATTCAAGATTCACCTGGCTAGATAGCATATCCCAATCCCCTGAACAAAGCAACGGACTCAGGGATACACACTCCATCTAAGTTCCTCCAGTGAGGTGCCAACCAGCAAGGTCAGAGAGGCTTCACCTGTCTTGCCCACTGCTGTGTCTCCTACCACTTATTTGAGGAACGTTAAATGAATCTTGGGACTGAGGAAGAAAGAAGCACTCCCTTTCCATTGGGGTTGCTAAACTGGAATATAAGTATTGAGCTACTGGTGGCCATTTTCTTCCCATGAAGGGAGAACCTGCTTGAAAATAAATCCAAACCAGAGGACAAAGGAGCCATATGAAAACGTTGTTGAAGCCATATTAGCACCTGGATACAGCTGTGCCTGAAGGAAACTTACTCTTGTACTTTTTAGTTACAAGTGACAATAATATCAATCTCTCTCTATTGCTCTTGTTATGATTGTTCTTTTAAAATCAGTTTGAGTAGGGTTTCTGAACTTGAAACTCAGAGTCCTAACTTTTACTGTCTCTGTGCTTGGGTCCACTCAAACACTGTGGATTAGATTGAACTGAGAAGCTAAGCAGAGTTCATAATCACAGTGGAGATGGGATAGGTGGTGGAAGAGGCAGGTGAGGTCCTTAGAGCCCTGCTTCAGCTGGAGTCGCCAATGTCTACTTCCTCTGGTCTCAACGGGAGCCACAAAGAGGGAAGCTCACTCCCTACAGCTTCCGTCACAGAGTCCTCGTGGCCAGGATACCTTCTAGACAGTCAGATCCTACTCCCAATTTTTACAGAGAAAGAAGGACCCCAAGTAACCTTGCCCAACTTTACCTGGCCAGACAGTCTTTGCACCGCACAACGTTTATTCTAATGCCTGCAAGGTGGCCATATTTGGAAACACATAGGTCTGTTTCAAAATAACACCTTTTTGAAAACTTTATCATTTTTTGTTTGTTTCTTAAGCCGAGGTGCTGCTTTTGAACTGGCCTCAGTCCCTTCCACTTTAGTGGGAGGAAAACCTCTCAGTGGAATTGCCAAAGCTAAGGACAACATCTTGCTTGCATTTTAATTCCTGTTTGGCAGAGTACCAGGAAGCAAGCAAGAGCCTCCTTTAATCAATTCCTGCAGTGGCCGAGCCAGACATATTTCATCTTCTGCTTGGGCCCTTAGGGCTGAATTTACAAAGAATGCACCCTAAGCCATTAAGCCAATAAATGAACCTATTTTCAAAAGGACCATTTAAGTAGTTAGTTCAGTTACTCGTAGGGAACTGAAAGGTGTGAAACCGCTAGTTTAGGAATGGAGGCGCGGAGCTGCAGATCAGAGCGCATCTGCCATTCGTACCGAGCTGTCACAGCTCCAGCAGCCTCTTAGAACAGTCACCCTGACCAGTCGCTCTGACCAGTAGCAACGAGAGACCCAAAAAGATGCCCATAACGCATCTGTCTCAATAGCAGTGTATCTAAGTAGACGCTGAAGCTGAAGATCCTAGAGCTGTCATCACATGGAATTCCAATGGAAAGTGAGTGGTAGTTAATTTCTGCAAGAAAGATGAGAATTAAAAGGTTTGGTTCCACCCGGTTAATGTAAAAACAGATTACAGTCTTCTATTCTTCATGAGAAAATCTTTCTGACCTTACGCTTATTACAGTTAAATCCATATTAATTATGATTCAATTAATAAACTGAACCCGATGTCCTGTCTTCTCTCTTGCATTGTTAGGAAAGTCAGGATCTCTGCACTTGGCTTTCTCTTGGCTCACATTTCAAATCTGCCTCCTAAGGATCTTGGGTGCCTGGAGTTTTCTTTCATGGGTGTCCCCTTCCGCTATACAAGAGTCGTGTTTAATGTTCATATTTCTCATGCAGAAATCGTTCACATTAATTTATACTTCTCACCAGTATTCTCCAAAATGTATTCCATAGAAACTAGTCTCACAGATGCCCTGAAAAAAAAGAGTGGGGATTCCATGGTCAAGTAACTTTGGGAAACATTACATGCTACATTCTCCCCTCCATGCCTGGCATAGCATGCTAATGACTCAGAGAAGTATAGCAGAAAAAAAAAAAAACCCAACAACAAAAAAAACCCTGTTTAACTGAGTCTCACCCAGTATTTAAAAAATCAACTTTGTCAATAGATACTTTCCTTCATGGACCTTTATTAAGAGTCCACAAAGATCACAGTCTGGAGACCCAGGTTTGGTTGGATCTAGATTCAGAGACAGGTGCTAAAGCTGCCTTTATGCCCAGAGCTGAGGAAAGACAATTTAAAAGCGTATTAATGGTATGTCAGCATTTGTGCTTCAGGCAAGACTACTTTGGTTTGATTAAGACCTTCAACTTGATTCAGAGGTGCGTCAGGATTGAAAATGACTGGCCTTCGTCATTTCCCGGCCTAAAGGATAAGACCTTGGCCAAGACATTTGTAAATGCGTATTTTGATTTACTAGAAAATACAGTTTTAGAAAATAGTGCTGGCAATACAAATAATAATGCAGTTCATAAAAGTTCTTATCACTGATTTCATAGTTCCTCTAGGCAGGATCTGTGGTGGCCTTCCTGGGAGGCCGAAGTCTAACTGTGCTCCCCACCTTCCAGTGCAACCAGCATCCCCATCCTTATCCTCCATAGCCACCAGTCTGTGGTTTGGGTTTTGAGGGACAAGCAAGGAGGCAACAGGCAAAAGACGGGAGGGCAAGAAAAGGAAGGCACTGAAGGAGAAGTGAGAACAATGCAGGAGGAGGTAGAGGGGATTAAAGTGACAGGTAATTAAATTAAACAATTAATCAGTTAATTAATTAATTAATGGTGCCAAGTAATACCTCACAGGGGGAAGAGCTACATTTGGCTCCTCACGGTATTTTTTTTTTTCTGCGGCATGTGGGATCTTCCCGGACCGGGGCACGAACCCGTGTCCCCTGCATCGGCAGGCGGATTCTCAACCACTGCGCCACCAGGGAAGCCCCTTTTTTTCTTTTTTTTAATGGCAGCTCTAACAAGTTAATATAACATGGCACTCTATTCTTTTTTTTTTTTTAACATCTTTATTGGAGTATAACTGTTTTACAATAGTGTGTTAGTTTCTCCTTTACAGCAAAGTGAATCAGTTATACATATACATATGTTCCCATATCTCTTCCCTCTTGTGTCTCCCTCCCTCCCACCCTCCCTATCCCACCCCTCTCATGGCCTCACGGTATTTTTGATGCTAAAAACTTAAGGTCTTTTCATAAATGTTATATACATACATATATATATATAAAATATATACATATATAATTTATTTTATTTTAAAATATCTTTTTTGTCTAAAAGATGCCTGTCCCATTTGGGTGTGAATGTTAGTGTCCTCATTTGGTCACTGAGATCACAAAGCTTACTCAGTGAGTCAACAGTCCAAGGTTACAAAGTGAGCCACCAGAAAGGGTGAATCTCCCAAGTCCTCCTTCTGACCCGATATGCTAAATTCTACTCTTACATGCAAAATAAAGCTACACATACGGCTTTAAAGTGCATTCTTTTTTTGTTTTGTTTTGTTTTGTTTTTTTTGCGGTACGCGGGCCTCTCACCGCTGCGGCCTCTCCCGT
>NC_041228.1:20720109-20727230 GCF_002837175.3 Physeter macrocephalus | reverse complement strand
CCATGGCTCACGGGCCCAGCCGCTCCGCGGCACGTGGGATCTTCCCGGACCGGGGCGCGAAACCGCGTCCCCTGCATCGGCAGGCGGACTCTCAACCACCGCGCCACCAGGGAAGCCCTAAAGTGCATTCTTATTTATGAGTGTGTGAAATATTTGACGTGTATCTGTTTCCAATACGCCCTCCCTTTCCCCTGCTTCTCGTTCTCCACCCTCCAACTCTTACGCGATCGTGTGTTTCTGAAAGAAATAACAGGTTCGTATCTGTACAATACCTTCTATGTCTGAGGGCATTTTATATAACAGCAAAAACCGTCATACAGAGCAGAGGAGATCCAATCTACTTCTTGTTGTTCTGTCTACAAATGTCAAACAACCGAACACCTGGCTTGACTGAGTTTCTAGGCTGTGCTCATTAAGAGGATTGGCGGTTTCTACGTGATCAACGAGAGCCACCTAGTCCTTCTCCTTCCTAAGTGTAGCTTTGTGTTCAGCACCAAACTCTATTTTCATGGATTAGGACGTCCATGTTTGAAAATATTCCCCACTCAGAATACGTTACTCCATTGTGGCAAGAGGCGTCTGTGTGTTTGGTAAAGTGATTTTGGGGCTTGAGAGTCTCCGCACAACATCGTGGAAAAGGCAAAGGTCAAACAGATGTGGCCTCTGCCTTAAGAACTGTAGAAAGAAGAAGATCCTGACGCGCAACTATCTTGAACAAGAGAACGATCATCAGAGGGCTTCGTGGAGACGTGGCATTTGACTTGAGCCTAGGTGTATGCAAAGGATCTGAATCGGGTGAGAGGAAGGGAACAGTGTAAGCAAAATCAGAGAAGAGGCAACACCATGGTCTGTTTGGATGAAAGTGCGGCAGATAAGACTCCGTGTTTAGATAGTTAGGTTGGGGCCGGCTCGAGGAGTCTTGGATGTTTGGCTCTGGAGGCTGAACCTCATGAGGTGCCCATGGAGGATTTCAATTTCTCACACCTCTCTGAGGAGCATGGAGGAAAGTGGCTAAGAGCGGGGGGGCTCAAACCCCAGTGCCACTGTTTGCGGGGATGATTGCTTAACCTCTCAAAGTCTAAGTTGTTTCATCCGAAGAACTAAGGAAAACAATAGTCCCTTGCCCCTAGGGCTGAAGTGCTGGTGATACCACTGTGACAAAGAGAGACAAAGCCCCTCAGGGACTTACATTCTAATGGGGGAAAACAGACAGTACACCAGATATATTAAGCATGTAAATCATGTTAAGTGCTACGAAAAAAATCAATCAATCAAGAAAGGAAGATTTGAGTAACAGATTGGTAAAATGTCCAGAGAAGACTTCATTGAGAAGGTCACTTTTGAGTACAGACCAGAAGGAAGTAGGTCTGTAGCCAGAGATATCTGTTGTCAAAACATTCTAGGTGGAGGGGAGGGAGCATATGCAAAGGTCCTGAGGCAAAAGTGTGCCTGAGATGTCTGAGGAAAAATGAGGGGGTCCAGTATGTCCAGAGCAGAGTGAGGGATGAGTTCATGTAGGTTACAGTAGGGTAGGTAGGAGCCTGGGTGGGAGAACCATGTAGGGCCTTTGAAGTTCATAAGAAGGACTCTGGCTTTTATTCTAAGTGATATGGAAAGCTTTTGAAAAGTTTCATAAGCAGGTGACACAATCTTATGATTTAAATGATCCTTTGGCTGCTGGATAATGCATATAAAGTGGTTAGACTTTAGGTCTTGGATAGGGGATGGCCTCAATAAATGTTAGCTTTATTCTTATTCTTTTTCTTAGTTCTGGTGTTATAGGGTCTAGGGAACACCAGGATCCACAGGACAAATCCTTTTCTCGGCCCTATTTTATGAGAAGGGCTGGCATGACTGACAAATGGGTTGCCCACATCAATAACAGAATCCAACAGACCTGGCTGCTGGGCACGCCTTCCTTGGTGATGGCAGTCCCTGGATTTGCAGGGCGAGGTGATCATACATGTAAATATCAGGCTATTGTCAAGCTGCCATGTGCAGACCCAGTTAAAGTGTGTAGGTGGGAACTGGCCAGGAAAACACTTTTCTAGAAGTGCCAGAAGCTCTTGGATGCTACACTGGGTTACTCCCAAGCCAGCTGATGGCAGCCTGCCATCACCAAGTAACCATCACCAAGCAGCCATCAACAGCTGAAAGCCCAAGAGTTACCTAGGGGTTGGGAGGGGGCAGCCTCTAGGATATGCTGGGAGCCTATTTTTCCTCCCTGTTCTCAGAAACTAATGATCGTATAATGAGTTAATAATAATAACAACTTTAAGATACGTCCTGTCCACCAAGACAGTCACTTCCATACACAGCCAAGTGTGTAAACTGGAAGTGTAAATTGGTAAAACTTTTCTGAAGGGTAATTTGGGTAATAGGTATCAAAAGTCTTCACAAAATTCATACCCCTTTACCCAGTAACTGCAAGTACGGACAGAAATGTAGTGAAGTGATCTACGCATGTAAAAAGTAACCTAAAATATCTACTCTGGTTCTCCATCACTTAAAACAAAAGGGCTAGATTTTGTGTTTTTCAAGACGGTTTCAAATGCTTATTCATCATGAATATAACATTCAGTGTAGTCAAGTAGCCAATGAGTGGTATGAGCAGGAAAGAGATGTGGCTCTGGGATGGGGTCACCAGAGAAGCCATCATGGGCAGGGAGGATCTGAGCTTGCAGGTAAGTGCCCAGCCGCTAAATCACCAGCTGTCCTCTCACTTGCTTGCAAGGCTCCTGGCCTGCCTTTTCCAGGCGAGTCCCACATCTTTCTTTTCCTCTCGTTCCATAATTAGAGTTGCTGGGTCACATTTGGGAAAAGAGGTTTAGGGAATGAAAGCCTTTTTCCTATATGAGTACTTCCCAAAATGCATCCTACACAACGTTAACAGATGTTAAAGTATACAACAGATGCTACTGGAAAGAATTCCACAGTCAATTACCTGGGGTCATGTGGTTGAAGTTATACAACCATCTTGGCCGCAGAGCATCTCAGAACTTTTATTATGCACCAAGAAACTCCAAGAATGAGGCACCGTGAGCCTCCCGTGTTCCAGACGTATTTGACTACAGAGTTCTTTCCTGGCACCCATTAACATTCTGCAAACCACGTGTCCTGAGGAATGCAATGTTAGAAACTTCTAGATTAGCCAGAATATTGGACCTTGCCAAAGTAGAAAAAAAACCTCTCCAGACCATCCTTTGTTACTATGATTTCAGGAATTGGTGCCCTTTCATCAGCTCTGGTCAGAGAGGATTCATTGGACAATGAAGAACCCAAACTTACAAAACACTGTGATGGTACAAGGAACCAACAGCTATGAAGAGCCCTCACACTCGAGATCGTAAACCCTGTCTATAAACAACACACGTGCCAGTTGCCAGAAGACTTACATATTTAGATGACAAGACTTCTGTGCTAACTGTCAGTCAAGAGAAGCCTGGAAAATTCTCAAGAGAGTTTTTTTAAAAAATACCCAGGCAGGTGCTCACCTGGAACAAAATCCCACATTCTATTCTCACCCTGAACGTTGTCTTGAGGCAAAGGGCCACATATCTAAGAGGACTGCAGGGTTCACCTTGTACTGTCAACAGTAAATATGTCAATCACAATGAGAGAGTGCCTGACAGACTGTGATTCGCATTTGCTTCAAATCCAAAATAGCTGCCTACAGCTTGCCTTTGGATTAGTGTCAGTCTCAGGGACCACAGAGAGAAGCATCTCCCAGTCACGTAGTCACTTTCCCTTGATTTAACATCTTGGGGATAGTGCATTTGGCAGTCATGACATTGGAAACCTGAGCCTCGGGTTCGGCTTCCCATATCAGAGCATCGCATGGCAGGACACTCCCCCCAAGGAAAATGACAAGACAAAATGAGAATAGTGTAAGCCAGCCCAGTCAGCCCCTTCCCCAGCTGTGAACAAGCAAGGCTGCCCGGACAGGCCCTGCCTGCTGGCACACCATCAGATTTCTGCAGAGTTAGTACCCAGAAGCCTTGCTGACTACCCAAGGCCAACTGAGAGGATCTGAATTTGCAGCTAGAGGGACAGCAGTCTTTCAAGTAAAACTGAAACTTCCATAAGAAGGTAAAGCCCAGTCGGCACTGTCAGGTACACGATAAGCTCTCAACACATTGTGAGTCATTATCACAACTCAGTGGAGAATGTATATTTTTTTCCTATTTGAAAGACTGTAAAGTCAGGACACCTGATACTTTCTCCAAAACAGAAATTCTATTTCTGAGCCAAGAGTCAAATGGAGGATTTTTCTTTCCAAATATTTTCTCTGCTTCTCTGCTTCTCCCTCTTCCCCCAAGTACAATCTTCTCAAACAGATATGATTCTCATGGATTTATGAATATGGCCAAACTCATCAAAATATACACATTAAAAATGTGAAGTTTTTTGCATATCAATAAAACATAAAATAAAATAATATTTGACTCATCTCTCACACAAAAATGATTCTCTGTGGACAAAACAACTATGCTGGCATATTCCTGCTTCTGTCCAAACTGCATTTATAAACCATATGAAGTAGATAAGAAAGGGTTATACATATGGAAAGTTTCATGCTATTGCTGCATTTGGCCTTCCTGGTCCTTTGATTCCTGTCAACCTTTTACAAAGAGTCATTTCAAGGACTTTCATAAGCATCTCCGATGAAGTATTTGCTTCAGTTCGGTAGGGTTTTCTTGGGGGTCCGTTTCCAGAAAGCTAGTTCATTCCATCCCAAAGAAAAAGTCCATCCCATTAAGATAAAGGGATACAGTAAACAGAAGTCATCCATGGCCAGAGGGGCTTGGTCATCCAGGGTGGGATCTGGCAGCAAAGCCTTGTCCCTGGGGCAAGTGGAGACTGAAGAGACAGCCTCTGTGCCAAGGAGGACCCCAGAGAAGGCTGGAAAATAAATGCTGTGTCATGGGGATCGAGCCCAGCATCACAAAGAGAACCAGAAGAAAATGAGGAGGCACATGGAATCCAAAACAGGAAGACAAAGCTAAGTCATACAAGGTAATACACGGCGAGTGCAGTGGCTGGAGAGCTGGAAGGCTCGGGGAGGCCAATGCTGAAGAGGAAAGAAACAGCACAGGCAAAAGGAGAGTGCAAATCTGTCTCAGGACAGATTAGGAGAGCAAAACCTGTGTACTGGGTAGATCCGGGTGGAAGTGGGAAGTATTCTTTAACACTCCTCCACAATGTGGAGAAAAGAGAAAAGCCACTCAAGATCAAGACATCACAGAAACTGGGCTGAGACCCTGACCTCGAAAGGAGAGACTGGCCACCCAAATCAGGATTACACTCAGGTCCTAAGCTTGCAACCAGTCATAATGCTTGACTTAACTATTTAGTAAGATGGGTAACGTTTAATTTATAGCATACAATCCATTATTCACAAAGAAATAACTCTTATTTGAGAGTAGGTTTTCAGTCCCTTTTGGAAATTTCCAGTTCAAGAGACTGAAACAGGGCAAATGAGCATGGGCTCTGCCCACTTGTGGAGGCTGGAACATGGTCCACAGTGAGGCCACCTGGGGCCTCTCTGCACTTCTTAGCCAGATGGCTTCGAAAAGTCACTTTTATCTCTTAGTTCTCTGTGTTTTGAAATCTGAAATGCATAAACAATCATTAATCAAATGAGATAATGTATGTGAGTGCTTCGGAAATATCTCATGAAGTAGAACCACATAAAGAATGTAGTGAGACTTTGCTGGGGAACTTTAAATTCTTATCCATTGTATGGATTAAACTGTGTCCCCTGCTCAAATTCATATGTTGAAGGCCCGACCCCCGAAGGTGACTGTGTTTGGAGATGGGGCTGTTAGGAGGTAAATAAAGTTAAATGCTGTCATAAGAGCAGGGTCCTAATCCAAAGGGATTGGTGGCCTTATAAAAAGAGAAAGAGAATAATCTTTTTCTCTCCCTCTTCTTACAAGAAGGAGAACATATACATGCATTGAGGAAAAGCCATGGGAGGGCAGAGCAAGAAGCAACCCAGGAAAGAGAGTCCTTATCAGAACCCAGACATGCTGGTACCCTGATCTTGGGCTTTCAGCCGCAGGAACTGTGAGAAAATAAACGTCCATTGTTTAAGCCCCCCAGTCTATGGTATTTTATGTCAGCCTGAGCTAAGACATCCATGTATGTTAATACCATTATCCATGCTTCTATTTATATTTTCCCAGTTGAGGTAGGGCATTCAGAAATGAAAGCTGGCAAAAACATGAGAAGAAAACTACTCTTGTCATAAAAATCCTCGGTGGGAACAAAACTGGATTTTTGAAATGTGAGAAAGAAGATGAAATGCATAGAAAAACATTTTTTTAAAGAAAAGGTCTCCAGTGACACAGTGACCCCTGGATAGAACTCAGTGTAAGACTTCTAAGATGCAAAGTGAGGCTGGAAAGAAGGCAAGTGCCATCAGGGAGAAACTGTGTGTAAAGCTATAGAGTTTAGTGAACAACCTCTTTTATATCAGTGCCAATTCAAGAAAAATTAAAATTGATATGCTTTATATTTTCTCATTCAAAATAAAAATAACTGTTTTGAGACTCATGTTAAAAAACTATTTTCTTAAATCTAAGACTATTTTACTGAGTATAAAATTATAAGTGAGAATATTGGTCAGCGAATTTAACTCATTCTTTGAAAAATAGGCCAAGAGCTCTGAAACTACAGAAAATTTCTTATAATGAGTCAGCATTTTTCTTTTCTTAATTATCCCCTAAAATTATAGGTTAACTTCATCTCCACATATACAATAGCATGAGACAACTACTGTTTTCATGGATCATTTTTGCTAGGAAAGATTCTGGGGGGGCACTTATTATTATTATTATTTACTGAGGTAAAACATATATAACATATAATTAACCATTTTAAAGTGTATGATTTGACAATAAATGCTTGAGAGGGTGTGGAGAAAAGGGAACCCTCCTTCACTGTCGGTGGGAATGTAAATTGATATAGCCACTATGGAGAACACTATGGAGGTTCCTTAAAAAACTAAAAATAGGGGGGGCTTCCCTGGTGGCGCAGCGGTTGCGCGTCCGCCTGCCGATGCAGGGGAACCGGGTTCGCGCCCCGGTCTGGGAGGATCCCACATGCCGCGGAGCGGC
>NC_041228.1:20690438-20719187 GCF_002837175.3 Physeter macrocephalus | reverse complement strand
CCACATGCCTCAGAGCGGCTGGGCCCGTGAGCCATGGCCGCTGAGCCTGTGCGTCCGGAGCCTGTGCTCCGCAACGGGAGAGGCACAGCAGTGAGAGGTCCGCGTACCACAAAAAAAAAAAAAATCTGATGAACCTAGGGGCAGGACAGGAATAAAGACGCAGATGTAGAGAATGGACTTGAGGACACCGGGAGGGGGAAGGGCAAGCTGGGACAAAGTGAGGAAGTGGCATGGACATATATACACTACCAAATGTAAAACAGATAGCAAGTGGGAAGCAGCCGCATAGCACAGGGAGATCAGCTCAGTGCTTTGTGACCACCTAGAGGGGTGGGATAGGGAGGGTGGGAGGGAGGGAGACACAAGAGGGAGGGGATATGGGGATATATGTATACGTATAGCTGATTCACTTTGTTATACAGCAGCAACTAACACAAAAATGTAAAGCAATTATACTCCAATAAAGATGTTAAAAAATATAAAGTGTATGATTTGATAAATAAATAATTTTTTTTTTTTTTTTTTTTTGCGTTACGCGGGCCTCTCACTGTTGTGGCCTCTCCCGTTGTGGAGCACAGGCTCCGGACGCACAGGCTCAGCGGCCACGGCTCACGGGCCCAGCCGCTCCGCGGCATGTGGGATCCTCCCGGACCGGGGCACGAACCCGTATCCCCTGCATCGGCAGGCGGACTTTCAACCGCTGAGCCACCAGGGAAGCCCCCGATAAATAAATTTTTAAAAAATTATAAGGGCTTCCCTGGTGGCACAGTGGTTAAGAGTCCGCCTGCCGATGCAGGGGACACAGGTTTGAACCCTGGTCGGAGAAGATCCCACATGCCACGGAGCAACTAAGCCCATGCACCACAACTACTGAGCCTGCGCTCTAGAGCCCGCGAACCACAACTACTGAGCCCACACACAACAACTACTGAAGCCTGTGTGCCGCAACTACTGAAGCCCGCATACCTAGAGCCAGTGCTCCGCAATGAAGAGCAGCCTCCGCTTGCCACAACTAGAGAAAGCCCACGCGCAGCAATGAAGACCCAAGGCAGCCAAAAATAAATAAAAAATAAAAAAAATTAAGTGTATGATCTAATGGCATTTAGTATATTCACAATGTTGTGCAACCATCACCTCTGTTTCCAGAACCTTTTCAACACCCCCAAAGGAGACCCCATACCCATCAACAGATAGTCAGGTAGCCCCCAATCCTCCTTCCTCCGAGCCTCTGGGGCAAACACCAATCAGCTTTTTTAAATTAAGACAATTTTTTGGAGCAGTTTTAGGTTCACAGCAAAACTGCGGGGAAGGTATATCAATTTCCCATCTATCCCCTGCTCCCACAGGTGCTTAGCTTCCTCCACTATCAACATCCTCCACCAGAGGGGTACCTTTGTTACAACTGGTGAACCTACATGGACACATCATAATCACCCAGAGTCCATAGTTTACAGGTCACTCTTGGTGTCACACATTCTATGGATTTGGACAAACATAATGACATGGATCCACCACTAGGGCATCATACAGAGTATCTGCACTGCCCTAAAAATCCCCTGTGCTCTACCTAGTCACCCCTTCCCCTTCTCCACCCCCTGGCCACCAATGATCTTTTTGCCGTCTCCAAAGTTTCGCCTTTTCCAGAATGTCACATAATTGGAATCATAGAGTAAACAGCCTTTTCATATTGGCTTCTTTCACTTGGTAATACCCATTTCAGTTTCTTCCATCTTTTCAGGGCTTGATAACTCATTTCTTTTTAGTGTTGAGTAGTACGTCACTGTCTGGATGTACCATGTTTATTTATGCATTCACTGGGGAAGTAGTTTAACTTCTCTATGGGTAGCTGACTCAGTAGCTCAAGAGGATAAGTGAAACATCACTTTGGAGGTCATTACCCACTTCCTCCCACCCTCTTTCTTAATCCTTGATACTAATTCATTGGTTCATTCACTGATCCATTTTTTCAGTAAATACTTATTGTTCACATTAGTTCCACAGAACTACATGGAACTCACAGTATAAAGGAGAAGGGAGATGACCAACAGCTAAATTATATAATTAATTTTGTTTAAATACTATTATGATAATGGTTACAAAAGAAATACCAATTATTCTGAGAGCGTAAAATAGGATAAGCTCATCTAGCCTAAGATGGCTCAGAAAAGTCTTTCCTGAAAACATACTGTTGTAGCTGGGAATGTGAGGTCTTAGAAGGTGGTAGGAAGAGAAGGAAAAGACAGAAGGGCATCCCAGGGAAAGGGCTCAGACGTGGGAAGGGACAGGGGAACGTGGGAAGCCAGGAAAAAACCAATGTGTCCAGCGTAGGGAAAACAACTGGGAGTTTGACACAGGAAAAACCTGGTGCTGGAGGCAAAGACCAGATAACTTATGACCTTGTGAGCTTTAGCAAGAAATTTACACCTTAAGAACAAAGGGAAGCCACTAAGAGTTTTAAGCTGGGAGTAGGATAATCATGGGGTAATCTTCCCCGGCTTCCTATAGCATCTCCTATGCTATCAAAGCTTTGCTCTTCAAAGCATCATAATCTTAGTTAGAGAAAAATGGAAAGTGTTATCTGGCATTTGATGATGTCATGTGATTGCCAATTTGGGGATTTTGTTGTTCTTTTCTGAACACAGTTAAATATTTAAAGGCAACGTGCTGAACAGCTATCAACTCTGATCAGAGAAGAGGAATTAGTTAATGGCTGCAAAGTGTTTTGCGGATGGAAAGCAAAATGGAAAATATTATTCAAATGACCCTGCATGAGTAGTGGCAGGTGATGGAGCCTCAAGGCAAGCTTTTCTTCTGTGGTGTTTTCCCCATGCCAGGTCATTTAGACCTGCCTGTTGCTATAGATAAACACAGACCATTCCTGGGGAAGAGAACAACAGCATGAGTAAGGGTTTATTTGCTTCACTTTAATTTCAGATAAATGTTGTCCCATGGAGGACAGTCAGGATGCGTACTCATACATAGATATCATTAGATACCATGTAACTGACCTGCCTTCCTAATGCAGTCATTTCCTGGACAGTATAGAGCAGTAGGGCCAGGAAACCCTCAAACCACCACTAACTATGTGAACTTAGGCAAGTGGCCTTAACATATTTTAGTTAACTGGACTTAATTAAATAAGCCAAGCCCTAGATTCCCCAAACGGGGAGATTCACTCGCTCATTCATTCATTCATTCATTAAAGTACATATTCAATAATTTGATACCTATTTGCTGAATGCCAGGTTCTACCTGGAGATACAGCAGTAAGCAAGACAGGGTTCTGGTCCTCAAGAGGGAAAGATACACAAACAGTAGGTTAAGTCATACTGAAGAAGTAATGTAGTTCCTATAAGAGCACATAGATAATACTAAAACATTTTTTTTAATATTTTTCATTTTGAATTAATTATAGTCTCACAGTAAGTTTCAAAAATAGTACAAGAGAAGTCTGGTGCACCCTTCATCCAGCTCCCACCAATGGTAGCACCCTATATGAATATGGTACAATATCAAAGTGATGACATTGACACTAGTACCATCCATGGAATTTATTCAGATCGCACCAATTTTTGCATGCTTTCATTTGTATATGTGTGTGTATGTATAGTTTTATGCAATTCTATCACATGTACACATTGTGTAACAACCACCACAATCAAGATACAGAATTGTTCTATCACTACAAAAGAACGTTCTCATGCTATCCTTTAGAATAATACAACTTCAAAAAAAGAAAATTATATGTGAAGCCAACTCCAAAGACACATAGAAGAAAAATAAAAGTCTTTGCCTTCAAAGAACCCACAGCTGAGTTGTTTGAATGACTGGGCATTTTAAAACTTTTAATAGTTATATTGGGACTAAAGTCGATGTTCCTGAGTCTCAGATGAGGCCACTACAGGAAACATTTGCTCATGTTTATCCAGCAAATCTCTTCCATCTCTATGGCCCTGCCCATTACTGAACTCAGGAATGGACGCAGCCAGTTCTCAGTGTGAGGCATTTTGTTCTCTAGACAATCAGATTCTTAGTGAAGGTCATGGAAAAGTCACTGAGGAGAGATGGGACAGTGAACTCTTTAGCCAGAGGCTCAAGTTCTCAGACTCACTCCTAAGCACCACCAAATTATAAATTCTTCTCTGGCAGGGACTGCACCACAGACATAATGATACCCTCAATGACCAATAAACACAGTGTACGCCAATAGGGAGACACCCAATGTAGATTTGCTGCTCTCTCTTACCCTGGCAGTGATTCTCAACCAGAACTGTAGAGTCAACCTTTTACATGCAGCCAAAGGGGTCATACGGGATGGGGTGATGCAGGAAGGAAATTTGCTATAAATCTACTTTTTGCCAGGAGCAGCAAAGAATCCATTATATTACCTTCTTGGATTCTACGTTGTCTTAAAGTATATATTATTATTCCTATTTTATTGATGAAGGTATAGGTGGCTCAGAGAGGTCAAGTAAATTCCCAAAGCCTACGCATCTCCTGAGCAGTTTAGTTCCATCAGAACCCATATCTCAGACAGCAGAGCCCTGCTCTTCCACAGGAAGGCACTTCCAGAAGGACACTTCCCGCCCAGCAGCAACTCATCGTCCAATGCCTAAAACTCTACACCTGGCCCTCCATTCCTTTTGGTTCACTCCATGAAAAGGCATAGTGAGACTCAATGCATTTTGCCTTTAGCAGTCATTTTTACCCCCATTTTTACAAGCTTCTTTGCTAAACACTGCTAAAGAGCAGATCTGGAAAGTGAACAATAACTAAAAGATAGATCAAAGACAGATGAGCAGAGTACAGAAACTCTGCCTATGCTCGAGAGTGACCACTCTACAAATTCAGTTCAGAAAGAACTGACACAGAAGTATTGAGCCCTCTTACAAAGGTCTACTCTGATTTTGACTGGCTTATCATGGACCACTTAGTAATCAATTATCCTTTCACTTGGAACTTTTATGCACAATTGAGGATGATAAGTTGACTGCAAAAATGGCTCCAATTCTCCATCCCTCTGTGATTCCATGCCCTTTACAGGTGGTCTTGAAGCTCTTCCCATCCCCTTGAATCTGGGTTGCCCTTGTGATATGCTTCAGCCAAGAGAACACACAAAAGATAAACACCTGCCAGTTCCAAGCCTATGCCTCTACAGGCTGTGAGTGCTTCCCTTTGCTCTCTTAGACCTTGCCTCCCCTGGCAAACAGTCGTGGATTAGTCTGGGGGAGGATGAGAGGCCACATGGAGCAAAGCCAAGGCTACCTCAGACATCCAGCCCCAGACACCTCCTTGCCAGCTGACCACAAGCACTGAGTGAGCCCAGCTGAGCTCAGACAAGCTCGACCCGGATTAGTACTGCCACCTCACTACCCGTAGACGCGTGAGTAAAACGAAATGTTTAGTAATACACGCCACTGAGGTTTGTAGTTGTTTTCAGTGCAGCATTACCACGGCAATAGATAACTGATATAGCAAGAACAGTAATCCCTTTCCTACGTTGGGACTCTAATTTTCTCTGCCTAGATACAGAGTCCAGAGGTTTATCTGAGTAATACTAGATTTTTGCCTTGTGAGAACAAGCAACAGCCCTCTGGTAGAAAGACAGCGATGTGTTTTGCTCCTGTGTACAGTACAGCCCACAAATCTCCTGCAGGCTGCTCTTTGGCAGGGCTAGAAGCAGGGTGTTGGCATCATCCATCAACCTGAAAGAAGTTAAATCGAAAACTAGCTCCTGGGCCCGACAACTTCCCAGCCAATTCCCGGCAAGAGTAAGAGCTGACTAGGGAACTTCGGCACTAGGTTTCTAGTTTCATAGGCCAGGGCCACAATATTTCCACATGCAGGTATCTGTTACCAGTATTTATGGGTGGGGGAGATAATCTCTCAGCACAGACTGAATTGTGATACTCCCCACCGTCAGCAGATGTCATGTAACTCCACAGTTTCTCTGACCCTGATAGATTTTTTTTTTTTTTTTGTAAAAACATGCTTCATACAGAATATTGATCTTTCTAAATTCCTTTTCAAGGGCTGAAATTTTCTCCAATAGACAAGGAAAGAATGCATTATGATGATCCATTAACAAGCATTTCACCAACTACTTCTCATTCATACTTTATGGCTAAATGTAGCAAATCAACCAGCCCTGTGTACTCTAGTGACCGATTCCAAACACAAAGCCGTCAGCAACTTCGATGACTACTTGCTTTCATTACCCATCCTCACAATAATCCAATACAAAGCTTTCATTTCAAGGCAAGCCACAAATACAACTCAACAACTCAATACTGCCACTGCTGCACGTCAGCTGACGCAAACTCGCCTTTAACCCATCAACATAAAGACTGAGCTCTCTCCCTCCAGTGAAAACAAAGGCCAAGGACTCAGAATCAGCAAATCAGTCAGGGCTTGAACAAAGCTAAGAGGGCTTATTTGTACGTGGGCTCTTAAAGAAGCTAGCACTCCCCCCACCCAAAGCCTGCCCACTCCAGGGCTCAGAGAAAAATGCAGATCAATGGGCCTGGCTGGCACCTGTGAAAATTTGGTACACTAGATTACAGACACCTAGATCCAGCTTAAATTTTACATCCAGCTATATGCATTAGACCTACTCAGAAGAGTCCAGAAACGGGGACCCCTGCACTCATAATCTGTGTTCTCATTTTTTAGAAACAGTAGTTGTAATGTGCTAATCTTAAAAATTAAACTGAAAAAAATTTTAAATTAATTTCAATAGAATAATATTCAACGCAGCAGTTAGGTTCTGTTTAGGCTAAGTTGTGATTGAGAAAACAGCTATGTCACACCTCCCATCTCCTACTAAGCTCAGGGAATGCATTCGCTGAGTTGTTGGGCAAAACAGCCCACCCTATCTAAATTGTGAAATCTTTTTTGTTCCGAGCGCGTATCGTTTGGCTAGTGTTGCTTAATGCACACACAGTGCAATCCATTGAGATGGTGGGGCAGTGATTCCCCTACTAGGCTGTGAGCCCCTTAAGGTCAGGGACCACATCTTCCTATTTCACTGCTGTATATTCAGTGCAGAGAGGGGCAGTGTCTGCCATATAACAGGCAGGCAATGTGGACTTGCTGAATAAACGCACAAGTGAATACGTGAATGAATTAATGCAACACCAGACTAACTAGCACATCAAGGATCAATCATGGTCATAATACTCACTCTTCTCAGGCACAGAGTTTGAGGCTCTCCATATTTATGGCAGCTTCTTTGACCATTCAGCCTGCAGAGACCTCTCTCACTACAACAGATTCATTGGCACCTTGCCCAGATCTCTTCACAAGGCTGGTGCACCCGTCCTCCAGCTTCTGCAAGTGTCAGCCTCTAAGGGCACACAGCTGCACCGTCCTCTAGAAAATTGTCCTTGGCTGACAAGAGCTGCCTCACCTGTAGACGTCTGGGAGGTTACATAACTCCTCCCTGGGAGTGGCAGACAGCCAATGACAGAAGGATTCCAGGATACAAAAGTCTGGTCCCCTTGCCTCAAGGCAGAGCAATTCTGTGTTGTCATTCAGTCACCACAGCTCCCTGTGGGAACAGGATTAGACTCAATCTTAGCTGAACCCACATCTTTGCTTGGCTTCGTCCCTTGTCCTATCCTGCATCCTCACTTCTCTATAGGTTTCTCCTGAGAGCACTTCTTTAATAAATTACTTACACAAGAATCCCATTTTCAGCTCTGGATGGTAATAAAAGCCCCATCCTCAGAGGTAGATAGATTACTGAGAGTCTTGGCATCTGCAGCTGTGTACTATCATTTTTCACCTAGAATGAACTGGGCTGTGATATGGGTAGAAGGGCATGCACAGGTTTCTGGGTAATAGCCTTGGCATCTTAGAGGTACTGAGGAAGTACTAATCATCAGGACTACAGAATTGGGTAGCTGCGTTGTAAAGAGAGAAAATGCAGATTTAGGTGGATTAATCATCTGTTTAAAGCAAGGTGTGAATGTCAGAAAGCTTCTTTGGTGGTGTTTAAAAAGACCCCCATCTCCTGTCTCTGGAGGGCCAATTATGCTGGAAATTGAGCCCAGAACCTAATTATAAGAGTTGGAAAACTTCAGGGGAGATTGAGTAGCAGCCTTGACAAGGTGTCCTAAACCAAAGTCAGGATACTGACAGGGAGAATGTTAGACCCTGATACTGAGAGTAAGCCTGGGAGGTGAAATACACAGCTGGATAGGGGTAACTTATCAATAGAGGGACACCTCTCACGACACAAGACTTAACATCTTGGTAAGAGCCTGAGCACTGTTTCTGATATAGGGCAGGGATGGCCCTCAGAACCTTGGGGAAAGTAATGTATATATTAAATGCAGAAGAGATGCCAGAATTTCAGTGGCAAAGTATAAAGGAAAGGATCAGAAAGCTCAGAGAAGTGAGCATGTGCAAGAACGTATCTATTCTACATGACCAGGAATCCATCAGCTGACTACGTTCCTCTGGAGGGCTCAGAGGAGAATTGGTTTTTTTCCAAGGCTCTGACGATGGGGAGAGCAGCATTGTTGAGAAGCTCATTAGTGTCTGTCTTCTGTAGATCAGGACTGACAGTAGGACATGCTGTTAGAGAACTGAGCTCCCTCGAAGCAATGGGGATGATAGCGGTACAGAATGACAGAGGCCAGGTGGCAGCACTTAACCATAAGAAGGAAGACGGGCATGACTGCCTTGACTGGTACGCAGGTTGACTCCTGCCAGGAGGTTCACAGGAACACAGGGATCTAGAGATATGGCTAAAAGAACATGTGTTATTAAGGGCAAAATAGATGGACCACCAGCAAGGATGTTGCTTTATATAGATAATCAAACTAAATCAAGGATGGATATAAGCAGAAGGCCGGGGTCAGCTGCCTCAAAGAAAAATCACACAATCCTTTGCCCAGTTTCCAGAGCAGAGTCAGTTCTCAAACCTAGACTGCAGCAACTGAAGGAGAAGCACCCTATGACACCACACCAAGAGTATACAGTCCTTCCCCAATGTGACCTAGAGTTATTTCCTTGAGTAATAATATACTCAAGATCAATGGGCCTGGCTGGCACCTGTAAAAATTTGGTACACTAGATGATAGACACCTAGATCCAGCTTAAATTTTACATCCAGCTACATGTATTAGACCTACTCAGAAGAGTCCAGAAACAGGGACCCCTGCACTCATAATCTGTGTTCTCATTTTTTAGAAACAGTACTTGTAATGTGCTAATCTTAAAAATTAAACTGAAAAAAAATTTAAATTAATTTCAATAGAATAATATTCAACATCCAGCTACATATCCAGCTAGATATCTTCCTGTGGAAAGGAAGATATCCATATCTTTTGAGGGTTGTTGGGTCTGAGTTCAGGTTGACACTGATACCTGGAGATCCAGAGCCCTATCGTGGTCCACGTAACAGTGTAGGGTTTCCCAGGGAACCGAGAATAAGTGAACTCTTGGTACAGGGCAATTTCACAATGTGTCCACCGGAAACATGGAACCGCATAGTGCTATTTACCTGGTTCTCAAATGTATAATCAGAATAGACATATTGAGCAGCTGGCAGAAACCTCTCAGTCAAGATAGCAATTAAAAAACAACATCAAATCCCAGGGCAAGGGCAGAAAGAGCTACAATTCTTTGTGTCCGACCCGTAGAATATACATGGGTACAGGAACCAAGGAACGCAGCAGGAATGGTCTTGTTCTCCATCACTCCCAATGACCCATCCGGGAACGTGTGCTTCTCATCCCCGTAACTTTAGTTTGTGTGGGTGTAGAGGTCCCACTTCACAGACAGGGGATGTTTTCCATCAGGGAAACATCAAGAATCTCACTAAACTTAAAACTATTGCTCCTGCCCACTTTGGGCTCCTTGTTCCAATAGACCAACAGAAACAGAAAGGATTTGCTATGTGACAGAGAGAGCTGACCCTAATTATCATGAAGAGACAGAGCTGCAGCTACATAAGAGCAGGTAAGAATGTTTATAACTCAGAGGATAAAACTGGGCACCTCTTGGTACTACCATGTTCAATTTTAGTTGTAAATAGGCAAGGACAGCAACCATAGCTAGATAAGGGCCTGGGAACCCAAGGCTTAGAACCCCCAAGCATGTAGATCTAGGTCACCCTCCCAGGTGCCATCGTGACCAGCAGAGATGCTAGGCGAGAGGGAGGGGAATCTAGAAAGGGCAGTGGACGAGAGATGACGTGTGCCAGTTATGATCTTGGGATATTACCTTCACTAACTCTCAGTCTTATAAGTTTCCCTAGAAACTATGATCAGTCGAAACCTAGAGGAGCTTTGCGTGAGTGCCATAAGCATAACGTGAGAATCAAGTGGATCTGAACGATGCAGGCAGGGGACTGGTGAAGACGATGGGGGTCCCACTTACATCCCTTTCACAGGGGCAGTGTACTCATCTCCCAGAAACTGTGAATGATGGCTATTGATAATTCCTTGCTGTAACCTTCTCTGGAGAACTGCCATTGGTCAATGGGAGCCACCTTGCACAGGAATGTCTGGAAAGTTATACACCTCACCTTGGGTGATGGTCCACAGTAAATGACTGACTGATGCCTCAAGGTGGAATAATTCTGTGGTACCATTCATGCTTTAGAGCTCTCCATGAGATCAGATGGGGCTAGACTTCCCCTGAAACCGTATCTTTCCTTAGCTTCTTCCTCTGCTTTATCTCACTTCTCCTACTTCCTTACAGGTTTCTTTAAGAGAATAGCCTCAATAACGCACTTACACAAGAATCCCCAGCTCAGACTTGGCCTCCAGGGAATTGGACCTAGGATACTCACCTCTCAGTTCCTGTAGTTCTTATTACCACTTGGCATGAACATCCATTGCTAAGACTTTTAGTACAGTTGCCCTGCCCTCCTGTACAAAATGAGCTAAGTCTTTGCTCCAGTGCCCTTAGTGTCTGAATTTCCCTCTACCTTAACACTGGTCCTTTTACACTGAAATGAGAGGCTTGTTTATTACCAGTATTCCCACTACATCTGAATCTTAGATTCAAGACAACTTTGTATTTTTCATATAAGCAAGGGTATGAAATGATGAAAGGACATTTTGAGGAGAACAATGTCTCTCACACTAAATATTATGACTGACCAGCCAGTAACCAAATACTGTGAAATGCCTACATTTTAATCAAACCAATATTTTGGCATCACACGAGTACAGACACACACACACACACACACACACACACACACACACACACACAATTGAAACCATGGGTTACTTGACAGTGTTCAAGTGTAAACAGACTCATTTCACTCTTATGTTAAACTGTCTTCTGTTTGCAAATAGAAGCTGGGGGACATCCTTCAGTGTGTTCTTGTATTCAAGGCAATAAAGAATGACCTTGGAACCATCAGATATGTTAGAAAAATATTTGATTTTAGACCCTGTCTTGCGGGACGATGGCTGTATTAGTCAGGGAAGGCTAACTGCTGTCGCAAATATCCCCAAATCACAATAACAGTTTGTTTCCCATTCACATCACAGGCGGCGGATTGTGTGTGGAAGCTTTTTACGGGCCAGTGCAGGAGACGGCATCCCTCCCTTCTGCCCACACGTGGCACGTGGCTCCACCTAAATGAGAAGGGTCTGGGAAATGTCATTTAATACTGGGGTCAGAAGGAAAGGGAGAAACGAAGATGCTGGTGAGTGCTGCTGCCTCTGCCAGTGTGAGATTTCCACTCAAGCATCATGCTCCTTAGTGCCTCCTTAGTGCCAGGACATTCACATGGACAGTTGTAGCAAGGAAGCTGATTCTCCTTTCTTCTCCAAAATACACACTGTCTTTACCAGTGGCAGTGCTAAGCAGCGGAGACAAACAGGTCTCAGCAACAGGTGCTTCTAACACTCACCATTCTGGAAACAAAATAGTACCAGTTGGGTTTCCCTGGTGGCTCAGTGGTTGAGGGTCCGCCTGCCGACGCAGGGGACACGGGTTTGTGCCCCGGTCCGAGAAGATCCCACATGCCACGGAGCGGCTGGGAGGCCCGCGTACCGCAAAAAAAAAAAAAAAAAAAAAAAAAAAAAATAGTACCGGTTAACTATTTAGACTGTCAAACTTTGGCAGTACATTACTTTTTATGGTGCTTTGATCATAATACAGGCATACCTCGCTTTACTGCCCTTCACTTTTTTGCACTTCACAAATAGAGGTTTTTACAAATTGAAGATGTGAAGCAACCCTGCGCTATCAGATGATGGTTAGCATTTTTTAGTAATAAAGCACTTTTTAATTAAGGTATTTATATTGTTTTTAGACATACTGCTATTGCACACTTCATCATAGACTACAGCAGAGTATAAACATAACTTTTATATGTACTGGGAAACCAAAAAAATTCATGTAACTCACTTTACTATGATGTTCGCTTCATTGCAGGCATCTGGAACCAGACCCACAATATCTCCAAGGTGTGCCTGTCATTGTTAATAGTGATAAACACAATTCACAACTGTCACACTGAAAATACCTCTGCTATTCTCAACACCTCTGGCTCAACACAGTTTGATACAAAATAAGTTTCTTTTGCTTGAGAACAGTCTGATTTAACTAAACTGTCATTTCTTTTTCTCTGGCCAGGCCTTTACATACACCCATCATAACTATGTCTGCCATCACCAGAAGGTAAGGCTGACACCTGCATTTAGTCAGGAAACACCCTGACAATGTATGCCCAGCCTCCTCCTTCACTGGATCCCCTCTGTCTGTCTCTAATTTGGTTTTATACCTTCTACCCATCTCATTGCCTATCCACACTAGGATGGACAGTTCAGTCATCAATTACCTACCTGGCCCGGACTCTCCAGGCTTTGTGTGTTAAAAGAATGGAAACTGTGTGTGAAACTCTCAAGAATATATTCAGCTTATTTATTGAATGTCTAACATATGCCAAAATATAATGATAAACAAAAGGGTCATAGTCCTACCATCACAGAATTCACAGCCTGTGAGGGAAGAAACACCCCTCCCTCAGAAATGTTAAGCACACAAGTGAAAGCATTGTAAGTTATGATAAAGACTATAAGAGAAAAGCACAATGGAACATCATTTGGAAATGCCCAGAGGCTAGAAAAAGCTTGGCATGTCTGAGGAACTAAACCCAGAGGAGTATGGCTGGAGCATAATGTGCAAGGGTGAGGGGAAAGGGGTATTTCATGTGGGTGGAGGGATAAGCTGGGGCCAGTTCTCACATGGCATTTCCAGACATAGTTGGGAGCCTATAACCACTAAGTGTCTAGTTATATCCCAACTATTACCACCTGGGAGGGTGGACAATGGCTGACATGGGGCATGCATGTCTCACTCACACACACACACACACACACACTCTCAAACATCCATTTGTCATCATTGCCACCATGACTCTGGCTCCCCTGGCCAGCACTGCATTCAGCACCTACTGACTGAAGACAAGACTCACTCAAGAGCCCCACTGAGATCACTGTAGTATATCCAATACTTCTGGCAACACTAGAGAAAATTCTGGAGAGAATTCACGAGCTGTTCCTCAATGCTCAATACTCCAGAGCAGGCTGTTCAGAATTCATTTAGCTAACAGTTAGGTGAGGCTGCCATGTTGTTGATAGAGCATCTTGGGGATAAGGAGTTGGACAAAGCCTTTCCCATGGAGTCGATACAGTGAAAGTCTGGGGACAAGCCCAAATACTCTATTGGCAGCCCATGAGTACAGCACATAACTACCAGGGGCCCACCTAGCCTACCAGTGGCAGGACAGCCCTATTCCAATTCTCAGCCCAAGTTCAATTCCAATCACAGCAAACGGTGGTTTATGTCTCGGTGGGACCTAGAGGGACAATCTTGCCTATAAGACTGTAAGGCTTTAGAAGTTTCTCACCTGATTGAAGTAGATAACCGGCCCGCCCTCTGCTGCAGAGACCAGTCCCCATGAGAACAACTGCAGCAAATTAAGCATGGGGATACACTCCTTGTTGGTTATCCTCACCCTTGTCCTGGCCTCCCCAACCTGCAAAGCATATCTTGAAATAAATATCCATAATATTTACTCTTCATATCAGGGCCTTCACTACTATTTGCAAGAAATTTTTGACATTTGCTTATGAATTTGCGTATGTGTTTACTGATGTCCCTCCCAGTACAGCCTTTGACATTGTTATTGCTGTGGAGGCTTGCTTCTTCAAATAGACGGGAAAATCCCAGTTGACTGCCTCAGTTATTAACCTCAGAATGGCTACTCGGGGCTAGAGCCGTATCATTCTTCCTCTAACACGATCACTGTGTGTATTCTATCTATCATTTCTCCATACCGTGTCAAAAAGAAAGATACTTTAAAATGCCTTTGTGATAGACACCTCTAGAGCGGGTCCCAATGATCCCCACCCGCTGAAGTTCATGCCCTTGTGTAATGCCCTCCCTTTAAGTGTTGGCTGGGCTTTTTGACTCACTTCTAATGAAGAGGATATGAGTTTAGATTCTAAAAAGTTTAGTTTCTTAAAAAGACTGTGGCTACCATCTGGGTGTTCATCTACTCTCTCTCACTTGCTTTAAGGAAAGCCGGCTGCCATGTAGTGAGCTGATTTATGGAGAGGCCCAAGTGGTAAGGAACAGACGGGGAATTCCAGCCAACAACCAGTGAGAAGCTGAGGTCCTCAGTCCAACAACCAATGAGGCACTGAATCTGCCAAGGGCCCCATGAATGAGCTTAGAAGCAGATTATCCTCCAATCCAGGCGTCGGGTGATTCTTCAGCTCCAGCCCACAGTTTCCCTGAAAACTCACGAGAGACCCTGAGCTAGACATACCCACCATTCTACTTCTGACCGATGGGACTATGAGATAACAACTGTTTATGGGGTTTTTTTAACTTTTAATTTTGAAATAATTATATATTCATAGGAAATTGCAGGAACAGTACAGAGAGGTCTCCTGTACACTTCACCCAGTTTCCCCCAATGGTTATATCTTACATAACTATAGCACAACATCAAAACTGAAAACAAAACCAGGTACCATACTGTGTAGAGTTCTATGCCATCTTACCCACTGTGTATGTGGTGTCACCACCACAGCAGTCAAGATGCAGAACTGCTCTGTCACCACAAAGATATACCTCATGCCACCACTTTACGGTCACATCCATCCTGCACACCATCCCTAACCCCTGGCAACCACCAATCTGTTCTCCATCTCTGTAATTTTGTTATTTCAAAAATGTTGCATGATTCAAATCAAATACTATATGATCTTTTCAAGTTGGATTCTTCACTCCTCACAGAGTCCTTCATATCCGTACGTTTTCTGTTTTAAGCCATTAAATTTTGTAATTTGTTACACAGCAATAGGTAACTAATACAATCACTCTTGTGGGAAAAATTAAATCTTGATTAGAGTATGAGCTGAAAACAGATTTCCCATTTGGGTATAGGAACATGAACACTTACTGAATGGCTCCTTATAAATGTCCATCATACCTCGGAAAAGAAATTTACAATAACCTCAAACTCCTATTTCTATTCACACAATGGATGTGTCAGAGGAGTCTGTAACTGCATAAGTATAAACCAGCAATTCTCAAAATGTGTTTCACTAAACAACAGTGCCATGAGAGATATCTCCTTGGAGAACACCCCCATTAAGTTAAGCACAGAGAACAAATTCAGACACATTGGTGGTTATGGTTGGTTCCTAAAAGTGCCTAAGAATATCTTTAGGTTCTTGGGGGGAAATGAATACCCTAATATCCTGGAGCCCCACATCTAGAACTTCTATTTCTGTAGTTGAAAGCAGTAAGACCTGGGATTTTTCATTTTTAACAAACTTTTGAGGTGATTCTGAGGCAGGTGACCCAGGACCATACTTGGAGAAATACCACTGTATAGGATTTTTCCCTCCCCTTGTTTGTTTCCAGTCTCAGAACACTTCCCCATTTCATTCCAGCCTTGATAACTTAACTTGCTCTCTCAACAGTGTTCACTGAAGAATAGAGAACAAATGGAATGAAGAGTCACACAGATATAAGACACAACCCCAGCTCTGCCTCTCCTACCTGTGCAACCTTGAGATGCACATTCATCTCATGCAGCTGGTGTGAGGCTTTCAAAATACGGTATGAATTACGCTGGTACGTGGTAGGAGCACTATAAATCCTAGTTGCTTTTGGTCCCATTCCCTTCCTTCCTCCTGTTTTTTTTTTGTTTTTTTTTTTTTTGTGTGTGGTATGCGGGCCTCCCTCTGTTGCGGCCTCTCCCGTCGCGGAGCACAGGCTCCAGACGCGCAGGCCCAGCGGCCATGGCCCACGGGCCCAGCCGCTCCGCGGCATGTGGGATCCTCCCAGACCGGGGCGCGAACCCGGTTCCCCTGCATCGGCAGGCGGACGCGCAACCACTGCGCCACCAGGGAAGCCCCTTCCTCCTGTTTAATTACAGATCTTCCTCAGTTTACAGTGGGGTCACATCCAGATAAACTCATCGCTAGTTGAAAGTACCATAAGTCAAAAGCACAACCAAACATCATAGCTTAGCCTCACCTACCTTAGACCTGCTCAGAACACTTACAATAGCCTACAGCTGGGCAAAATCATCTCACACAAAGCCCATTTTATGACAAAGTGTTGAATATCTCATGTAATTTATTGAATGCTGTACTGAAAGTGAAAAAACAGCATGGTTGTGTGGGTCCAGAACGGTTGCCAGTGTACTGGTTGTGATCACGACACTGCCCAGCGTCACGAGAGGGTATCGTGCTGCGTACTGCTAGCCCGGGAAAAGATCAAAATTCAAAACTGGAAGTATGGTTTCTACTGAATGCATATCGCTTTCACACCATCGTAACATTGAGAAACCGTAAGTCGAAACATCGTAAGTTGGGGACCATCCATATCTGGAAGCCTAGCTGCTCCATCTTATGGTTCCCCAGCAAACTTGTCTCTTTTTTCAGCTGTTGGCAGCCTCTCGCTCTGCCATTGTGTCTGGGACACTGATAAGCAGAATGCATTTTGTTATTGCTTTTACCAGTGTTCATGTAGTAGCTCCATGGCATGACATTCCTCCATATAAATCATTATTTGTGGGCTAACTGCCAATAAAAATAATCACAAAGTATCTAGAGCCTGATTTTGTTTTCTAATATATTCTTTCCCTTTGTAAAACATTATTAAAACATTTTAACAATTTCTGGGACCAGTTACCTCTTTACAAGAGTCTCTCTTTGGCAATGAAAGAATGAACATTAAATGCTTTTACGTAAGTGGCTGGGGGGAAAATAGCAATAGCTATGTTAAGAAAAACAGTTATTTAATTATGAGCATTTTATGGTGCTTTAAGGTATCAGAACCCCGCAGTTTGCTTCACTAACACTGCTTTTCTAAATGTAGCTTGTGCTGGTTTCCTTCCATTTTCGACATTTCGTTTCCTGGGCAATTTAAAAACAGCAGGCCAGTTTGGGGATAAACATTAAAATACAAATACTTAATTAAGCTCTAGTGATTTTGCAAAGCGGCCACACAAAGCACTGGCAGTTTTAAGCATATTTTTAAAAACACATATTGTTTGGGGACTGCTGTGCCATAATATCTTACCCTGAATAGGTTGTTGATTCCCAGCAACACATTCAATGTCGATGCCTTTATTACTGTACATGAAATTCGGGCAACGGACCTGGCCCAGATTCAGAGGAAGGGAAAGCTGACAAGCTCCTGTCTTGCTGATGAGCTGCCTGGGTTTGTAAAACACAAGAGACTTGCCACTTGCTGGGGCGTCCATGAGACCTCCTCCTTTGATGAAAGGCAGTTGTTAAGAGCTGTTTGTTAAAGCAATTATACTCCAATAAAGATGTTTTAAAAAAAAAAAAAGAGCTGCTTGTGTCACTGTGGTTATTACTTTTGCCAGTACAGTTACGGCCAAGTATACTACTAATAAGCAGGTCTCATATATGCTTGCGGTTTACAAAAGGTTTCCCCTTCATGTACCAGCTCAATCTCTACAACAGCGCAGTGGGGAAGAATGTTGCTACTTTATGCAGATGTGGAAGCTGAGGCTCAGATGAGTGCAGTTACATGTGCAGAGCTCCTGACTGACGGAAATAGAACTTGAACTCAGATGCCTGACCCCGTTGTAGCAGTCCGCTTATTTTGCCTAGTAAATATTTCTCCAAAATGTCAAAATGATTACACAATTCAGGGTAAACAAGGGCTCATATGGTAGCAACAAGTCAGACAGTTTAGTTTTTTGGGAGCATGCAGTTGGTTTTAAAGGTTCATATATGTGTTTCCTCCATTGAATCTCTCTGTACCTTCAAACCCAGTTCCTCCCCTGTGGACCTTTCCCCAGTACTACTAGGTAAGACCCTCCTCTTTTATGCTATAAACAGTTACAAAGTACTTTGGTGCTTGGCATTATGCTAAGCATTGAAGACTTAGCAGTAAGAAGGGAAGACATGGTCTTGAGTTGTAGGAGGTTACTGTCAAGTGGGATGGGACAGGTATTAAATTGTAAATTGCAAAAAATATATTTTTAAATTACAATGATGATAAAGTCTACAAAAGATAAAAACATGGGGTTAGGGGATGTACAATAAAGATTCCTAAACTAGGTGGAGAAAGAGAAGGGAGGATAAACACGGGAGTTAAAAAGCCAAAGATGGGTTTCTCTGAGAAAATAATATTGTTCTTATTCTTTGGATTATAGGCAGTGGTTTATGTGTTCTTTCCCTCATTATGTTATATGGGACCTTGATGACAGGAACCATATTTGATCTATTTCTTCCATCTCTGAACTTATAGCAGAGGTTCAATGATATCTGTAGCTATACTGTTGTGCCCACTGAACCAGTGAGTCAACTACCTTCTGCCTAAACCTCAAGGTAAAAGCTAGATAATGCCAAGTTTCCAGCTAATTGTTACCTGGTGTTCTAAGGAGATTAAATAACCCAAAAGATTTCTTGCAAGTATTTCTTCAATCACTGCTTCCAATAATATTACTATTACCATTAACAATCTTATGTCATATTTATGTATCGTTGAATATGTGTTAAAGCATATAGCATGTTCATCCATCATTTCCTTATGTCAACAGGGTTTTCTACATTTACATAATATTAATTAGTATTAATCATTAGCATTGATTAATAATGTTAATATTTATAGAGCACTTATTTTGTGCTACACCCTCTTTTGAGCCCTTCATAAATAGTTCCTAATTTTATCCTTACAGTATTCTGATGAGAGGGGAATTATTATTCCTATATTTTACAGAGAAGGAAACTGGCACAACAAAAGGTTAAATAACTAGTTCAAAGACCCAGTAAAGGATGATGCCACAATTTAAACTAGTCCGTCTATGTGTGAAGCCTGCAACCTTAGGCACTACTCTACAGCACATTTTCTCATGATCTGTCTAGTCTGGAGCCTACCTAGTTCAGTGGTCTTCCTTATTCAATACTGATTACTGCCAAATTTTACCACTTCATCTAAAAAAGTCACTCTGTAGATGTACCACATGAGTCAGTACATCTCAACGTCATAACCTAAGAGGACTAGCAGGGGAAGTTGGCATTGCCCATAACCTACAAATGAGGAAACACAATGGCTATATTCATCGTATCCCACCAGTTAACCATCTGGACTGAACTGACCATTAACAGAATGGTTGACTAGTTGGCTGGCTGACTGAATAGGCTTCATGGACAACCAGAGGGCTTAAGATGTTTCCACTGGTCAGCCTGTCCCAGGGAATTCAAAGCTATTCTCATATGACTCAAACCTTCAGCAATTATTGATAAGCACAAAGAGAAATTTCCATTATCTTTTCAGTCCCATTGATTTTTTTTTCTTCACATTAGAGAAACCCTATGCAGACAGACTCAAATCTTTGGATCCAGCTCAGCTGCTCCCCATAATGGTACATGTGTCTGATCTCTAATGGATTTAAGCCCATGAGGATCACACAGACATTCACTACCCTCCCTCTCTTTTATATACCTCACCTAGCTCAGTACCAGATTTTCCAAGACAAGAAATATCAAAACAAAGAAATTTTTGGTCCATTCATTCATCTCCTTTGAAGGCCATCAGTGTTCACTCCTTTTAATATCATTTAAACATTAACAGACTCCTTTAATTTTTACTTTATGCACATGAATATCAAATTCCTTTTATTTCTTAACATTGTACTCAGTCTACAAAAATATATCGTGCTCAGTCTTTAATTTGTAGGCTTTTCCTAGTTTCCTTCATTCCTGCTGCTCGACTCTACATCTTTGGAGCTTCCTGCTTCTCAAGCTATGAATGCTAGAAAATACTTTGGCCAGGATGTCAAGAGTTTGGGGCTCTAGCTTGGTTCTGATCATAAGCCAGCTACGTGATTATGTCCCTCCCAAGTCCTCATCTTTTTCATCTGTAAAATGAGGCATGAATAGGTAACTGGATCATCATAATGGACCTTGCTAGCTGTAATTTTTTTTTTTCTGTTTCTATTTTTCTGATTTTAGTTAAGTGCTGGGGTTACTTAAGGTCAGAGTAGGTGGAGGAAGACCTGGGGACAAGGTGGATGGATATTTCCTTGTGTGATCTGACCAAATTGCATTAAAGGGTCAAGAGAGAGAAACTGTCATCCTAGCTCACAAAGACAGAGTCTGAGAAAAAAAATCTCCCATCCCTCTGGGATCCTTTAAATGACAGAAAACTGGTAGCAAGGATAAACTGGAACTCAACTTTCACCATGACCTGGTTGGCATATTCTATTCAAGCAGCTGTCTTTTTTTTTTTTTTTTTACATCTTTATTGGAGAATAACTGCTTTACAATGTTGTGTTAGTTTCTGCTGTATAACAAAGTGAATCAGCTATACATATATCCCCATATCCCCTCCATCTTGCGTCTCCCTCCCACCCTCCCTATCCCACACCTCTAGGTGGACACAAAGCACTGAGCTGATCTCCCTGTGCTATGCAGCTGCTTCCCACTAGCTATCTATTTTACATTTGGTAGTGTATATATGTCCATACCACTCTCTCACTTCGACCCAGCTTACACTTCCCCCTCCCCGTGTCCTCAGGTCCATTCTCTATGTCTGCATCTTTATTCCTGTCCTGCCCCTAGGTTCATCAGAACCATTTTTTTTTAAGATTTCTTATATATATGTGTTAGCATACGGTATTTGTTTTTCTCTTTCTGACTTACTTCACTCTCTATGACGGACTCTAGGTTCATCCACCTCACTACAAATAACTCAATTTCATTTATTTTTGGCTGAGTAATATTCCATTGTATATATGTGCCATACCTTCTTTATCCATTCATCTGTCAATGGATACTTAGGTTGCTTCCATGTCCTGGCTATTGTAATAGCACTGCAGTGAACATTGTGGTACATGTCTCTTTTTCAATTATGGTTTTCTCAGGGTATATGCCCAGTAGTGGGATTGCTGGGTCATATGACAGTTCTATTTTTAGTTTTTTAAGGAACCTCCATAGTGTTCTCCATAGTGCCTGTATCAATTTGCATTCCCACCAACAGGGCAAGAGGGTTCCCTTTTCTTCACACCCTCTCCAGCAATTACTGTTTGTAGATATTTTGATGATGGCCATTCTGACTGATGTGACGTGATACCTCATTGTAGTTTTGATTTGCATTTCTCTAATGATTAATGATGCTGAGCATTCTTTCATGTGTTTGTTGGCAATCTGTACATCTTCTTTAGAGAAACGTCTATTTAGGTCTTCTGCCCATTTTTGGATTGGGTTGTTTTTCTGATATTGAGCCGCATCTATATTTTGGAGATTAATCCTTTGTCAGCTGTTTCGTTTGCAAATATTGTCTTGTAGGGTGTTAGGGAGTGTTCTAATTTCATTCTTTTACATGTAGCTGTCCAGTTTTCCCAGCACCACTTACTGAAGAGGCTGTCTTTTCTCGACTGTATATTCTTGCCTCCTTTATCAAAGATAAGGTGAGCATATGTGTGTGGGTTTACCTCTGGGCTTTCTATCCTGTTCCATTGATCTATATTTCTGTTTTTGAGCTAGTACCATACTACCTTGATTATTGTAGCTTTGTAGTATAGTACAGTGAAGTCAGGGAGCCTGATTCCTCCAGCTCCGTTTTTCTTTCTCAAGATTGCTTTGGCTATTCAGGGTCTTTTGTGTGACCATAAAAATTTAAAAATTTTTTGCTCTAGTTCTGTGAAAAATGCCATTGGCAGCTTGATAGGAATTGCACTGAATCTGTAGATTGCTTTGGGTAGCAGAGTCATTTTTACAATATTGATTCTTCCAATCCAAGAACATGGTATATCTCTCCATCTGTTTGTATCATCTTTAATTTCTTTCACCAGTGTCTTATAGTTTTCTGCATACACGTCTTTTGTCCTCTTAGGAAGGTTATTAGCTCTAGTAGTTTTCTGGTGGCATCTTTAGGATTCTCTGTGTATAGTATCATGTCATCTGCAAACAGTGACAGTTTTACTTCTTCTTTTCCAATTTGGATTCCTTTTATTTCTTTTACTTCTCTGATTGCAGTGGCTAAAACTTCCAAAACTATGTTGAATAACAGTGATGAGAGTGGGCAACCTTGTCTTGTTCCTGACGTTAGAGGAAATGGTTTCAGTTTTTCACCATTGAGAACGATGTTGGCTGTGGGTTTGTCATACACAGCCTTTATTATGTTGAGGTAGGTTCCCTCTCTGCCCACTTTCTGGACAGTTTTTATCATAAATGGGTGTTGAATTTTGTTGCAAGCTTTTTCTACATCTATTGATATGATCATATGGTTTTTATCCTTCAGTTTGTTAATATGGTGTATCACATTGATTGATTTGCGTGTATTGAAGAATCCTTGAATTCCTGGGATTAATCCCACTTCATCGTGCTGTATGATCCTTTTAATGTGCTGTTGGATTCTGTCTGCTAGCATTTTGTTGAGGATTTTTGCATTTATGTTTATCAGTGATATTGGCCTGTAGTCTTCTTTCCTTGTGACATCTTTGGTTTTGGTATCAGGGTGATGGTGGCCTTGTAGAATGAGTTTGGGAGTGTTCCTCCCTCTGCTATATTTTGGAAGAGTTTGAGAAGGATAGGTGTTAGCTCTTCTCTAAATGTTTGATAAAATTCACCTGTGAGGCCATCTGGTCCTGGGCTTTTGTTTGTTGGAAGACTTTTAATCACAGTTTCAATTTCAGTGCTTGTGATTGGTCTGTTTATATTTTCTATTTCTTTCTGGTTCAGTCTTGGATGGCTGTACTTTTCTAAGAATGTGTCCATTTCTTACAGGTTGTCCATTTTACTGGCATATAGTTGCTTGTAGTAGTCTCTCATGATCCTTTATATTTCTTCAGTGTCAGTTGTTACCTCTTTTTCATTTCTAATTCTGTTGATTTGAGTCTTCTCCCTTTTTTTTCTTGATGAGTCTAATGGTTTATCAATTTTATCTTCTCAAAGAACCAGCTTGTAGTTTTATTGATCTTTGCTACTATTTCCTTCATTTCTTTTTCATTTATTTCTGATCTGATCTTTATGATTTCTTTCCTTCTGCTTACTTTGGGGGGGGGGTTTGTACTTCTTTCTCTAACTGCTTCAGGTGTAGGTTAGGTTGTTTACTTGAGATTTTTCTTGTTTCTTGAGGTAGGACTGTATTGCTATAAATTTCCCTCTTAGAAATGCTTTTGCTGCATCCCAAAGGCTTTGGGCCGTCGTGTTTTCATTGTCATTTGTTTCTAGGTATTTTTTTATTTCTCTTTGATTTCTTCAGTGATCTCTTGATTATTTAGTAGTGTATTGTTTAGCCTCCATGTGTTTGTATTTTTTACAGTTTCATTCCTGTAACTGATATCTAGTCTCACAGCATTGTGGTCAGAAAAGATACTTGATATGATTTCAATTTTCTTAAATTCACCAAGGCTTGATTTATGACCCAAGATATGATCTATCCTGGAGAATATTCCATGAATACTAGAGAAGAAAGTGTATTCTGCTGTTTTTGGATGGAAGGTCCTATAAATATCAATTAAGTCTACCTGGTCAAATGTGTCTTTTAAAGCTTGTGTTTCCTTATTTATTTTCATTTTGGATGATCTGTCCATTGGTGAAAGTGGGGTGTTAAAGTCTCCTACTATGATTGTGTTACTGTCGATTTCCCATTTTATGGCTCTTAGCATTTGCCTTATGTATTGAGGTGCTCCTATGTTAGGTGCATAAATATTTGCAACTGTTATATCTTCATCTTGGATTGATTCCTTGATCATTATGTAGTGTCCTTCTTTGTCTCTTGTAACATTCTTTATTTTAGAGTCTATTTTGTCTGATATGAGTATTGCTACATCAGCTTTCTTTGATTTCCATTTGCATGGAATATCTTTTTCCATCCCCTCACTTTCAGTCTGTATGTGTCCCTAGGTCTGAAGCGGGTCTCTTGTAGACACCATATATATGGGTCTTGTTTTTATATCCATTCAGCCAGTCTATGTCTTTTGGTTGGAGCATTTAATCCACTTACATTTAAGGTAATTATTGATATGTGTGTTCCTATTACCATTTTCTTAATTGTTTTGGGCTTGTTATTGTAGGTCTTTTCTTTCTCTTGTGTCTCCTGCCTAGAGAAGTTCCTTCAGCATTTGTTGTAAAGCTGGTTTGGTGGTGCTGAATTCTCTTAACTTTTGCTTGTCTGTAAAGGTTTTAATTTCTCTGTTGATCTGAATGAGATCCTTGGTGGGTAGAGTAATCTTGGTTGTAGGTTTTCCCTTTCATCACTTTAAATATGTCTTTCCACTCCCTTCTGGCTTGCAGAGTTTCTGCTGAAAGATCAGCTGTTAACATTATGGGCTTTCCCATGTATGTTATTTATTGCTTTTCCCTTGCTGCTTTTAGTATTTTTTCTTTGTATTTGATAGTTTGATTAATATGTGTCTTGGGGTGTTTCCCCTTGGATTTATCCTGTATGGACTCTCTGCATTTCCTGGACTTGACTGACTATTTCTTTTCCCATGTCAGGGAAGTTTTCAACTATAATCTCTTCCAATATTTTCTCAGTCCCATTCTTTTTCTCTTTTTCTTCTGAGACCCCTATAATTCGAATGTTGGTGCATTTAATGTTGTCCCAGATGTCTCTGAGACTGTCCTCAATTCTTCTCGTTCTTTTTTCTTTATTCTGCTCTGAGGCAGTTATTTCCCCTATTTTATCTTCCAGAACTTATGTTCTTCTGCCTCAGTTATTCTGCTATTGATTCCTTCTACAGTATTTTTAATTGCATATAGTGTTGTTCATCACTGTTTGTTTTCTCTTTAGTTCTTCTAAGTCCTTGTTAAATGTCTCTTGTATTTTCTCCATTCTATTTCAAAAATTTTGGGTCATCTTTACTAACATTATACTGAATTATTTTTCAGGCAGACTACTTATTTCCTCTTCATTTGTTTGGTCTGGTAGGTTTTTACCTTGCTCCTTCATCTGCTGCGTATTTCTGTCTTCTCATTTTGTTTCACTTACTGTGTTTGGGGTCTCCTTTTCACAGGCTGCAGGTTCGTAGTTCCCATTATTTTTGGTGTCTGCCCCCAGTGGGTGAGGTTGGTTCAGTGGCTTGGGTAGGCTTTCTGGTGGAGGGGACTGGTGCCTCTGTTCTGGTGGGTGGGACTGGATCTTGTCCTTTTGGTGGGCAGGGCTACGTCCAGTGGTGTGTTTTGGAGTGTCTGTGAACTTAGTATGACTCTAGGCAGCCTCTCCGCTAATGGGTGGGGTTGTGTTCCTGTCTTGCTAGTTGTTTGGCATGGGGCGTCCAGCACTGGAGCTTGCTGGCTGTTGGGTGGGGCTGGGTCTTAGTGCTGAGATGCAGATCTCTGGCAGAGCTCTCTCCGATTGATATTACGTGGGGTTGGGAGGTTTCTGGTGGTCCAATGTCCTGGACTGGACCCTCCCACCTTGGAGGCTCAGGCTCGACACCCAGCTGGAGCACCAAGACCCTGCCAGCCACACAGCTCAGAAGAAAAGAAAAAAAAAAACAGACAGAGCCCTAGTACAAATGGTAAAAGCAACCCTAAACAGACCAAATCACACAAAGAAGCATACACATACACACTAAAGAAAAGAGAAAAAGGAAAGAAAAAAAATCAAGTGACTGTGTCTTATCTAATTGACTGTTGACTAAGAACAGACAGAGGCAGAATTATGCATGTCTCTGGATTTGGGTGGTTCCCCCTGATATTAATCACTTGTCAGTGGATTTGTCCCTGAGCCCAGAGCTGGCACTGTGTATAGTATAAGAAACTAAAAGGACTGGTTTCATTTACTTAATATTTTTAAAACTTTACATATCTCCTGGCACAGCTGTAACCCTTGCAGGATTGAAGGCAACCCTTGATACAACCCCTAGAGCCTCCTTGGCTGTTAGCTGTGACAGGCTTCTCATTTCCTTCCATTACTGACTCTCCAAAACAACCTATCCTGGAACTCAGGGATAGCACATCAAAACAGGCACTAATATCTACACTTCCTGCTGTAACCATAAGCATGTATTATAGCAGCTGGATCCATTCTTTCCAAGTCTTCCCAGTAATCTGAACCAGGGGAGAAAGTTTGGCTTTGGAGCTGACAGCCAAAGTCCTCTGACCACTAGTCTATACCCTCAATTAATTTCTTGACACTTCTTGAATTTTAAGTTGCTGGAGTTTTTAATTAAATATTGAAGAATTTTTGTGGCATAACATGACATAATTTACATTATCACGTTACATTATTTTTAAGAACTTTCCTTAGTATGCACAATCCTCTGACACATGCCACCAACCAAAAGAACTAGGATTTTCCATGAATTAAATTTTAAGAAAAGATACTTGTAATTTTAGTTAGCATTTCTCCTTCTAAAAGATTCCAGAGAAAAATCTTTCCTTAGCATTTTTATTAACATTTAACAGTTCAACATATTTGAGTAATTTCTTTCTTTATATAAACATGTACTAAGCTACTGAACACATTTTTATACACTATCTTGTTTAATCTTTATAAAAATTCTGGAGGAGAGAGAAGATGGAGGAAGAGTAAGACGCGGAAATCACCTTCCTCCCCACAGATACATTAGAAATACATCTACACGTGGAACTGCTCCTACAGAACACCCACTGAATGCTGGCAGAAGACCTCAGACCTCCCAAAAGGCAAGAAACTCCCCACGTATCTGGGTAGGGCAAAAGAAAAAAGAAAAAACAGAGATGAAAGAATAGGGACGGGACCTGCACCAGTGAGAGGGAGCTGTGAAGGAGGAAAGGTTTCCACACACTAGAAGCCCCTTCGCGGGCGGAGACGAAGGGTGGCGGAGGGGGGAGCTTTGGAGCCGTGGAGGAGAGCGCAGCCACAGGGGTGCGGAGGGCAAAACGGAGAGATTCCCGCAGAGGAGCGGTGCCGACCGGCACTCACCAGCCTGAGAGGCTTTGCTCCCCCGCCGGGGCGGGCGGGGGCTGGGAGCTGAGGCTCGGGCTTCGGTCGGATCCCAGGGAGAGGACTGGGGTTGGCGGCGTGAACACTGCCTGAAGGGTTTAGTGCATCACGGCTAGCCGGGAGGGAGTCCGGGAGAAGTCTGGAGCTGCCGAAGACGCAAGAGACCTTTTCTTCCCTCTTTGCTTCCTGGGGCATGAGGAGAGGGAATTAAGCGCTCCGCTTAAAGGAGCTCCAGAAACGGGCGCGAGCCATGGCTGTGAATGCACGGCGCGCCTCAGGCTGGTGCAACGTCACGCCGGCCTCTGCCGTCGCAGGCTCGCCCCACATCCGGATCCCTCCCTCCCCCCGGCCTGAGTGAGCCAGAGCCCCCGAATCAGCTCTTTGCTTCCTGGGGCGTGAGGAGAGGGAATTAAGCGCTCCGCTTAAAGGAGCTCCAGAGACGGGCACGGAGCTGCCGAAGACACAAGAGACTTTTTCTTGCCTCTTTGTTTCCTGGTGCGAGAGGAGAGCGGATTAAGCGCGCTGCGTAAAGGAGCTTCAGAGACGGGCGCGAGCCGCGGCTATCAGTGCGGACACTGAGTGAGCCAGAGCCCCCGAATCAGCTGCTCCTTTAAGCCCGTCCTGTCTGAGCGAAGAGCAGACGCCCTTGGGCGACCTATGCGCAGAGGCGGGGCCAAGTCCAAAGCTGAACCCAGGAGCTGTGCCAACAAAGAGCAGAGGGGGTGGTCTCTCCCAACAGCCTCAGAAGCAGCGGATTAAAGCTCCACAATCAGCTTGAAGTGCCCTGCATCTGTGGAATACCTGAATAGACAGCGAAATATCCCAAGTTGAGGAGGTGTCGGACTTTGGGAGCAAGATATATTACTATTTTCCCCTTTTTCTCTTTTTGTGAGTGTGTATGTGTGTGGTGCTGTGTGAGATTTTGTCTGTATAGCTTTGCTTTCACCATTTGTCCTAGGGTTCTGACCGACCCGTTTTTTTTTATAAAATTTTTCTTCTTAATAACTATTTTTTATTTTAATAACTATATTTTATCCTACTTTATTTTGTCTTCTTCCTTTCTTCCTTTCTTTCTTCCTTCCTTTCTTCCTTCCTTCCTTTCTTCCTTCCTTCCTTTCTTCCTTCCTTCCTTTCTTTCTTTCCTATTTTTTCTCCCTTTTATTCTGAGCCATGTGGATTAAAGGCGCTTGGTGCTCCAGCCAGGTGTCAGGCCTGTGTCTCTGAGGTGGGAGAACCAACTTCAGGACACTGGTCCATAAGAGACCTCCCAGCTCCATGTAATATCAAATGGCAAAAATCTCCCAGAGATCTCCATCTCAACACCAAGACCCA